>NW_004955490.1:6212292-6336893 GCF_000276665.1 Chinchilla lanigera
TCTGAAAACACAAATACTATATTTAATATGTTGCATGTTTTCATAGTATTTTTTTAATACCTGCAGAATTAAGTTCTAGTGCACAAGAAACAGTAGTTCAAGATTAAAAATAGGGGCTGGGGATTTAGCTCAGCGGCAAAAGTGCCTGCATGGCAAGCGCAAGGTTGTGAGTTCGATTCCCGGTACTGGAAAAAAACAAAAATAAATAAAAAAATAAAAATTAAAAATAAAAATAAAAAAAAAGAGGTGACAAGAATGGCCTGCCACACAGGAAAGAAAGCTAAGCACATGTGCTCTTAGTATAAGTGAGACTTGCATATGGAACATGCAGTTGTCATGTGTGAAGACTTCCTTGGGTATGACAACTGAAGCAAAGATTACTTTTATTGTAAAGTTTTATTGGTATTTTCATTGTAGTTCATATAGGAATTTATTTTTGTTGTTATTTTTTAAAACTTTAAACTTTTAATAAAGGATATTTACTTTGAGGTGGAGCCCTAGGCTGAAGTTTAAGGAGCAGTAGTTGATGCTTCCATTAGTTTGGCCAAACCCCAGGAACATGAAGGAGCTTAATCTAACATGCTTCAAGTTTCTAAAAATGTTCCCCTGGTACAATTTGCTTTAAATATGGAATATTGTCAATTATCTATAAGGAAACAACTGTCCTTTTAAAAAACCCATTTTTTTTTTTTATTGACAGAATCTTGCTATGTTGCACAGGCTAATCTTGAATTAGTGTTAGCCAAGTATATACCAACAGTTTTACACTTTGGGAGTAAATCTTCTTTAATTCTAAGGTGATGTCATTCTAAATTTGCAAGGAGAATCTCAAGAAAATATAGGTAGTATATGTATATTTGGCCTCAGCATCAAAATTTTATTGGACAGGTTATTTGTTAGGCACTGAAATCAGACAAATATGTATGGTAAACTTTTGTAAGGAGAACTTTGCCTTTAATTTTTATTTTCTAAACTCCTGGTGTTTGCTTTGATGTCAGATTTGTGGAGCAGATTTATTTTTGGACATCTATTTTGAATTTTCCTTGCTACAAACAATTCTTGGCCTCAGACAATAGAAATGAACTTAATGTTTTGTTTTCAATCAGTTTTGTCACAATGTGTTTTGTCATATTGAAATACTGAATAGTTTTTAAATTACAAGAACAGTTTATAGCTGAATAGAACTCTGCTTTTAATCTTTTTATAACAAAATCTGATCGAGATCTCAGTTTGTGAACTCAAAGTTTTATATATTTTCCTTTAAAATAAACTTTATTCAGTAATAAAGTATTAGTAATTAGTAATAAAATATTTTAGCAGTTGTTTTCAGTTCTTTTTCTGTCTTAATTTTTAAAGTCATGACTGGCCACAGGCAAAATTAATAAATTTTCCCCATTTCTCATCGCTTTTCTTTCCCTCTCAGTGGCATTATTTTTATTACATACTCACTACGTGTTCTCTTTGGTTGCAGTCTCCTTAGAAAAACTCCGAAATGCATTGGTAACAACTTATTAGTGATTTACTTATAATAGCTTTAAATATTAATCTTGTTGGGGTGATTTTATTTTGAAAGAGCTCTATGAGCCTCAAGCTTTTATGACATTCTAAGTGTGAAGTTTTACCTCACAGGAAGGTTTGAGATGGGTGATTGTTTATAGGGATTGTTTTTGAACCTTTATGCTCTGAAAATCATAGCCATCCCTTATCTTCATGTAAAACTGATTAAATATATGGTAATAATATTCTCTCATAAAAAAGATGTCAAACTTGATCAGCAGGAAGATATTAACAAAGGAGCCTTAAGAATTAATAAAGGTAAACTTTATTTTAGAAGAATAGCTGATTTGCTTTTATGATTTCCAGGTGGTTACACAGTTCACGATAAGCCAAACCCCAGAGGTGAAATTGTAATTGGCGGGCAGAATATCTCCATGGGATATTTTAAAAATGAAGAGAAAACGGCAGAGGATTATTCTGTGGATGAAAATGGACAAAGGTGGTTTTGTACTGGTGATATTGGAGAATTCCACCCTGATGGATGTTTACAGATTATAGGTCAGTGTCTCCTCTTTTACGTGGTTTTCTTTACTTTATATAATTTCAACCTATGTGAAAGATAATATTGGTCAGAACAACAATAGGGTTAATGATTCATTGGTTCAAATTTTAAGCAAATTATTTAACTTGTGTCTGA
Organism: Chinchilla lanigera; assembly: GCF_000276665.1. Taxonomy (NCBI): domain Eukaryota; kingdom Metazoa; phylum Chordata; class Mammalia; order Rodentia; family Chinchillidae; genus Chinchilla; species Chinchilla lanigera. The sequence continues at coordinate 6,214,487 of NW_004955490.1, forward strand.
ACTTCTCCATCTGTAAAATAGGGACAAGAATACCAACCTCATATGGTAGCTATTAGCATTATATTAATTGACATGTGTAAATTATCCGTAGAAGTACCTGAACTTTAGTAAGTAATAGCAGTAGTAGCAACAGTATTGAGAGGCAGGGAAAAGGGTTGTGGAAGCAGGTTGGTTAATGAAAAAATAAAAAATTGTTTAGAAAAGATTTTTTTTGTCAACTGCATGTGTTTCTGTGTATTTACTGTAACATTCTCTATTCTAGCCCTTCCCTTCCCTTTACCTTATCACTCAAGGGATAGCATGAGTTCATTTTCTTCCCTGTTGGCCATTTAAACTAGCCCTGAACCTTGGAAAATATTGCTGTCAGTCCTTAGCATCAGTCTGTTCTAAGAATATCAGGTGCTTTGACATTCCCCTACCTTATTGACATTACCTTATTTACATTCAAGCATCAACTCGAAAGGTGACTCCAAGTGAAATATTCTGTTTACTTTAATCAGGGAAAACTTAAAAATTGACTAACTGATAAAGACCACTCTGCAGAGTCCTAGTCAGGTCCTTTTTAAGCCATAGAGTTCTTTAAATAGTAGCTCTATTGACCCATTTTCATGTATTGCCAACCTTTACAAATCCTGACCTGAATAAAATTAGAGGTTTCCAGAGAAAATTGATTATCTAGAACTTTCATCTGCTGTGGGAATTCTCAGGAAACATGATACAATTGAGAACCAATAACTGTTTTTTCTCCTTGATTCTTAATTGCATTTAATTCAATGATTATTTCTTTTTTTGTTTTGTTTTGTTTTGTTTTGTTTTGTTTTGTTTTTGGTTTTTCTCTGGTACCGGGAACCGAACTCACGACCTTGCGCTTGCCAGGCAGGCGCTTTGCCGCTGAGCTAAATCCCCAGCCCCCTCAATGATTATTTCTTATAAATGGGCTCCCAGGCTATGAGTAGGTAAGTCATGATCCATATGAAGAGATCGTTAGTCAAGCTGATGATTATTCAAGAAGGACCATTCTGTGCCATCATACTCTTACTTACATTCTTTCCTTTTTTTCCCATGGTCCTGATGATTGATTCCAGGACCTTTGCACTTTTTATTTTTTTATTTTGAGACAGGATCTCATTAAATGGCGCAACCTTGAAATTTTGTCTCAGCCTTCCAAAATGCTGGGATTATAAGTGTGTACCATGCCCAGCTTTTGTTCCACCATTTTCTTAAAGCACTGTCATTTTTAGAGATAATATCATGTTCATAGCAGCGCAATTTGTAATTGCTAAATTTTGGAAGCAACCCAAATGTCCATCCACTGAGGAATGGATAAAAAAATCGTGGTACTTTCATATAATGGAATATTACTCAGCTATAAACAAAGATAAACTCGAGGCTTTTACAGGTAAATGGTCACAACTAGAGTCCATACTCATAAGTGAAATAAACCAGACCTCCATGTGTAAGCACTGGATTGTCTCACTAGTGTGAGAACCTGAAAGTGTGAATAAAAATTAGGAGGTATGATAGGCATTGTGAAATGAAAGGAAAATGCTTAAAAGTAAAGAGCAACTGGGATGAGGGAAAAGAGAAAAGAAAAAAGGGGAACTTATGTGTGTATGTGTATACATGATAGCTAACATAGTTGTACTACTGAATTCTATAGCTTTACTAAAAGGAACAGGTAATGATTAATTATTTGATCAGTCTTCCATGTCTCTATTTGTTTTCCTGAGAAACCACTTTGAAGATACTAATACGTAATACAACAATCATTGTTAATTTCCTACCATTTTGTCTGTAATTCAGTATTGATTGTATTGTTCTTATGCTATTTTGTAAATGCATGTCTGTTAATATGTTTTCCTTCTTTTATTTTTAAAATAAATTTAAAAAAGAGCCACACTTGCAATTCTGTTTAAAAAAATAAAGATAATATCAAATATGAAAAAATGAGAATTAACATTTGTTGATTACACTCTATGCAGCAGGTTGTATGATGGGCCTTCTGTGATAGGCATCATTTTCCCTAATAATAGTGCAGTGAGAGAGGTTAATTGACATGCCAAGGATCACATAGCTACTGTCAGGCAGAATTACCATTGAAATCCAATGCTGCAAAGTCTTATTTTTCCATTAATTTTGTTGTATTATCTAACATAATGATAAGATATTTAAGTTTTTGGTATAGGATATAACTTTCAGCTAGTACTAGTTTGCCTGGGCATTTTCTTTTTAACTGATATGTATAAACAAGCATTATACATAGCAATATTCTAGAAGTATCTTTGTAAATAAAGATTAAAACAATGAAGTGCAAAGAAAATCAGATTTCTGTATATATTAATGAAACACACTGTGGATAACCTAACATTCTTCCTAACTACAGATCGTAAGAAAGATCTGGTGAAGCTGCAAGCAGGAGAATATGTGTCTCTTGGGAAAGTAGAAGCAGCACTGAAGAACTGTCCTCTAATTGACAACATCTGTGCTTTTGCCAAAAGGTAACTTTCAATATACTTCAAAATTATTTCATATGCTTACAGTGAAAGGAAAATTAGAAACAAATTTGATTATATATAATCATAAGGGTACCATCAAATTTTTCTTAGAAATTTCATCAGAGTTGGGAAATCATATAGAACTAAAACTCAATACCTATTAAACTACTTTCCATTTGTTCCTTCCCTCAGCCTCTGACAATCAACATTATACCTTATTTTTCTATGAATTTAACTACTCTAGATATCTTGTAGAAGAAGAAAAATACAGTATTTGTCTTTTTGTGATTGGCCTATTTTACTTAGCATACATAATGTCCTTCAGGTTCATCCATGTTGTAGTATGCATCAGAATTTCTTTCAAGACTGAATAATATCACAGTACATACATATTTTTAATTTGTCAGGGAGCTCTCATACTGTTTTCCATAGTGGCAGCACCATTTTTTAATTTTTTTTTTTTCTGGTACCAGGAATCGAACTCACGACCTTGTGCTTGCCAGGCAGGAGCTGTGCCGCTAAATCCCCAGCCCTGGCAGCACCATTTTTGCATTTCCACAAACAGTGCTCAGGTGTTCTAATTTCTGTACCCCTCACCAACATTTGCTTACATATTTTGAAGGTATTAGTTATCCTAATGGGCGTGAGAGAGTCTCTCATCGTGGTTTTAATTTGTATTTCTCTAATGATTTAGGCTTTTGAGCATCTTTTCATATGATTGCTGGCGATTTGTATGTCATCCCTGGAGAGAATGTCTATTCAAATTTTCAAACATTATGGCTTTTTTTTTTTGACGGTATTGGGAATTGAACCTAGGGCCTTCACACTGAGCTATATCCTTAGCCTTCTTTTAATTTTAAGGCAGAGTTTCACTAAGTCACTAAGTTGCCAAGACTGAACTCGAACTTACACTTCTCTCTCAGCTTCCCAGAGTGCTGGTATTACAGGAGTGTGCCACCACACCTGGCTTCTTTGCCTGGTTTTTAAATTGAACTAGTTGGGATTTATGTTCTTGAGTTATGGTTATTTATCTATTCTATAACCTTTCCTCAGATAGATGACTGGCAAATTTTTTCTCCCATCACAGTACTTTGCAATTTTCACTCAGCTTTTTGTGTTTTTAATTTAAAAGTAGTCCCATTTATCAATATTTGCTTTTTCTACCTGTGCTTTTGGTGTCATATCTAAGACAAATCTCCAAATCCGTGAAACATTTTCCATATGTTTTCTTCTAGGAATTTTATAAATGTTCAGGTATTTGATTCTCTTTGAGTTTGTTTTTATACATGTAAAGGTCCACCTTCATGTTTGCGTGTGGATATCTAGTTTTTACAGCACCATGTGTTGAAGAAATTACCCTTTTATCACTGGACAGTCATTTGAGTTTATTTCTGGGCTGTCTCTTCTAGTCCGTTGGTGTATTTGTCTGTTTTTATGTCAGGACTGTGAATTTTCTTACTTCATATTGCAGTGTTAACAAATAAGAAAAATCTGTATTTGGAATTATCTGTAATGTACTGTTTAATTGAAAAATTTGGCTCAGTATTAATGTCTATTTTATTTTCTAATACTTCAGTGACCAGTCTTATGTGATCAGTTTTGTGGTTCCCAATCAGAAAAGGTTGACACTTTTGGCACAACAGAAAGGGGTGGAAGGAACTTGGGTTGATATCTGCAATAACCCTGCCATGGAGGCTGAAATACTAAGGGAAATTCAAGAAGCTGCAAATGCTAGTAAGTAAGAAATTGTTAGTTTGTTGAAAGCCCATAAAACTAATTCAATAATATCTTGTGCATTACACTCTTCAAGGCATTTGTTTTAATAAGAAACTATAGAATTAGAAAACCAAAAATGTTATATAGTAGAACAATCTATTGCATGTTACAGCATCCCTGCCAAGTATTTTATCTAGCCCGTGTCTGGAACTGTTCAAATTTAAAGATATGTGTTATGCAGGTCTACTTTATGTGTACAAAACAGAAACTGACAACACTTCAGTAAATGTTGTCCCTGTGACTGTGCTTTGTAGATATTCTTTGGCTCTGTAAATAGACTATCTCTGATGTTCATTAGTAACCAAATGGAGAACACCTGAGTATGTACTGTGTTTTAGGCATCAAGAATATAAAAGTTGATAAGACACATTTCTTGCTCTCATTATCCAGTGAGAGGGACATTTAAGAGTGACAGTACTTTTAATAGCAATAGAAATGTAGAGAATCACAGTACCACAGATGAGGATACCTAATCCTGCCTAGGAAGTACACTGTTATGGATTGTATGCCAAATAACAGCATGAATAAAGGCACAGAGGTGCAGAAAAGGAAGTACATATATCCAAGAAACAAGAAGTTTATTGTTAACTGGTGCAGTAAAGATGACGCTGTAGAGATGAACAGAGGCCAAGCATGTTGTGCTCTATATGCCATTTTATGAAAGTTAGACTTAATCCTTAGGCGGTAAGGAGCCATTGTGAGGTTTTCTCAAGTTAGTTATATGGTCAGATTTGCATTTCTGGTAGATCTGTTTGAGAGGGGCATTGCAGTGAGGCAGGCAGCCAGTTTAAGAGAGCTATACTATATAGTTAGATGAGGGCCTACACCAGGGACTCAGGAAACACTTATGAATCAAAATTGGGAAGCTTTCATGATTACTTGTATAATATAGGTAAGGGAGAAAGAGTCTTAAGTTGGCCCCTAGGTTTGTGGCTTAAGCAAGGTAACTGTTACTACTGATTGAGCTCAAAGATACAGGAAGAAAAGACAGTTTATATGAGAAGATGATAAGGTCAGTTTGGTGTGTATGTAGTTTGTAATGCCTGTTGGATAATCACAGTTAAAATATCCAGTAGGTAGTTGTGTATATTAGTCCATACCTCATGAGACAGATCTATATTTTACAGTAGACTCGAAAGTAGATGGGCAAACCTTGAGGGAGAATGTAACAAGCGAAGAAGAGGCTGAAGATGGGTCCCTGGGCAACACCAGCATTTATGGAATGGATGGGCGAAGTGTGTGTTGAAGGTGCGCTGGGAAAGGTGGCCAAAGCAGATAGTGCAAAGCCCTGCTGAGACAGCTTCAGAAAGGGAATGATCACACAGTTTCAGAGTAGCAGGTGGGTTGGGCAGAAGTTACCAGAGCATTGATTGATAAATTGAATAGATTAAAAAGTAACTCTGAAGCCAAACAGTAGGCCACTTTTATAATGTTTTTAAGTCTCAATTTTTATTACCAGTGCAGTAATAAGTATGCATAGTTTTTATAATAGCAAATAATATTACAGGACTTGCATGGAATAGCAGCCCTCAATATTATATCCCTCTTCATCCTCAAGTCCTATCCCCCTTCAACCTTGGCTGTTTTTTTGATCTATGGCATTTGTCTCTTTTTCTAAAGAAAAATTTTTCATTGGTTTTTTTTTTTAAACTCTTCACTTCAGATGTTATCTATGGACTTCCTACCACTGATGATACTGTAGCTTTCTTATATCCATTCCCCATATACATACTTCCATTTATAATGTATAGTACAGTTTCATGTTTTACATATGTTTCTATTGTTAGGAATATGAAAATATTCACAATTGACCTATATGTTATTTTAGTATTAAACTTCCATTATTGCCCAGCATTCGCTTTTTCCTTCTCAGTTTTTGTGTACCTATTAAAAACTCTTACCCTAAATTCAGATAAAGTTATAAAAGTATTCTGAACTACAGGAAAGTATAGCATGTATGTATATTTCTTTTGTTCACAACATCCTTCTTAGAGCCCGTCATCTTCCTGCTGAAATGTAGGTTTTTTTGTACCCCAAGGATTTCCTGTACCTTCATCATGGGGATTTCCTTTGCCTTTCTCCTGTTGGGGATCTGGTTTTCTGGATCTCATGTCTGTCATTTTCCTGGTTTACTCACTCATTTGGTAGAGGACATCCTCGAGCACTTTCCAAAAGAGGTACATAGATAGTAAATTTTTGACATGTACTTACACAGTATAGTTGAATGCATCTTTATTATATATTTGCCGTTGAGGCACAGTTCATTATGTAAATCATTTCTCCTTAACATTTTGCAGTTTTGGCTCCATTACCTATCTTTTAAGTTCAGTATTGCAGGCTGGAAAGTCCAGTTCTCTCCGTATTCTCTTTGGTTTGTGTATGAACTCTTTTTACTCATATCTCTTTAAGCTGTCAGAGTTGTTTTCTTAATTTATGGTATTATAGGAACGCAATGATGTGCCTTACTGTAGGTTTTTTTATCATTTATAATTATGTAGACTTTGTATGGGTTCTTTCATTCTGGAGATCTCTGTCTGCCCTTTAGTTCTGGGAGATTTTTAACGTTGTTGATTTGCTCTTTTTTCCCCATGGTCCTCCTCCACCTCAGATTCTCATTCTTGTTCTCATTCTCACTCTCACTCTCATTCATTCTCTCTGTCGCTCCCTCTCCCTTTCCCTCTGTGTGCTTATATAACTACTTTTGGGGGGTTGGTACTTGATTGAACCCAGGTACACCCTGAGCCTATGTATGTATGCATATATGTATGTATGTATGTATGTATGTATTAAAACAGGGTCTCACTAAGTCCTGCAGCTGGGCTTGAATTTATAATCCTTTTGCCTCAGCCTCACATAGTGTTGGGATTACAGGCCTGGGCCACTATACCTGATCAGAAATACTTTCATATTAACTTTCTGATTACCTATTCTCATCCTCTAATTTTATTGCCCTTTTTCTTTCGTTTTCTGTATCCCTCGTCTTTGGTTTCATATTCTGAGAGTCCCTTAACATTATCATCTCATCTGTGAAATGCCCAATTTATACTCTTAGAACATCAATTTTGAAGAACTCATTTTATTTATTTACTTTTTTATTTTATGGAAAACAAGTAAAAATTTCATAACAAAAATAATCGGAGAATAACAATAGTTAATATCTTGCATATTGTTATCTTTAAAGTAGTTACTCAGAGTACAAGATATGGGCTTAAAAATTCTCTAATTAATATTAGCACAAATCTTCCTTTTTAATGAACTAAGAGACACTAGTAGTATAACTAACTTGCAGTTTTTCTTTTTCCCTTCCTCCCTTTCCCCTTTCCCCCATCCGAGTTCCTTTTTTTTTTTGAAAAATTTCTTCCTATTTCACACTACCTATTGTACATTTTAGACCTTATTTACTCTTAGAATTTCTCCCACCAGGGAGACAATATGATGTTTACACATGTGAGTCTGATTTATAAGAACTCATTTTTGTCTTCCTAGTTTTTCTTCCAATAATGTTCTTTTGCTCTTTTATGGTTGCAGCTAACCTGCTATTTATTATTCCTCTGAGGACGTTGGAAGAACTCTTTCTCTGTAGTTTCCTTCTATTAGTATCTCCTTTTCCTCCACCTTCTATTTCATGTTTTCATTGGTATAGCCTGTCAAGTATCTGCTCATCTTTCTCTATTCATATTTCAGAACAATTACAGAAACAACTTGGAAAGCTTCCTGGTGCTCACTGAAACATTAATCAGGCATTAGCAACTTTTACTTGTATATCACCCTGTTTTTCTGAAGAAGACTTCTCTGATCTCTTGCTTGGGCAACATTTGTCTGACTGCCAGCATTCTGATAGCCAAAGGGAGGAAGGGGTGGGGCACAACAGATCTTATTCTCCCTGGGTCCTTCTGGTTTCTGCCTCACTCTTTCCTTATGTGTGCAGTATCATTTTCAGTTGCCAAATATTATTCCAGTTCTTGAGAATCCTTTTAAGTCCCTTTTGGACTTTTTAGGTGAGTTCCACGTTTTTCCCACATTTTAATAAAATGTAATGCATATCTTTTACACTCAGTTATTTTTGTTTGTGATTATTTTCTTATTGTGGATTTCTGTGAATAGGATTCCTGTGTCAAAGAGAATGTATACAGCGGCTTTTTCCTCATTGCTAAACTGTTCCCTCTTCTAGAAAAACTGTACTGATTTATCTACCTCTCAGAGATACATGAGTATATTTGTTTCCTTAACTTTGCGATTATTTATTTGTATTTATTTTTAAAATGAATTTGAATTTTTAAATTAATGACTTAGGATCCATTGATGACTAATTTTTTTCCCAAGACAAACTTTCTGAACTCTGACCTTTGTAAGATTGAAATAATGTTTTATTAACCTAAGCAGAACTAAAGTCATTTATTTTATAACTATAAAAATAGTGCGGCTTGATGTTCCTTTTTTCAAGATAATGTGGTTTTAGTATTCTTGATATACTTTTATATTAATGTAATCAGGCTCCCAGAACTTTCTTTGGTACAAATCCTGATTTTACAATAGACTACCCATTGGAAGGGTACTGCAGTTATTCTTGTCACGTTCTGAACATACTAGAGCAGTAGAATATTACTTAAATAATTGCCTTTGCATATTTAACTGGGTAAAGCCAATAATGGGGAAAGTTAAATCATATTACAATCAGTTGGAGAGCAGAATAAAAATCCTAGGACCCACTAAACCCCTATAACTTTCATGCTCTGGAAGTCAGGCCTATACTTGAACAATTTATGATAGGGGTATTGAATGATAATCATGAGCTATGTATGCAAATCATAAACATTTCCGTGCCACAAAAGATTTATCTTGCCAACCTTTTGCCTCAAATTGTAATTTCAGAAACTTATGCAAAACACTGTAATATAGTTGCATTGTCAGCAAATCTTTCTGAAATTATACATATTTCCTAGCAGGCCTGTTTGTTTTTAAATATAAGTGTGATATATAGGTCATATCCAAGACTATAAAGTAATTGTTTTGGGTAATTTGAGCAACTATCAGTGGCTATAAAATTGATCTTTACAACTACCTGCAGGTCTTACTTCATAATAAGTTAATTCAGATAAAAATGCCTTATGAAACAGTGTTTTGTTTTTCTTCTAACCTTTTATCTTTCTCTCTTGTTGGCAGTTACTTTATTCTGTTTACAGGAAACTGTGATTGTCCATTGCTCCTTGTAGTGTATGTCACTAAATAATTTAGGAATTCCCAGCATGAAACCCTTAAAGCAGCTATTTTCTCTCTCTGAACTGGAATTTAGCTAATAAAGATTAAATATAAGGACATCTATTAATGTGGTTTAATTAATTGTATGCAACTGAAATAATGTGCTTGCCTTGTCCAATTTTGTCAGTGATTCTTGAATAGGATATGTGTAATTAGGGTTAATGAAATGAAATATAAGACTTTGGAGCCAAAATATAGTTGAGAATTTAGCTGTTCTCTTGAGATTCAAATGTGACCTTGGAAACAGATATTTCAGGCACTATAGTATATGTGATCTGTAACATAGTAACAGAACAGACATGTTAATTAAAGCAAGTTTTATGTTCCTTTACTATCATTTCAGGCATTATTTTTAGGAAGTTGGTTTTAACAACATTTTAAAAATTATTTTTCAAACTCAGATTTATATTCCTATCTCACTGTAATGAGAAACTTACTAATTTAATTAGTCTTTCATAGAACCAACACTACTACAGAGCAAGAATCTCCCTGAATTTCTTTGTGCTTACCTTTGAAATCAAATTGCACCTAAAGTCATCTAGTCTGTTTTGCAGCAGGTTTTTAAAAACATGCGGATGTTTGGTTCTGCTCAATTCCTGTTTTAAATACTTGCACGTAAAGCCTATCCATCAGTTAACATTACTGTTGATGAATCTTCTGAATTTTAAGGATGAATCTGTATTAATAATAAATGACTTTGTGGAATATAATTTAAGAATTAAATTACAAGAACTAAGCTAACATAATTGAGTACTGCGTTGATTACTTCTAGGTCCTTACATTCCTTCTTCTAATATGTATTAAATTGTCTAACTCAAGTACAAATTATACTGTATCAGATCTTATACCACTTAAAGGGGATTGAAATCTACGATCCTCTTATAGTGTGTATTTGAGTTTATGATACAGTTTATGAAGAATGTATGTCTAGAGACTTAAGTTTCAGCAGAATGAATTAGTGAACTAATACTTGATGTATTTATTGAGGGCTCTCAATGTGGACCTATGAATGGCAGTGAAACAAGGCCTTCCTTGTTTTCATGAAGCTTGCATTCTAGTAGGTGAGACAAACATATACAGTACAGTAATATGTTGAATGGGAGATAAGTACTTGGAAAAAAGCATAGCATAAGAGGATGTAAAGAGACAAGACTTCTCTTTTGTTGCAAGTAGCCAGGAAAATCCTGTCTTAGGTGGAGGCCTTTGAGTAAACACCTGAATAAACTGAGGAAATTAACCGTGCAGCTCTATTGGAGAAGACAGACAGAGGAAACAAGAAATATAAAGCCTCTGAAGAGGAAGGTGGTGTGTATGTGTGTATATGTTCGTGTGTGATATAAATAAAAACCACATAGCCTAAAACTTGGCAACTAAAATAGCTTATGTATACTTTTAGAAATGCAAAATCAAATTATAAGACAGTGGTATTATTTATAATGATCATATTTTTAATTAAATAAGTTTGTCTCCTCACATGCGTGGACTAGGTAAATTCTGCAAAATTTATTAATTTTTTATCTCCCCTTTGTTTTCCTCATCTTTCTCCGTGTCTCCCTTTCTCTCTTTTCCGCTTCTCATTTCAGTGAACCTGGAGCGATTTGAAATTCCAATCAAAGTTCGTTTAAGCCCAGAGCCATGGACCCCCGAAACTGGTTTGGTAACTGATGCTTTCAAACTGAAAAGGAAGGAACTGAAGAATCATTACCTCAAAGACATTGAACGAATGTATGGGGGCAAATAAAATGTTGCTCCCTTACTAACAGTTGTGGGGGAGGTGCCCTGGTTGTTTTTCTGTTCTAGAGTTTAAGTTTTCGTTGAACTGTCTGTTAGAATGTAAAGTGTATCATTCTAAAGACATGGTAATTAAAACAAAAAACCAAAACTTATTAAAATAGTTGTTGAGTCTGCTTTAACTTAGGTTTGTTTAGTTCTAGTGAAGCTGAAATTGAAAAGTTATTTCCCTTTAGCTGTATTAATTTAGAGCAGAAATTGTTTTTAAAAATTAGCCTATGATACACATTTTCATAAAGAAAAAATTTAATGTTAAACAACATAAATTGGAGTTGGAGTAGAATGTAGTTTGAGGAAATTTGCAGCTTCCAATGTCTTCCTAGTTCATAAGTTTAAATATTAAGCATGACAAAATATATGTATTAACACTACTCAAAGCAGAATTGCTTCAGGGCTTTAAAATTCTCTTTTAACCAGTTATAGTGAAGGGAAAATTCAATCATAATATGATATACAGCATCAAATAATACCTTAGAAGGTGTTATTTTAAGATCATGCTGTTTGCATAGGTTAGACATAGAACCGTTAAAATGTTGTGAAGAATTACAGTGCCTAAAGTAAGAATAAAACAACATACACATACCAAAAATATTTTGTAATATATTTGAAGGAAATTTGAACTGGTCTTTGAAACACTGAGATATAAAATCAGTAACTGTAATTATTTGAATGACTTAAAAGGAAAGTACGTTTTAAAACATGCTGAAAATGGCCTGTGTTCAAAATGAAAGACTTCTATCGAGTAAAATGACAGAATAGTTAATCAAAATTTAACAGTAAACATTTTCTCTGTTAGAAAAGGTGATAAAATCGTAAGTATTTGGAGTTATGTCCCTTGCATAGCACTGAACCTGGGAAGGAGATTTGGATTCTGGATTTATCTTTGATAAGAGGGATTGATTTTAAAATGTACTTGTATCAAAATTACACCAGTAATTTATGATCTGATTATTGCTGATTTGACTCTTGATCAGTAGATTGCATTTTAGAGAACTTTTCATGTTGCTTTAATTTTAGCAAAGCGGGTTATGGTGAATAACTTCCCAATTTCTTGTTCAAACCTACGGGTGATTAATTCTTTTGGATGAGATTTGGGAAATCAAAGGGAAGAAAACACTGTTAGCACATTTTCCTGTTTGTGAAGAGTTTAGAAACTGGAAATGATAGGGTTGGGAGAAGGGCAGAATTACTTGATAAGGGATTTACGTTTATTCAGTAACTTGGAGTGTGGGTTTCTTTTTAAATCTTTAAAATCTGGAATTCACACTTGAACCATAGTTACTGTAAAAAACAAAACTTTTTAATACTGTTATTCTTTGCACTATATATATATGTGTGTGTATATCTTACATTGCTTTGTACAGATGTGGGCCACCACTGCAACAAAAGAAATTCCTTTGTTCTAAAATATTTATGAAGAAAATATTTAAATGTTATGTATATGGTGGTAATAAGGAAAAAATCATCTGGTGTTATAAGCAAGAAAGAAGGTTTTTGTAAAGGTTTTCATTCAGTGTTCTGCAAAGTAAAATTCTGGGCCAGTTTTCCCAGAAGTTATGTATGACTATTCTGAATCTTCCCAAATTGCCTTTCAAGAGTGAATAACCATTATTAGCAAGTAGACTACTGCTCACCTTCTGCTATCCTGGCCCACTGTTTGTCCAGTAAGGATTATTTTCTTAGACTCTTCCAATATGTGACCCCCCCATTTGAAATGGTGATTTTTAAATATATGAGTGCATGCATACTATCTTAGCTATTTGCACCCCACCCACACCTATCTCCTGAAAGCTGGAACACTGCCAATGAATCTACTGACCAGGTCCATTAAAAAATGTAATTAACAATTAAGGTTGGGTGCTGCTAATTCTTTGCAAAAATCCAAATATTGTTAAGGGACCAGGGAGATGCCACTACCCCCTGATTTTTCATCAAAAAATACATGTTTATGTAAATGGAAATCTTTCCATATTCATAGAGACTTTTTAAGTATTTAAACCTAAAGATTTTGACCTCACATTTTTATACCTGTTTAAATCATTCATAGTTATTATTACATGTCAGCCATCAAATAAAGTTGTACTTGATAAATTTACTGCTAGTATGTATATTTCTGAATCGAACACTTGTGGTCTTCGCTTTAATTACATGAACATATCTTGCCTCTTTGATATTTGTGTTCATTCTCTTTTTCATCAAGTGGAGGTATAACTGTATGGCTTTTCAGAACTGAAATACAGAAGGATAATTGAAAAAGTCAGAAATTAACCAGAGTAATGTTTCTTGGATCACAGGGAGTGATTAGTAATTCCTTGTCTATATTTTCCTGGTAGCATACTACAAATGTTTCTAAGTTAACAAAGTGAGAACAGGTTAAAGATTGTGTGGTGTTTCGAATCTGGAGGGAAACTTTTAAATTTTTGAATGTAGTTGCAAGTTATAATGTATTCATATGTGTACGTTCTGTTAAAATGCACGATTTCAAGGATTGTTATTTAGATTTTGTGTTTATTCTGGATGAAAAGCTTTGTTCTTGTTTTTAAGTTTGCACTTGAGTCTTATGAAATAAATTCACCCATGTTATCAAATCCAACTTGTACTTATTTATGCGAGATAAAATCTGTAACTTCGAAGATTAACCAAACTTTTAAGCACATAACTTCTAAAGTACCTATTTTTAGCTTTATGGAATTACAATGAAATAGCCCATCTTAACTCCCATTCATTAGTTTGGATTATTTGAATCTAAAGTGGTATTAATATAGTTAATAATGTTGAACCCCTTTGCAAAACTGACATTGTGGGACAAATCATAGTCACTTTATGTGGATTATTGGCAGGTGCTAATAAATTATAACTATTACTTTTAGGCTACTGAACAGGGAGAAATTAAGTTATGAATTACATGGAATATACATAAAACAGTGTTTAAGAGCTCAGAAACCAGATTATTTCAGTCTGTTCCTTCCTTTTGCCCTCACTAGTTTTATGACTTTGGGTAAGTTAACATCTGAAAGCTGCATTTCTCCTGTTGGGACAATCGAATTGATAATATATCTGCCTCATAGGGTTGCTATGACGGTTAAAATGAGGTCCCTCTAAAGTGTTTAGAACAATAGCTCTTGTTAGCTGTCATTATCATCGCTGTGTCCAGACAGTGGTTATGGATACACTCAGGGTTTTAAAGAGTCGCCGACCCTGAAGATGTTGTGGAAAGAATTCTGGATTTAGAGATCCAGGCACCTGGACTCATTCTGTCACAAACTTTATAACCATGGGCAATTCTCATAATCACCCCTTCGCCTTAATTTCATCTCCATTTAAAAAAATGGGGCTCTAAAAAAAGATGTACTTTGCATAAAGAGAAACAAATGAAAGGAGTAGAGAAGGTAATACTTTCTAAGATCCATCATGCCTACCTTTCAGATTCTGATACTGTTTTTTTAAATAATTAAGTTTATTGGTACATTTTAGATACACATAATGATCGCATTCATCATAGGGAATTTTTACCTCTACATGCTATAACTTGATTTTTTTTTTCCCATTCCCCTATCCCTTCAACCCTTCTTCCCCTCCTTATTTTTAAAGGCTTTGTTTCCATTTTTCCTTCTTTTCTCATCATTTTTTTCTTTTCCCTTCCTTTCTTTCCCCCTCCCCCCTCCCTAGTTCCCCTTCCCATTTGATAATTTTCTTTCCATTTTCAGATTTTGATATTTTTGTGCCAAGTTGACTTTTTAAATGATGTGCTACATCCCAAGTTTCCCATCAGAATGTGAGGCTATAGATGATGCCATCACAAGAAGCAAGGATTCTACTAGGTATAAGGAATCCATCACTTTTGTGTTTTATTTTTGAGACAGTATCTCGCCATGTAGTTCAGGCTGGACTTGAACTCATCGCAAACTTCCTGCCTCAGCCTCCTGACTGCTGGGATTACAGTCATGCGCTGCCATGCCCAGTTTAATTTTTAATGAGAGTAGTTTACACCTAATTTAAAGCAGTGCTTTTAAGCGTTTTGTATTCTGTGACCCACAGTCGTAGGCATACACACTTGTATGTAAAACTACTTTATGAATGCTTCTTGTGAAAACAAAAACAATCCCAGTAATGAGATACACACTGATTTTGCACATCGTTTATGTGGCTGTCACCTACTAAACTGATTTGTTTCTTTTTTTTTTTTTTTTTTTTTTTTGGTTTTTCTCTGGTACCGGGAACCGAACTCACGACCTTGCGCTTGCCAGGCAGGCGCTTTGCCGCTGAGCTAAGTCCCCAGCCCTAAACTGATTGATGATACTGTAAAATAGTGCTGATAGAACTTTCCATAAAGTTGAAAATGTTCAGTGTCTGTGCTATTACAGTGTCCACCAACGCATGTGGCTATTGAGCACATGAAATGTGGTTAGTATGACTAGATTTTTTAATCATACCAACCACATACTGAATTTTTAATTTTATTTCTATATTGAGTAACATAGCTATAGAAAAATGACGGGCCACAGAAGAACAAGGGCTTAAAGTCAGCTGCTCTCTAAAGGTTACGAAAGACGCCTATCCCCTCCTCGCTTTTTCTCATTTCCTGTTTCTGAGGCAACCACTTCTGACTTGCAGTCTACTGTTTTGGTATTTACTGTTGTATCTAAATAACATTTGTGTTATGCATCTTGATTTTGTCGTTGTTTATTGACATCTCCCTACATACAAGCACACCTCTCATACTCCCCATATAGATAGATGTGCAGATAGAGCAGTAAGTCCTTACACTATAACTGTATTGTTCAGACATTAAATATTCAGTAAGAAACCATATATAATTTTCCTTTTCTGTGCTTCTAACCCTCTGGAACTAATAATTGTCTTTCTTGCACTTGCTATGTTTTCAATGTATTTATCAAGAATTCATCCCCAGATTATCTACCAATCATGTATGTCTTTTCTCAGCACTCCCAGTGCTGGGATTTAGCACAGCTGTGGAGCAACAACTTACATGGGCTTCATCCCCAGAAGACCACACCCCTCAAAAAAAGATAAAGTTCTAACAATTTCATCTGGAATAAATTGCTTCTAGAACCTTCTGATCTACATTAGAATATTTGCCCTACTTTCTCTTGCAGAGCCATTTCCTTGGAGTCTACCTTCATCATCATCCTGAGATTTTCTTTTTCCTTTATCGTGTGTTTGTTACTTCTATCCCATGTATTTTTCTCACTTGGATGATTACATCTTTTTATTAAAACATCCTGCAGTAGAATTAATTTTGAGGCCTTAATTGATCATTTGGTTGGGTGTAGATTTTAAATTTCCTCTCCATGTTGAATGCAATATTTCATTGTCATTTAGCTTCCTATCTTCTCTCTCCAGCACGTTGGAATGGAATCTTCCATTCTCTTTTACGTCTATGCTCTCTAGGATCTCAAACGCATCCCTTTCAGAGGTTAGGTAACCATGCTGTACTTAGGAATCACATGGAAAAGTTAACAATGTGACACTTAAATGTTTCAGGGCTCTCTCTGGTTTAATTATGCCAGATGCCTCGAGGAGACAAAAGAAGGTCTAATCTATCACAGACCAAGAGACTACAGGGGAGAATCAAGAGAATGATCTTCGAGCTAAACGCTATGTATGTAGGAATTTGGAAAAAAGAGAAAGTCTTTCATGTTTCCATTGTCTGGGAAGGTTTACTCTAAGGTCTCTGAGCCTAAAGCTGAAGCTGCAAGAGTGACTCTCACAAAATTATAGCTGATAATAAAGAGTGTGCATTTGTCTGTAGCAGCATTACCTCTGTGCCCCTTCAGCCTTCAAGAACCGAGTGGGGTGACAAAACAAGAACTTCATGGGTCACAGTTTGAGGTCTAGACTAAGATCTTTAACAGATCCCACATTCGCCTGAGATACTTGATGTCTTCAGCCCTTGGGATGGCAAAGCTCCCTGGCAGGTTGCCTCCTTACCCATTTATCCCAGGGGATCCACCTACGTTACTGATGTCTGCTAAACTGTGAAAACTGTTGGAAAGCACTACTATAGATGTGCCTTTCTTCTTGGAGAGTATTGGCAAGACATGGTCTGCATGATTTGTTTTCCTCTCTGCAGGGCCAGGCAGATTGTTGTCAACTCTGAGAAGTTAGCCACTTTGTGAATTTTATTCATTGTTCTTTCTCCAGTGCCTGCCATTGTGCTTGACATATAATGAAGGAAGGGAGGAAGAAAGGGAGGGTGGGAGGAAGGAAGGAAGGAAGGAAGGAAGGAAGGAAGGAAGGAAGGAAGGAAGGAAAGAAGGAAGGAAGGAAGAAAGGAAGGAAGGAAGGAAAGAAGGAAGGAAGGAAGGAAGGAAGGAAGGAAGGAAGGAAGGAAGGAAGGAAGGAAGTCTAAGTCTTAAAGGATGAGTAAAATTTGAGTAACCTGGAAGGATTAAGGACTTGCAGGGGAAATTAACAATATGAATAGACTCAGACATAGTCATGGTGTGTGCCAAACACAGTTTGCAGAACAGCTGAGGGGCCCAGAATGGTGCATGTTTTGAGGCAGTAGGAAATTATCAGACCATATCGTATCTATTTGACATAATGCTGACTGAATAATGAGCCACTGAAGCACTAGTGCCTAAGAACAAAGTTGAAGTTAAAACAAACAGTGGTTGACACAACTGGTCTTGATTTTTCTCTTAGCATCTAATTTCAAGTCAAGCTCTTCTCTACTCACCATGGAAACAATTTCTTTCATGGTGTGGGGCCGGGTCCAATAATTCCTAAATATTTCCATACTATTTTCCAGCTGAGAAGCCCTCATGGAAACTCCTGGCATCCCCCAGGTAAAGGACACTATTCCCTCCCTCCTGACATTGGAATGAGGGAAGATGAAGCCTGCTCCCCCTCCTCAGTGTTCCAGATATTTCTTCAAGCTTTTCTCAGTTGTCATATTCTCAGGAAAGCCTTCTGTGAGCTTTCTGAGGTTCAGTTAAATGCCTATCCTCTAGTTCCATAGCACTATATGCTTACTGTTAATAATGAAATAATTACAGGTGACAGTAGTGGGCATTCAGTATGTTCCAAGCTCTATGAGAAGTAGTTTACAAGCATTACTTATTCAGTCCTTGCCACAGACCTTATGGCAAGCGCTTATTATTATCCGCATTCTGGAGATCAGAAAACGGGAGTACAGAGAAGTTGAATGGCTTTGCTCTGGGTAACGACTGGTAGATTGCCAAAGCAGAGCTAAAACAGGTCTTTCTGAGGCTGGGTCTGTTCTTAAGTACTGTGCTCTGCTATCGGCTTCTTAGAGCATCTTTACCATGCCTTGTTGTAATGGTCCAGCTGATGCCCGCCTTGCCCTCTCTCTGTCAACAGCAACCAAGTCACCAAATCTTATCTTGCTGTCAGCACCTAACACAGGATGTAGCCCAGAAACGGACGAGAAACTTAAGAGCTAAGATATTCTCAGTGATGAGAAACAAAACCTGAAGTTGCCACCAGATGGTGCTGTGGGAACCCAAGAGAAAGGAGCCCTCGGGGACCCTTTCAGTCCCACTCCTTTGCCACAGAGAACCCGTGTCCACATTGTTTTCCTTCCTTGTCCAGAGAAGACTGAGTCGGTGGCAGAAATATTTTCAGGGGATCGCTTCTCGGCCTTTTAGCTAAGATCAAGTGTAGAAATATTTTCAGGGTATCCATGCAGGAACTGGTACAAGCTTGACAATTTTATTTATGACCCAGTCTTGGCCCCAAAGACCCCAAAGGAAGTTTCACTGTACTTCACCCTTTTAGATTCTACAATTCTTCCAAAGCTCTCCAAGTTCTTTTCAGGTGCATGGCACTGTGAAAAGGCTAAAAATAAATGCAGAATTTCCCAAAGCACTGAAGGAGGCTGTACCCTGAAATGGAAACGTTTCTAGTCAGGAGACTTGGATGCTGATGTTCCTATCACTAACTAATGGGAGAATTCAGGCAAGACCCTTCTGTGGACCTCTGTATCCTGAGCTCTAAAATTATAGGATTGGATGAGACTTTATTTGAAGTTTTTTTGCTACCTCCCTATAAGACACTGGGCAACAACATCATAACACCACGGTAATAAAACCTCATGTGGTAGCAAAGCTTAACTAGGCTACCTATGAACTACATGACTTTGGGCAAGTTACTTAACCTCTATACCTTAGTTTCCTCATCTGTATGATGAGAATGTTACTGTGTCTGCCTTACAAGTGTTGTCATTAAGGTTAAGTGAGATGAATGCATAGAAAATGCTTGACACAGTTCTTGGAAAACATAAACTTTCAGTAAAAGCTGATAAGGTATAGACCTGGCTCTTAGGTGTTAGCAACTTTCTGAGGTTTAGATGTAGTAGTCATCAGAATTGGGAGTAGTTGAGAAACAAAGCACAGTTAGGCTTTGCCCTTTGCTAAGGGTAAATGCATTTCATGTGTACAAAGCTAAGTATGTGATTGAAGCAGAGGGCTGTAAAAATAACCACAAACAACAGGAATCCTCATAGATTATTAATGAGAGTGTGAAGAGATTAAATAACTTTGGAAAAAAGTCTTGTCAGTTTCTTTTAAAACTAAGATACATTTTTGCTACAACCTACAAATTCCACTCCTAGGTATTTACCTAAGGAAAAAGAAAACACATGTCTACAAAAGGATTTGTATGAGAACATTATAGCAGCTTAACTTTTAACAGCCAGAAACTGGAAACAGCCCAAGTGAGTATCAGTAAAAGAATGAATAAACAAACTGTGATATAGTCATGGAGTATTACTAACCAATAAAGAGGAACAAATTACCGATACTTTCAACAACATGGATGATTCTCAAAACAATTATGCTGAACAGTTAGAGATGCAGCTTAGTTATAAACCACTGGCCTAGCGTATGCAAGGCCCTGGGTTCAGTCCCAAGCACTTCAAGACACACACACATGCATGCGCATGTACACACACACACACACACACACACACACAAAAGCACATGGGCCTAAGGAAAAGAAGTCTTGATTGAAAAAGGAACTGCTATTTATTTTTGATGGGAATATAAATAAATGCAACCACTTTGGAAAGAAGCATGGCTTTTCCCCCCAAAATAAAAATAGATGTATCATTCAAGCCAGCTCTCCCACTTCTGGATATATATCTAAAGAAAATAAAATAAGTATTCCAAAGAGATACTGGCATGCTCACATTTATTGCAACACAGTTCACAATGGTTAAAATATCAAATCAGCCTAAGTACCATCAACACATGAATGTATAAAGAAAATGGAGCATTATTCAGCCATGAAAAACTAAATCCTGCATTTGCAGCAAAATGGATGGAATTGGAGGACATCGTGTTAAGTGAAATAATACAGACACAGAAAGACGAGTACCCCCTCTTTTGTCTTATAGGTGAAAAATTAAAATAAAAGTCAACCTGAAAGCAGAAGGGTGATTACTAGAGACTGGGAAGGATTACTAGAGACAGAGAAAGAGGCTAGGATGGAAAAGTGGCTGGATGTGATTAATGCACATTGTATACATTTATGGAAATATCACAGCAAATCCCTTTAATATATACAATTAATGTGTAATAAGAATAAAAGCTCAGTGCTACAAGCACCTGCCTGGCAAGAGCAAGGTCCTAAGTTCAATTCCTGCTACCAAAAAAGAAGTCATACCTAAAAGAATTCCCACTATATGACTACATTTATTGTGAAGCTCTGTCATAGGCAAAACCAATCAATGATGGAGAAAATCAAAATAGTGGCTGCCTGTGGCATGAAGGGAGAGGACTGCTTAGGAAGAGCCAAAGACAAACTTCTCCTAAGTGGTGACAAAGGACTTTATCTCTATAGAGATAATATTTGTCAAATCTGATAAATTGCATTATTAATATTTATGTATTTCATTCTCTGTATATTTTACCTCAAAAGAGGAAGAAAGAATGGTAAGCCAACACTGAGGAGCAGAGTCTACTGAAGTTAGATAGTGGATAGGAAGAGAGATGGGGGATGAATAGATGGAAGGTGGATAAAGGGAGCACAGGAAAATACAAGTGGTGGAATCTAGTGGTAACAAGGTATGCTCTGCCAAATTCTTTCAGTTTTGCTGTATGTTTGAAATTTTACATAATAAATATTCTTGGAAAAGCAACCCCAAAGTTTCACATCCTGCAGAGAGAATCTTTTCCAAATTTGGAAAGCTTCATTAGAGGAAGGTAGACCCAGACCTAGGTAAATATTACCTAGACACTTATTATATGCCAAACCCTGTTCCAGGCAAAGTGAGAAATACAAAGAGCATAAAACAGTACCTGTCCTGCAAAGGACTGAAGGGGTCATCTGATGAGAATGTACATCACTGTGATCCTATACTATGGAATTGCTAAGGACCAGAGATTTCACCTAGTCGAGAAAGTGTCACAGACATTTTAAGTATTGTTGCAAGTATGGTTGGAAGGGATCTTCAAGCCAGAGCACAGAGCTCTGAGGAGCACAGTAAAGGGATTATCTAGTAGTCCAGTGGAGCCATCCATGCAGCTACGTATAGGCCCAGCTACACGGGAGCTGCTGTAGGAGCATCACTTGAATCCAGGAGTTCAATACAGCAAGAGTCCATTTGAAAAATATAAATAGGATGTTCCAAATAAGTGACAGTCTTAGGAAGTTTCTGTGGAAAAACGATAGAGGTACGCTACTGCATGGGGATTGGCAGGGAGCAAAGTTTTCATGTACCTGCAAGCAGCACTGGGAGCAGGAGGCAGCAGCCACATGGAGTAGGGAGGGTCTAAATGACCCAGTTGCCCTGAAGCAGGAGATCATATCTTGGTTTGGTCTTCTGGGAAGTGGGAAGCTATTTAGTTTCTACTACTTCTCTGTCTCATGATGTTGTAGTTCTTTAAGGACGTACTGTTGTTTGTTCTTGAGCTAGTATCTATTCTGATTTTTCATGAGTTCATTATGGTTGGTCAGAGCTGAAGACATACTGCTGTTAAATATTTTAATATTACCCCTTCCCACCTGATAGTTTTATTGCAAGGTCATTTAATACAGGGTGTGTGATATGCCTCTCACATGCTAAGCACTTGATAAATGAGATCAGGGATCATAGTTCACGCTCCAGCATATAGCCTAGATATAGGGCGATCTCATCCCCAGGCCACCAAGATCTCCAAAATGTCTCTAGGGCAGGTACTTGAAATCTCTAAGGACCATTCCCACACATAGATCGTTATAAACTCTAGCCCTGCTCCCACACTGTGTATAATTCCATGAACCCACTGAGAAGATCCAGCTGGACCTAGAGACTATCCCTTTTACTCTTATCTATCTTTTGAGAATGGACCT
Source organism: Chinchilla lanigera (assembly GCF_000276665.1). Classification (NCBI taxonomy): domain Eukaryota; kingdom Metazoa; phylum Chordata; class Mammalia; order Rodentia; family Chinchillidae; genus Chinchilla; species Chinchilla lanigera. The sequence continues at coordinate 6,237,127 of NW_004955490.1, forward strand.
GCTGTGGTGGCTTGTGGCAAGCTATACTCTGATGATGGCACTGGGAAGAGCAGGTAGGGTGAGCTGCAACAGAGCAAAGGTCTGTGAGTTTACACCACCTAGGGTCTTCCTTCCTTCACACAGAACTGTGGACTCTAGTACCGGGTCATAATTCTTTCCAAATCAGAATTTCTGGCTGGCCTCCCTGCCCACTACTTACCTGGCTCCATGCCCTGGCACTCTCTACTTGTTGCCAGTTCACAAGGAAGTAGCTGTGAGAGTTAAAAAGGAACAAACTGTTCACTAAAGTGACTTGCTCACTGATGTGTTTCTGGGATCCAGTACAGGGCTTTCCACAAAGTAACATTCCATACCCACAATTGTTGAGGTAATGAATGAATCAATCAATATTTCCTGATCTGTAACTGGTACATCATGAAACCTTCTTTCTTCTCATCCTCCAAAGACTACTCTGGCCCTGCCAGCTCGCTGGACTCGAACAGTGCTTACCATTTGTGCCCCTCCTTTGGCCAGGAGACAAACAGATCAATTCAACCACCTTCCATGGAGCTGTAGTACTGGCACTCTCAAGGAAGGGTGAAAGCATTTCCCATTCCATGGTTCATGAGTTGTACTTTCCAAACAACCTTGGTACTGCTCAAAACTTTCCCCAAGACTCCTTGAAAATCTACATATATGATTCTGATTACTTCCCCTTATCAACATACTTGATTACCATTCAATTAGGATTCAAATAAATGAATCCTAGATGATAAAGAGATGATTATTCAATAGGTATACAGCAAGGGTGGAAGGAAGGTGGAAAGGTAAGCAGAAATAGGAAACAATTCCTGACTGATGGATTGGCAGTTTTAAGTGTGTCAGTGAAAGAGACGCATTTCAGCCATCCAAGGCTGACCTAAGACAGATTTGAAGGGATGCCCAGAGCCTTTGGTGTAAAAAGAAAGCTAGAATCCCCACTCACACCTGTTTTTTCATTTCTGAGGGGTTGGGCCTATTTACATTTTATGACTATTCTCCGTTTCTGTTATCACCATCTTATGCATATATACTCTCCCTATGACAGTCTTCTATAAATTTGTAACTTGCTTTTTCTCTGGTAATTTATTTAGTAAAATTAAAAATAGTCTTGTATGTGTTCATTAAAACATTATTTTTAAGGTGAAAGTCTGGAAATAACAGAACCTTATAATAAGTGTTAATTTAAATAAATGATAGTAGATTCGGTTTGTAATGCTGTATAGACAATGAAATGATGTTATAGAAAAATAATAAGTGACATAAGAAAAGCTCATAGTTGTTAAGTGAAAAAGACAGACCATGAAATAATGAAAGTGTGTGACTGTGTGTATGGCTCTGCACATGTCTGTGGGGGTACATACATGTACACTACTGATAATTTGTTCCTTAGTGCTTTTATGTGTTTCCCAAGATTTCTCCCTTGAATACTGCAAATCTAAGTTAAGGTAGCGCCAGTATGGGTGCTCTGTGAAAACTGAGAGCACAGCGATGCATGGAGCAAGGTTTCCTTCAGGCAGTGAATTTTGAGGTGGGCACAAGTCACAGAGTACTGGAGAGTAATGCCAGTAATATGCTATTTCCAGATTGGAAGAGGAGATACTGTCTATTGGTGATGACTTAAGATCAAGCTCCACTGAAAAAGCCATCTCCCTCCAGAAAGAATGGCTATCATCAAGAAGTCAACCAATAACAAATGCGAGCGAGGCTGTGGGGAAAAAGGAGCTCTTCTCCACTGCTAGTGGCAATGTACATTGATACAACCACTGTGGAAATCAGTGTGGAGATTCCTCAAAAAACTAGGATTAGATATCCCATTTGACCCAGCTAGTCCCTTTCTGGGTATTTTTCCAGAAAAATTGCAAATATCATACCACAGTGGGATTTGTGCACCCATGTTTATAGCAGCACAATTTGTCATGTCTAAATCTTGGAAACAACCCAAATGCCCATCAACTGAGGAACAGGTAAAAAAGATGTGGTATTTTTATACAATGGAGTATTCCTCAGTTATAAAGAAGATAAACTTGGGGTTTTTATAGGTAACTGGATGCAACTAGAGACCATACTGATAAGTGAAATAAATCAGATCCATATATGTAAGCATCATACTATCTTCCTAGTGTAAGAAACTAAAAAAGTAAATAAAATCCAAAAGGTACAATAGATATTGTGAAAAAGAAAGAAACTCCTCAAAAGGAAAGAACAACTGGGATGGGGGAAAGGAGAAAAAGAAAGAAAGAAAGGAAGGAAGGAAGGAAGGAAGGAAGAAAGAAAGAAAAATACACATACACACACAAGATAACTAAGATAATTGTACTGCTAATTTTTATTGGTTTATTGAAATAAACAGTTAATGCTTAATTGTTTGATCAATTTTGCATGCCTATATCTGGTAATCTGAACAACTACCTTGAAGATAACAACACACAATGTAACAACCATTGTTAATTTCCTATCATCTTGTTTTGAAATTCTGTATTTTTATTGTTTTTAAAAATTTTTTATTCTCTTTAAAACAAAAAAGAAAAGAAAAAGCAATGAGCAGCAACTAGGTTTCTGAATTGAAATAGGTATTGGAAGATAATTACTTTATCCAAAGCATGGTGAACTGCATTGTAGGTGTTAAGATCCTGCAAGAGATTCTCAATCTGCATATTTGACCTAAAATAATGAAAACCTGGATTAAACATGTGCAAATAAAGCCTGAAATGAAGAAGTAGAGGAATCTGAGAGATGAAGAATTAGAGGTAGAGAATCAAATTTGACTAAACATATTCCAAGTACTAGGTGAAACCATGTAAGGAGACACTTTATTTATGTATTTATTGGTACTGGGAATCGAACTCAGGACCTTGTGTTTGCCAGACAGGCACTGAGCTATCTCCCCAGGGAGACACTTTTAGACAAAATAGCTGAGGGTTGAGTCCTTCAGGATTCCAAAAATTAATGGGAGGAGGAAGGAAGAGGAGCCAGCAAGGACAGTGAACTACGGGTCAGATAGATAAAAAAGAGAAACTTGAGAATACAATGCCATGAGAGCCAAGGGTAGGACAGCTACGGGAAGGAGTGGGTGGCTGCTGATATCAAATTCATCCTTCAAGTCAAGGAGGCAACTGTTCAGAGACCCTTGAATTTGGTCAGGACGTCACTGGTGGATTTACAGAGAAGAGATTTGACAGGAAGCACTGTAGTCTAGAAGGAAGAAAAGTTAAGAAAATGGAGGGAAATCATGGATACAATCCACGTGTGGGGAGTAATGTAGGTCTGAGAAGAACACGATCAAACTTTATAATTCTAATCTTGCTGTGCTACATAACCAATCTGAACCTTAGTCTCCATTTCTGAGAACAAGAATAATGCTACCAGTTCAAAAAGCTGTTGAAAAGTTTGAGTTTAAATGATTACTCCTTAGGTTATAGTGAAAAAGCTTCCCCCTCCCAAATCCCTAGGTATTTTGGGGCATGTTCTAAAAGAAAAGAGTATTTTAGTTCAACAGTCATATCCTTAGATTGGTACAGCTTTGAAAAGTTCCCAGCTGTGTTTGGTATTTCCAAGTTAATTTAACAATATTTCCCCCAGCCCCTCTGAGTTGAGAGCATTGAAGCAGGGGTCAGGATCACGTGGAATGTCTCTGAAGCCTATGCAGTCCTTGTGAAGTGAGGCTGTTTGAGATCTTGCTTGCAGTTTGGTGCTAAGCTCACTTCGATACACAGAAGGCTGCAGGCCCTGAGTAGCTATAGGCTGGCTGGGGCAGAGGTACCAGAAACCTTCAATTTAAAAATCCATGGCACCTTCAATTTGAACGGTTTGCAGGCTAAAAGTCTTGAGCAGCTTGCTTTGTTTCCAAAGTGTGCATAAGGGCCTGTACTTTCCTTCTTGTCGCATTTCGTGACTATATACAATCAGACCTTCCCAGCACTACCTCATTTTTTTTCTACCTCATTATCTACTTATCGACCTTTTTCCTTTGTGCAGCCCGGTCTGTTTTCAGTTTAATATAGTTTAACAAAACTGGTCTTTGTCTTATTGCCTTGTTTTCCGCTAAAATCAAAGATATCTCCTGTGAAAAATGACTGCCCCAGAAGCCATAAGAGCCTAGCCCGACTAACAATCCCTGGAGAGACACAGCTGTGAGCCTGTCCAACTGGGAGTGAGGTAAGCATATTTTCTAGAACTGGCTCTTTCCAGATCCTCAGATTTCTAGGGAGTGTAATCACAGACTTTTATTAATGTTCCTGTTCATCTTAATGGGAGACCTTGGTTTCAGTTCTGGGAAGATGGTGTACCCAAAGAAAATAGGATCACATTGTGGATGGTACACTCATGTGCTAAGATGCGTGGGCTCCCTGAAAAAGTACCACAGGGGATCAGAGCAGAGATACTTCCAAAGAGCCTGATAGATAATCACCAGGCATTCCGGACACCTGTGGAGACCCACTCTGCCTTCTAAACAAGTACTTGACCAGTCAGGCACAGAAGTTGCCTGAGCATCTTTGGAATGAGATGCTTTCCTCAGGCAGGGGTGGGGGTAGGCTATGAGGACTAGAAAGACAGGCCCAGGTCCTTGCCTGTGGGAATAAGTCCCATAAGATTTGGACAAGGGAGTCTCTGCTGCTGGAAGGCATCTGGGGCTTTGCTTGGGTGTCCCGGGGCAGGTGCTGTCTTGGGGGGCCAGCTGCTGTATCTGGGCCAAAGCCAGGCCTGCAGGGCAGGTGGCCAGAAATTGGAAGGAATTCGCTTTTGTAGCTCAGGATTTTAGGCTTGGCCCCAGCAAGCGGCCTTGCCAGCCTCTGCTGCCTGGGGCCTCACACATTCCGAGCCCCCGCTGCCTCCTCCACCTCTCCTCCGGGCTCGCCTCCTCCCTTGTTGCCATCTCCTCCCCCCACCAGCTGTCCCCTTTCCCCAAGCGGCCAGACAGCCACAGGCTGGGAAGAGGTGGCCCCAGGCCGGAGGGGGCGTGGTGGAGAAAGGGAGGAGGGAGAGGGTGAGGGGATAAGGAGGCCTGGCCTCCGAGCCCCCAGCCACTGCGCGCCCGCCCAAGAGGAGGGTTTTGCCGCTGTCGCCATCTCCGTCTGCCGGCCCACTTGCCCGCCAGTTTGCTTCCCCCGGCCCAGGGGAAAGGTCAGCAGCGTCCTGGAGCCGCCTTGTCACTCTCCCACAGCCATGAATTGCAGCGATAGTCAATGGCTGCAAAACCTGTTGAGACGCCTGCTGCTTGAGCTGCACCATCAGGGCAACGCCAGTGGCCTGGGCGCTGGCTCCAACCGGAGCATGGGCATGGGGGTCGCGCCTGATCCTTTCGTGGGCCGCCAGGTGACCAGCACCAAGGGCAGCAACGCCTATCTCTACATCCTGCTCGTCATGATCTTGTACGCCTGCCTGGCCGGAGGCCTCATAATGGCCTACACCCGCTTCCGCAAGCTCCGCAAGGCCAAGAAGCCATCTCAGACCTACACTGCCCTGTGCCAATGGGCCTCTGGTGGTACCCTGGCCACTGACGTCGAGACTGTCGCCGGCTTCCTGGCCGAAGGCCGCCGACCGCTCGCCCCTGAGATGCTGCCTGCCCTGGCCCAGGGCACAGAGCGGGTCTAGAACCACAGCCCCAGCTCACTAGCTCGCTGGCCTGCGCGCTCCTCATACTGCTTATTTCCGGGCGCGACTCCTGCCCTTTCTTCCCCTTCCAGGGTTCGCCTCACCTGAGGGCCAAGCAGTGATGTGAGGTCAGACCTTGTGTGGAAGGCCCAGGAAGGAGAACTCCTTATTTTTTCCTTGCCAGTTTTTCCCTCCTGTCTTCCCTTGCCACCACCGCATCCCTCACATCCATATGCACTTAACTGCCTCTGCTCTCTTGTCTTCAGACAGCCCTGACACCCCGTGATAGCCCTCTGGGAACTGAATCCAAGACGTCCAACACTGGGCATTGAACTGAAGAACGAAGTCTATCAGAACTCTGATCCATCTACGCTGCAGCGGCTCTGGGAGCTGACAGGGACTGCTTACTCTGCAGAGCCATTGGGCTTCCTGTCACTGCCAGGTCAGAAATACTGCAGCAGACCCAGCTTCTTGTTGCCTTAGGGACAGAAACAGCGAAAATGAAGAAACCTCTGGTATCTTTTCCCTCCCTTCGTCTTTCAGCAGGAGCTAGCTGGGCACCAAGACCAGTCTGGGATGGAACAGGCTTAATGGAGACTAAAGGGGGAGGGGGTTAGTGGGAGGGGAAGATCTAGGACCTCAAATTGTATGGTTTCTTGCCTACCCAGTTGTCATCTCAAAGGCAGCTTGACTGAGCTTTAGTAGCTTGGCCATCTGCAGTGGGTAAGCACTATGGGTGTATTACCCCAAAGCTTCAAAATGTATTCCCTATATTGATTCAGTTGTCACAGTGTCAGCTCCATCCATGGAACACGAGAGTCTGAGATCTCCTGCTCTGTAACCCTGGGGAATGTCAAAGGCGGGTAATAAATGTAGTTTAAACAATAACCTGTGACTCTTCTCTCCAACACCCCAGTCCTGAGACCCAGTTCTATATAAAGAGATAATCTTTGTTTTTGGAAGTGGTGTTTGGATTTGGGAGTTGAGTTGTTGTGCTAGCCGTACTTATATGACCAGGTCCAATATGATGTAAAGAACTGTGGGTGAAGAAAAGGTTTCAGGTGGGTGTGTACCTATAGTCCTAGCTATTGGGAGCTGCGTTAGGAAGCTTGCTTGAGCCCAGGAGCTCAAGACTAGCCTGGGCATCATAGCAAAGAAAAGGTTAAAGTAGCTAAATGAATAAATTTTGTAAGTATTTCAAAAGTTACACCTCATTTATTAGTTTCTCCTCCTTTTTTCTTAATTCTGAAGCCCTGTCAAATATGAGCACAAAACAAAGATATCCCACTTTCCTTTTCCAGTTTTTCCCAGTGCCCCGAAAAGAAGTTTCCCAGGCTCATTGTTATTAGTTACTATAAAAGCTAATATTTAACTTTTTGGTTTACTGAGACAGTGTCTAGCTATATAGTTCAGGCTGCCCTCAAACTCATGGCAACCTTCCTGCCTCTGCAAGTTCCATCCCTAAGGTAGCCCCATGTCCTTAAAGGAGGAGGCCAGGGATTGAACAGCCATCCAAAGCAATAACAGTATGAGAAAGGATGCTGTGTCAGGGAGGCCTGAGGGGATGTGGAAAGAGAGCTTGATAAACAGCAGTGCTGGGGGTAGCGGTGGGGAGCAGTGCCTAGCCCTTGTTTTAAGTACAACACTATTGCTCACTTGTCTTGCATAACTGGGGACACAAAGTTATTTTGATAATGAAGCATAATCCTTTCTTTAGGTGTTGAAACATTGTAAAAACATTTGTAACATTTCTTCCATAGACATTTAAAATGTTTTTACCCCAAATTAAAGAAGCTGGGAATAGTTGTTACAATAACATAAATAAGCACTGATACACCATCTGTGGAAAACAAATCTCATGGCAAAACATTCCTGCTTTAGAAAACACTTTAACCTTTTTTATGATGACTTTGTGTACCCATTAAAAACTTGTAACCAGAGTAGCTATAGAAAGCTCCTCATGAGAAAAGTGAACTGGCCTGGAGAAGAACAATTTGTTTTACTGGCCAATTGCTTTTTTCAACCACTTTTATAGTTGCAACCGTACCCCAGATAATGAAGCTTCCCAGAAGTCTGGGCGCCCACCTGTCTCCCAGCCAGTGGGGCTGTCACCAGCACTGATGTGGTCACATTGTGCTCAGCAAAAGACAAAGAGGAGAAAGAAAAAAACTAAATGCTTGGCCAACCCCCAGTTTTGCTAATGTTTTCCCAAATAGCATGCACTGATCGTCAAATGGGGAAGATGTTAGCTTTGTCCTTAATATGATTTTAAAGACGACAAACATTCTAAGAAATTAGAGGGATTCTCTTTTCACTCCATGTAGCAGTCTTTTTGTATACTCTGCACATCAGATCTGATTTCCATTCAGATTCAGACCTTTGCTCTCTACTAAAGATAAAGCAGAAGAAAGACCATGTTCTCTTGCTTGTAACTTGAGACTTTCAACAAAAAGGGACTAGGAGATGTTTTGACTTCAAGTGTCTGGAAGTGCTCACCAACAGTATAAAAGTAGGCCTGCGGATGTCGCTTAGTGATAGAGTACTTGTCTGGCATAAATGAGGGCCTGCATTCAACCCCAAGTACCATAAAAAATGTACAAAAATAAACAGAAGCTTTCTCTCCATTACAGACATATTTCTGTGTTGTCAGTTGTACTCTTCTAGAAGGATATAAATGGAGTCTTTCATTTAATTCTGCTTGCCATCTCCTTTTCAATTTGTCATTGCTTTTATAAACCCAAGGTCTACACATAATTTGTATCAACAAAGAGAATAAGGTCTGGGCTGCTTTCCAAACAATCTTACCTAGTGACTAAATCAAATACACTGTGGTGCTGTGGCGAGAGCTTAGGACCAGGAAGCAGGAGAACTGCGTCCAGCCCTCGCTGTGCCAGTGAAAGGGCTTTGTTTCTCCTAGAGATGCTGAACCTGTCTGGGCTGTAGTCTCCACAGCTGTGGGGATTTGAGAATCGACTGAGATTGCATATGAGAAAGGACTGAGAGAAGTATAACAATTATGGGTATATGTGGTATTAAGCTATATTTTCCTTTTTCTTCCTTGAGGGAATACCTTGGGCAGTTGGGCAGGGGAAATCAAAGGCAGAGGGAATTTTCCACTATGCAGAGTATACTGTTATTGGCCAAAGAAGATTGCTAATACTGTACTTCATGACTAGCTTCCAGATGTGAGAGTTTCTCCCCCATTCTTTGACTGTTGGCAGAGTAGAAAAGCACACATAACTGTCTCACTGTCTTATTCTAATTCCCCTTCCCTTCAGGCCCATGGTTCTCTTTTTAAAAAAATATGACAAGTCATGCCTCGGGGGTGCACATTTGCAATCCTAGATCCAGGGGAGGCTGAGGCAGAAAGATCACTTGACCCAAAATAGTTTGGGGGCCAGCCTGGTCAACATAGTGAGTCCCCCCATCTCAAAAGAAACATTACAGTAATGCTTTATTTACAGGGCTTCACCAGAACTGTAGTCTAGAATTTTTTTATTTTAAAGAGAAAAATAATATCAGTAAAGCAGTTTCAAAACAGGATTGTACGAGAGTAACAATAATTAATATATTGTGTACTGTTATCTTCATACTAGTTATTCAGAGTACAAGATGTAGGCATGCAATATTTTAGGGACACAGTTCTTCAGGGATTGGTAGAAGGGATGAGAGAAGAGAATGAAGATAAGAATCAGGTTCTGTGGTTTTTGTGAGAGCAGCAGGAGGAAGGGAAGGGGAAGGGGAGGGGAGGGGAGGGGAGGGGAAGGGGAGAGGGGGAGAAGGAGCATGACTGAGGACAACCAAGTATGAATAGATTACATGCATCAGCCAGCCTAGATGAACCCAAAAATGGCCTTAGTGAAAGTGTTGGATGGCAAGTCACTGTTTAGCTCTTCTGTTACTGAACCTGCAGTCTAAGAAGACAGTGTGATTAAGGCAACTCTGCCTTCTGTGCTAAGCCTTAGGGCAAGGAAACAGTTGGCCCGACCAGTTCTGTATCAGCAGTGTTTTGAGGGTGAACAGAGTCATAATCATAGTCAAAACAGGGCCTGATTCTTCCTCTGAAGAGAGTGCAGTCAAAATAGAAGATATCTGAGCTATACTGTTTAAAATTGTGATAAAATACACATAATGTGAAATGTACCATCTTAGTCATTTTTTTTTTTTTTTACAGTACTGGGGATGGAATGCAGGGATCACTGAGCTACATCCCCAACCATTTTTAAATGTTTTCATTTTGAGATAGGGTCTTGCTGAGTTGCCCAGGAAGAATTTGAACTTGCAATCCTACTGCCTCAGCCTCCTATGTAGCTTGGATTACAGGCATGTGCCACCACACATGGCTTTATTATAGTCACTGTAAAGTGTGTCGTTAGGGGCTGTTAAATATACTGAAGTTATTATGCCACAGTGCCATTTTATGTAAGTCAGAGAAAAAGGCAAGCTGCTAAATATAGAAAGTTTCAGAATTAAATCATTGCCTTAGATGTCACCCCTCCCAAGAGTATTCACCCCTCCCAAGAGTATTTTATAATAAATCACTTAGGACAATCTCAAGGTGAAACTCGAAGAAAGAATCTTCTGTGGTGGGTTTCAGTGGGATACATAAGGGAAAATGCCTTGAAATGTTTACATATGCTGAGGAGAGTACCTGTGGGAATGTATTAGACTCGCCACAACTCACCACATTCTATTCTCACTGCCAGATGCTCTGAGAACCCCGGGAAAGACTAGGGTAGCTGCGGACAACTGGATTGCCGTCACTCAAATCTGTCAGATTGCCACATACATGACCTGTAAGATGTCCATTCGTGGCAATGCTTCAGGAGCCTGGAAGGAGAGAGGGCCTTCCCTTGGCTGTTTTTAGGATGTAGATGTGATCTGGTAGGGGCTGCGCTCCAGCAGGCCTGGCAAGAGAAAGAATGGAGACAAGCAACCTGTTAATTTGCCGCACCCCTCATGGCATCCCTTTTCTAGGGGTATCGTCACCTATGAGATTGGTGTTTATTTCATTTTCCTCCTTCCTGTTCCAAGCTCCTGACGGTCACTCAGTTTCAGTACTCGAGGTTGGTTCTTGCTCCATTGCCAGGATCTAATGATTTTATTCATTCATATCTAGCCTGCCATTCATCCCAGCAATGATCCAAGGGATATATCTTTAATGGTGGTATAAAGACACTTGAGTTAAGGAGAGAGATAAGAAGGGTGAACTTTTCTTTAAACCTACTGCTTCTGGGGAAGTTTGGAAGACTAACTTTCATCCATCAAGAGGGCAACTGCATTTCCATGTAAGTCTCCTAGAGTGGGGAGTTGGATGGCAATGTCCATGGGAATAGGAGTAGGTGCAAAGGGACAGAAACCTTTAGCCCATTCCCCATTTAGTCCTCTGTCACTGACAGGCTACTCTCGCAAACAAGAAGATTCCAGAGGGATGGCTGAGAAGAGTGAAGCAAGCAAGATGGTTCCCAGGGGCTGTGATGGTGTAAGTCTAATCATTTTCCTGCCATCTACCTATAAGTGTGCACTAAGCCAAGGCCATAGCCAAGTCAGAAGGCCTGCTCAGAGTAGGTGTTCTGGAATCAGCTGGGTTAGTCTCTATCCTGTGTTCTGAGTAACGAACAATCCTTTAGAAGTTTAAGCTTTTCAGTCCAGGGGCTTGGTCAGTTCAAGAGCCCCTGCCTTTGACTCTCTCATCACTAGAGGAGCATAGTGCATAGGGTATAGACTCTAGCAGCAGACTTCCAGGATCCAAATTTGGGCTGACTTTCATGGGTTGAGTGATAATACTTACCTCCCTAGGGCTGTTGTGAAGATTGAGTAATTAAGTGTCTGGTTCAGGGTAAAAGTTTAGTATTCTGTGCTTCCTTCTCATCATGACAAGCCCCTGTTTTCCAGGGCCATCAGCCTTTTTCTGCCTCCATTTTCTCATTCCTGTCAACACACAAATTGTCCATCTGGCACACTTTAAGAATAACTGTCTTGGGGCTGGGGATATAGCTCAGTGGCACAGCACCTGCCTGGCAAATGTGAGGTCCTAAGTTCAATTCCCAGTATCCAAAAAACAAAAACAAAAACAAAAATAAAAACTTCTTGGCTTTCTTCTCCCTACATCCAATGCCCTATTCCTCTGTGTCTTTCTTATCTATTTCTTATGGGGCTGAGAATTGAACCTGGCGCCTAACCTATGCTAGGAAAATGGTCTACCACCAAGCCACAGTCACACCTTCCCCTTCTCCCTTTTTTGAGCAAAATTCCTTGAATGAATGGGTCTACACTTTGGTTCTTTACCTTTTTATCTTTATCAATCCAGTGCTACAGGTTTTCTATCTTCAGCACACCAATGAAACTTTTTTATAGTCACCTGCTTGTTGCCAAATCTAATGCTTGATTTTCAGTCTTTATTTTTTGTGATTGCTCAGCAGTATTTAATGGAGATGATCACTTCTTCCTTGACCCTTTTCTCTGCCTTCTGTATCATCTTAATCTCTTGTATGTGTCTTTACTCCTTAGCCCTTTTCTTTCTCTGTTTTATTTGCTGGTTTCTGCACATTTGTTCAAAATCTCAGTGTTACAAAGGGCTTCTATCTAGAACATATAAAGAATTTAAAAACTCAGGCCCCCAAAATTCAAAAACCTAATCCAAAAATGGGCATCTGAGATGAACAGACACTTCTCAGATGAAGAAATACTAATGGCATATAAATATATGAAAAAATGTTCAACATCATTGGTCATTTGAGAATTATAAATTAAAAAAACACTGAGATTCCATCTCACTCCAGAAAAAATGGCTATCATCGAGAAATCAACCAATAAGAAATGCTGGAGGGGCTGTGGGGAGAAAGGAACATTTCTCCACTGCTGGTGGGAGTGTAGATTGGTGAAACCACTGTGGAAATCAGTGTGGATATTCCTCACAAAATTAGGATTAGAGGTCCTATTCAACCAAGGTATTCCCCTTCTGGGTATTTCCCCAGAAGAATTAAAAACATCATACCACAGTGGTACATGTGCACCCATGTTTATAGCAGCACAATTTGTCATAGCTAAATCTTGGAAACAACCAAAATGCTCATCAACTAAGGAATGGATTAAGAAGATGTGGTATTTTTATACAATGGAGTATTTCCTCAGCTATAAAAAAGGATGGACTCAAGGCTTTTATAGGTAAATGGATGCAACTAGAGACCATACTCTTAAGTGAAATAAATCAGACCTGGATGTGGAAAGATAGTATTGTCTCCCTAGTGTAAGAAATTGAAAGAGTAAATAAAATCCAAAAGGTACAATAGATATTGTGAAAGGGAAAGAAACTGTTCAATGGAAGGAACAACTGGGATGAGGGAAAGGAGAAAAAGAAAGAGGGAAGGGGAAAATATATACATATATATGGATAGCTGGGATAATTGTACTGCTGATGTCTGTTTGTTTGTTGAAAAGAGCAGTTAATGCTTAAATTTTTTGACCAACTCCGCATGCTTATATCTGGTAATCTGAACCACTAATTTGAAGAGAACAATATGCCATATAACAACCATTGGTGGATTCCTACCATCTTGTCTAGTGAATCACTGTATCATTTCTAATGTTTTTAATTATTCTTTATTCTCTTCAGTTGTTTGATCAATCTTGCACTCCTACATCTGGTAATCTGAGCAACTTCGTTGAAAATAACCATATATAGTATAACAACCACTGTTAACCCCTATCATTTTGATTTGAAACCCTGTATCATTTTTAAAGTTTTTTCTTTGTTTTGTTTTTGTCTATGTTGTTGTTATTTTGTCCTTTTTTATTCTCTTTAAAATAAAAACAAAGCAAAACAAAACACCCACAAAATCTCAGTGTTGAGCTACCCGTGGCTCCATCCTGGGATGTCTCCTTTTCTCTGTTTGACTCTTTTTGCTGCGTGATGTCAAGTAGTCCCGATATGCTAAATTTCAGCATCGCTTATAAATACAATCTTTATCATGATCACTTCCAAACTAATATGTTCCTGAAACCCTTACTCTGAGTTCCAAACTTACATACCTGCCTGTGTTCTTGAGCATCTAAACTTGTCTTAAAGTTAACATATTCAAATTAGTTTCTGAGTTCCTTGAAAATTTGCTCTTCTACTTGAAAAAAATGCAACATTTGACGTTTAAAAACTGCAGCACATTTAAATGTAGGCTTCCTTCTGGTGAGAAGCTGGCCTCATTTCACAGATAAGTCAGATTATTCTTCTACTGGACAGATAGTTTCACAGGACACTAACATCAGACCCGTGTAATGACAAGACAAAACATGTCTCTATAGCCATGATGAAGTGAGACAAAACAAGACCCTTTCAAAATGTTATCAAAGCGGAGACCAAAACAAATTACTGTGAAACTCACAAAATACCAAATATCCTCCTTTCCAGTAACTGCCTCTTCTCTAAAAATACAGCTTTCATTTTGATCTCCTTCTAGATAAGCTCATTAATGTACTGAATCATAGAATTACCTTCTCTTCCTGATAGTACACGTTGTGTATAAGGTACTACTACCAACCATCTACTTGCTTATGCGAAAACAGGATTCACGTTGATTCTGCTCTGTCACCCTCTCCGATCTGACACAGAGGCCAAATCCATTCCATCTTTTCTCCAAAAGTTCTGCACATGACCATGTCTCATTTCCACCTGTACCACCATACTCTATACTTCCACCATTTTTTACCTAGACCAGTACAACAAACATTACCACACTTACCTTCTTGCGTTTAACACTGTCCTTTTACACAACAGTAGAGCAAAATTAAAGCATATATCAGATCATGTCCCTTCTCTACTTAAGACCTTCCATTGTATTGTCTATAAAATTGTAGGACGATCCCTTCCCTTTACTGTGGTCTATAAGGCCACAGGATCTGATCCTTGTCAACTTCCCTAAATATCATCTCCTGATACAGTAGTTTTCTATGGCCATGGTTTCACTTTCCATAGCTTTACTTACTGATAGTAAACTATGGTCTGCAAATATTGACTTGAAATTTCAAAAAGCAATTAAGAAATTTTAAATTATTCACTTTTCAGAGTAGCATGATGAAAATTTGTGCCATTGTAGTTTATTCCACCCAGGACATGAATCATCGTTTGCGTTCATACTGTATGTTACCTGTCTCATTAGTACCTTAATAACAGTGTTGTTTACCAGATCAATTAGAAAACTGAATGTCACAGTATCACAGTGCTTGTGTTCAAGTAAACCTTATTGTGTTTGACGGTGACCTGAGTGTAAAGATAGTGATACTGATGATTTGTATATGCCAAAGAGAAGCTGTAAAATCTTTTCTTTAAGTGAAAAGGTGAAACTTTTCAACTTATTAAGGAAAGGAAAAGGTTTTGTGTTGAAAATGCCAAGACCTATGGTAAGAACAAATCTTCTATCCATAAAATTGTGAAGAAGGTAAAAAAAATTCATGCAAGTTTAGCTGTTGTACTTGGACTGCAAAAGCTACAGCCACAGAGTTATATCAGTGCTTAGTTAAGATCGAAAAGGTAGCCAGGCATAGTGGTGCACACCTGTAGTCTCAGCTACTTATGAAGCTGAGGCAGGAGTATCACCTGAGCTTGGGAGTTGGAGACCTGTGTGAGGCACACAGTAAGAACCTGTCTCAAAAAATGAGAGAGAGAGAGAGAGAGAGAGAGAGAGAGAGAGAGAGAGAGAGAAAGGAGGCATATGTACATATGTATGTATAGGAAAAAAGCATGGTATATGTAGGGTTTAGTATATGTTAATCTTTCAGCATCCACTGAGGATCTTAGAACATGTACCCCACAGATAAGGAGGGCCTACCCTACTTTTTTCCTCTTGCTTACTAAACTCAAGTTACAAGAGTATTTTCACTGTTCTTTGCACCTATTATGTCATTTCTTGCCTCAAAGCCTTTGCACGTTTTGCTTCCTCAGCCTGGAAAGTTTTTCCTCTCAGTCTTCTTTTGGCTGTTTCCTTTTCATCATTCAGGTCTCAGTGCAGATACTACTTCCTCACAGGCATCTCTTAATCATCCTAACTACAGTTACTCCTTTGTCCTGTCTTCACCTAATTCTCTCATTGCCTTGTATATTTACTCCATAGGAGGGAGCACTGTCCAAAATGATTATATTTATTTACTTACTCGTTTATTGTTAGTCTCTCCTGTGTAAGTTGTAAGTTTCATAAAGGCAAGGATTTTGTAAGGTCAATTTTAAAATATGTTTACTTTGTATAACATTTGAGGGGTAGTTAACATAAAAAGTGCATATATTTAAAATATACGATGTGTTGGTTTTTACTAGACGAATATACCTGTGAAACCATCACCAAAAACAAAATAATAAAACTATCCATTATCTTCAAAAGTATTCTCATGGGGACTGGGGATTTAGCTCAGCGGCAAAGTGCCTGCCTGGCAAGCACAAGGTCGTGAGTTCGATTCCCGGTACTGGCAAAAAAAAAAAAGAAGTTTCCTTATGATCTTTGTGCTTCTCGCTTGCACAGTCCAAACAGTTAATGATCTACTTTTTGTGCCTGTAGGTTAATTTGTATTTTCTATACTTTTATACAAATACAATTGTGCAGTACATACTTCTTTTACTCAGAATACTGATTTTGAGATTCACTTATTTTTTGCATGTTTATTGATAGCTCACTTCTTATCATTGAGTAATTGCAGGGAGGTACCACAGCCTGTTTATCTATGCAACTGCTGAAGACTATCTGGGTTATTTCCAGCTTTTCACAATGATGAATAAAGCTTGTATGAACATTTGTGTTCAAGCCTCTGTGTGGACATTTGTTGGAGGCAGAGATTTTGTATGTGTGGTTTTGTGCACCCATGCCCCATGACCAGGCACTTGAATACTATGTATACATTATGTAGTGGCTAAGTTATCTGTTGAAGAAATGAATGAAATTCTTTTTCTTCTAGGTCTATGGAAATTTCCATGTTCCTGTGCCTACTCTAGAATCCTTCACTATCCTACCTTTGTCTATGTCTGCCTTTCTAATTTGCAGCCCCAATTGACCCCTGGAAAGTGGCTGTTTTCATGGTTGCCTCATTGGAGAAACCTTGCTCAGCAGGTTCCCTGCCAAAGCTGCTCTCTACCCGAAGCTGGCCCCATCTGGCTGTTCAACGGTCCATTCATTCCTTGCTTGCTGACTCCCTATCACATTCCCTATAGCAGCTGCTCCAAATTTCCTGCCCTCTCCTCAAGCCCCCAGTCCCAGCCCTCCCCTCAT
Organism: Chinchilla lanigera; assembly: GCF_000276665.1. Taxonomy (NCBI): domain Eukaryota; kingdom Metazoa; phylum Chordata; class Mammalia; order Rodentia; family Chinchillidae; genus Chinchilla; species Chinchilla lanigera. Next base: position 6,253,986 of record NW_004955490.1, read on the forward strand.
TCTCAGGAGATGATTTCACCTCCTTTATTGCTGAGAAGATTGAAGCTAACTGACAGGAGCTTCTTCGGCTTCCATTTGATCCGTTTCCCCACAGCCATTTCACATGCTTCCGGCTTTCAGGAAGATGTGTTGGTTCACCTTGGCAAAGTTAAACTCTTTGCTGGTGTGCTTGATCCTAGCCCCAACTTTAATGATATTAATAACAATAACAGCAAAAAAGAAATCTCATTTAGCTCCGACAGTGAGCTGTATATTGAACTAAGCAATGAGAAAACAATGGTGACATTTAATGCAAACCAGTGCCACTAACATATAAAATTTCTGTTTTCTAAGCTTAAACAAAAGGATTGCAAATATATAAATACAGTCAGTTGGCCATATTTGTGGGAAGCATCCACAGGTTCAAAAATTGTAGATCAAAAACATTTGAAAAAAATCATTGCATCTTTACTGAACACACGCAGAACTTTTTCTAGTTCTTATTTTTAATAATATAGTATGGCAACAATTTGCATAACATTTGCATTGTATTAGATGTTTTAGGTAATCTAGAGAAGATTTAAAGGATATGGCAGGGTGTGCTTAGGTGATATACAAATATCTCACCATTCTATGTAAGAGACTTGAACATCTAAAGATTTTCATATCCACAGGGGTCCTGAAACTAATCCCTCAACGATGTAGAAAGTAACTGTAGTTACATGGCTCACTTCCTCACTTTTTTCAAGGATCTGCTCAAATTCCACCTCTTCAAAAAGTACTAAACACTTTGCCTGCATTATCTAATTTAATCTTCACAGCAAAATATTAGGATAGTATAATTTTTAACAGATCAGGAGACTGAGGACCAGAGAGGTTAAGTAACTTACTTTGGGTTATACTGCTGGTAAGTCATGGATCTAGGATTTGAGTGAAGATCTAAATCCAGAGCTCTCCTTTTCTTCTCTCCCTGCTCTTCTCCTCTCCTCTCCTCTCCTCTGCTCTCCTCTCCTCCCCTCTCTTTTCCTCTCTTCTCCATTCTCCCTTCTTCTCCTTTTCTTTCTCCTCTTCCTTCTTCTGCCTCCTTTTACTTACTCCTCTTTTTCTCTCTCCCCACATCTCTCTTTCCTTTCATTTGAAGTTAAAAGGTTATCATAATCATTTCCTCAGTGTGTCCCAAGTAATCACTTTCACAAATATAAAGCAGCTACAAAAAAGTAAAAGAGAGACATACTAGGAAAATCATGAAAAATATTACCGAAATAAAGTGTTTGAACTTCATTCTAGTAGTCAGTGATTCCTAATTTTCAATAAGCACTGTTTGGGGTGTTTGTTAATTGGGTGGACTTATGGGCTACACCCTCAGATACACTGGGTCAATAACTCTGGGGACAGGCAAAAGTAGGACAGTGAGAGGGAGAGAGCATTGGATGAGTACCAACTAATGCAGACAATTTAAGAACGGTGGGGGAGGACGTCGAGCATTCCCATCTAAAAAGAGATGTCGATGAGTGGCAAGATGATATTAAAGAATATTAGAAATTTTGTTGCAAAATTTGAATAAGCTAATTAGTAAACCAAAAATTTCTGTGGCAGCAAGAAGGACCCAATCAAGATTGGGCATTATGAGTCAGCAGTGTACAACAGTCAGTCCAACTGTATATTTCTCTGGGGCCTAATTGTATCTTTCTCCAGGAGGGCTTAGCAGCAAGCAGTCATGGAGAAAAAAATTACATTATCTAAAGTGAAAACAACCCTCTGCTCTTCCTTGTAATGGAGAAGGAGATGAGCTAAGAGTGAACAGATCTGGGTTCGTGTCCCAGTTTCATCATCCTCTGTATAACCACAGGGTAAATAATGTGACCTTTCTACACCGCTTATTCTACCTGCAAAGGCTGGTGTGTGAACAACAAAAAAGAGAACGGCAAAAGCCATAGGCAAGTCACGAATATGTCAACACCAAAAAGAAAGGAAAAGAAAATGTCAAAACCAATGAAAATGCAAAAGAGCTCTATTGTAAGTACTTTCGAACAAACTGCAAAAAAATTTTCAAAAACACTTTTAACATGTTCTACAAAGGGCTTATGATATGTAGGTGTTTTAAAAATCAAAAACAAAGGAGAAAAATGGGCAAGATGAATGATTAAGTGACTAACAAGAAATTCCAAAGAGTCAATAAACATGAAAATGATGTTTAACATAAAGATGATGTTAAAATTGATATTCAAATTCAAATTAAAACAGGCTACAGTTATTTTTTCAAACCTCTCAGATTTACAAAAGTTAAACCAAACCAGTAATAGTGTTGGTGAAAGCGTGGGGAGCTCAGCGTTCTCATCCACCGTTGCTGGGTATGTAAACGGGCACACTATTGGTAGCCCAGGAACTCTATTTCTAGTAATTTATCCTACAGATATACTCATGCAAATACACAAAGGTATGTGAAAAGATAGTATATCTACTTTACCTTCAAAGTAAGTTGCTGATATCAATACACTTCCTCCCAAAATTATTTATTGGATTTCCATATTTATTTGTGGTTCCCTTTTTGTGACAAAATGAACATGCAGTGATCTAAAGTGAATGATTCAACAGGTTTTGGCAAGTAGATATACTTGTGTAGTTCCAAACCCTGTGAGGATATAGAACATTATCATCACCCCAGAAACTTCCCATATGTCTAGCTCTACCTCACACCATATTGTAACTTTGAAAATATTTACACAAATTTCTTATTTTAAAATAGATTTAAATTTACAAAAAAATTCAAAGATAGTAACATAGTCACTCTATATGCCACATTTAATTTTCCCTGTTGGTGACATCTTGTGTCACTAAGGTACATTTGTTAGAACCATAGAGCCAGTACTCATATTTTAATAACTGCTCTCCATAGTATTTGAGATCTTACTAGTTTTCCCCTATGCCCCCTATCTGCTCCAAGATGCTACCCAGAACACTACCATACATCCAGTTGTCACATCTCCTTGTCTCCTCTGGCTGTGATAGTTTTCCAGATTTTCCTTGATTTTTAGGATCTTGACAATTTTGAGGAGTACCATTTAAGGTGTTTTACAGACTGTCCCTCTGTTGAGACTTGTCTGATTTTTTTCATGAGTAAATTGTAATTTTGTGACTTTTTAATATTTATAACAACCATATCTAACTTTGTAGTTAGACTTAATAAAAATACATATTATAAAGGTGTGAAGGGAAGTGAGGAAGCTGAGAGTCAACTAAAAAGAAGCATGTCTACTTTGAGCAACTTGGAGAAAATACATGTGAATGAGGAAAGTTACGGTTGCTCACGGTGGTCCAGGTTGGCCTTGTGCAGGCCTATCCTGCAATGGCTATAACCTGCTTGGCAAGGCACTGGGAGAGCCAGGACAAGGACAGGGGAGGGAGATTCCCCAGGAGAAACTGAGATCTTTCCATAACAAATGTCTCCTAAATCAAGAAGCTTTTCTAATCTTGAAGAGTTGACTATTCAGCACCTCATCAAAGAAGAATTCCTCACCACCTTCTGCTCAGATAGTGACTTGAAGCTGGATAGTGAAACCAGTTCTGGGAATTCCCAAGCACGAGCACAGCCTCAGCACTGGGTCTATTTTGGGAACATTTGGAAATATTCTGCAGCATCATATTTATACTTTGAGAAAACAAGAAAAGGTTCAAAGAAATAGTCCTGGACTTCTCCCCTACACTTTACATTTTCAACTATAGAACGGCATGTTTCAAACAGAGATACGAAGCGGGGGTTAGCTGGTTAACTAACCTTTATGATCCTTGGTCATGTGTCGGGGTGGGGGTAGACCTGAATTTCAAACAGCAAGTATTCATTATTACTGGTTAATGGGGTCAGAGAGGGATCAAGTCAGTGAAATGTGAGAGAATCAATATGTGGAATGCTTGACAATAGTACATTCACACATTTCACAGAGGAAGGAGGCTAGGGTTACACCCAGCAACTGCAAATGCTTGATTAACAAAACCAACCTCAAGGATTTGCTATTTGCTATTTGCTGCCTGTTTTGAGCACCCCTTACGGCCTCATAAGAGGGTCTCAGTATCTTTTCTCAGCTCTCCTTAGGTGTCTGACTAACTTAGACCTGACCCCCAGCTCCTCTGGCTCCCCACCTCAGGTTCTATGTGAACTTGGACTCTAGGAAGCTTGGCCAAGAGGACTCACTCTCCAAGTGAAGGTGTGCCCCAAGGGAATGCATGAGTGTCTGTGTGTGCTGGGGAGGGCGAGGCCGGCCCACAGCCAGCTGGTGGAAAATGAGCAAACAGCTGGAGACACTCCAAGGCAAGACAGACTTTTAGATCCGGCACTGGTGGGGGCAGGAAGAAAAGACAGGGAGGGCTGGAAATAGTGGAAAGAGATGGAATCCTGGAGCCTCTGCAGCTATTAAAGCTCAGCACCTGGCCTAAGGCTCTGCATATAAATGACATATTAATTAATGTTCTAATGATAACTAAGATTCATCAAGCACTTCATATTTTTCTAGGCCCTATGCTTTGTGTGTATTATCATTTTTAATTGGTAATTATCATCACCGTGTGGGAGGGTCAGAATATTATTGCCTCCGTTTTACAAATAAGATACTGAATTCTAGAGAGGTCAGGTAACTTGCTGAAGGTCACAATTAACAAGTGACAAGAGTTAAGATTTGAATTCAGAGACTGTGCATTCAACTTCTCACATGAGAGGCCTCAACAGAGAAGGTGGCCATTGGCAGAATGATGGGGCTAATTCCCTACTTCATGTCTCTAGCTCTGCACTCTTTCTTCTCAGAGCCAGGTCTCCCCATCTTGCCAGTAATATTCCTTTCCATCTTCAGTGGCTAGGCCTCAGCATTCCCCAGTGCAGAGAGGAGCCTTCTACTGGCTCCACTTTAAAGGCGGCACACTGTAGGAAGCCCAGTAGAGATTGCTAGCCCATCTTTCTGTTCTGTTCCCACCCTCTGTGATCATCTAGGCTTCCTTGCCCTCTCCTCCACATTCTTACCCTCTTGCCATAAGCGGTACTTGCTGCATCTGAGCTGAATTGCTCAAGTGGTAGATAGAGCAGCCTGAACTATCACAGGGGCGTCTCTAGAAAGCTGGCCTCTGCAAGCCAGCAGAGACCCAGTCGGACAGGCTTGCTGGCTCTGCCTGCCTGTCTTTTTTTCCTTCTTCCTGTCACAGCTGCTCCCACTGACATGTATTCAGAGACTTACTCTCTTCCCTTAGGTACAGGATCAGAAAGTGCCTCTGTGAGGTCTTGCTTCTTCCCACATTACTGGAGCACCGGCCAGGTCAGGCCACTGCAGGCAGTTGGCACAGATGCGCAGGGCTTAGCAACTTCTAAACTGCGGCTGACCTCCAGCACTTGCTCTCACACACCTATCCTTTTCAATGGTCAACAGCTTCTGCTCCCGCCCCTAGGGCGCCACTAGGTGCTGAACCCAAGACTTTCACACTGAGCTACATTCCCAATTCTTTTTAAAATTTAGTTTCCAATTTTGAGACAGGGTCTGCCTAAACTGCCCAGCCTGGGCTAGAACTTGCCATCCTCCTGCCTCATCCTCCCACGTGCTGGGATCACAGTCCCGAGACAGGTCACCAGGCTTGCTCTTCTTTTTGCTTTCTCCCCCAACCCTTTTCTCTTCCTCAAATTTATTTCTGCTAACTGCACTTTAAGATCACACGTTTTCAATCAATAGAAAGATGTATGTGGACAAAATGTTTCCTATTTCCGGGCAATCTTTGGACCATAACCAGTGTCCATAGTTTGATTTGTGTCCTGCCACACTTTTCTCATGAGCATTGCTGAATAAAATTCATAGGAAGCCATTGGTTTGGATGGAGCTTCTGTACTAGGCTCAACAGACTAAAACAAAATTCCATGTTGCCACATCAAATTTGTTTATCTGATCTTCTTAAAATTTTTTTTAAATCTGGAGAGGGAGAAGGAGACAGAGACAGAGAGACAGACGGAGCCAAATCCCCAAGCAGAACAGTTTTAGTTGGGGTAAAGAGTCCCCTCTGCTTTAATCTTTATAAAGAAACGACCAACCTGCTTTTTGTACAGTGTCTGATTTTGTCCAGCATTTTTCTGCCCATAAAGCAAGTCTTTTCAGTTCAATTTATCAGAGCACTTGTTTTATTTTGTAGAATGAGGTGCTGCCCAATTCTAGAATCACAAACAAAGCAACTGAGATCTTTAAAATAAACTTCTGATGTTTTCTTTCGACAGCTTATGCACACATGTCATATGTTTTGATACAGGCTTTCTTCAGATTTGAAGACTTTAGTAAAATTATAAATGCTTCCTCTTATTTGACTACTTACCCATGTGAATTATTCCACGCAATGTATACATCAGGATAGCCACAATATCGCAGTCCTTTACCAGAAATGAAGCATTCTGGCTTGCTAGACAAGTGAACATTTACCAAATAAGTACTCACTTGTAGCTTGTTATTTAGAAACATTTCATGAACTGCAGTGACTATATGTGAGCATAGGCAGATGTTTCTCTGAATTGCACTCAGTACGGTCAGTTACGAGTGCACACAGATATTTGTTGCCCTTTCTAAAAAACCTACTTTAAAACTTGCATCATACTGTGTACAATACTGTGCATCCCTTTTGAAAACAATAAGTATTTCCATGCATGACTACCTGCTGAGTTACTCAGTTATTACCTTTTCGATGGTTTGTTTTGCTTTCTTTTGTGTGTATAGAAGGAAACTTTGTGAAGAAAAAGTTCTCCCTTATTCTTCTTGACTATAAAATTTAAATCTGTGAAGATTAAAATCTTTAATGTATCTGGACAAGGTAACAGTCTAAGAGTTTGATTCCAAATATCTAGTAAAATATATTTTTTCCCAATGAAAAGCAGTATCTGTTTTATTTTAGATTTAGTTCTCAGCCATGCAGTCTAAGACCCACAAGGCAGCTCACAGAAAGCCCAATCTGGGGGCATTTCCAGTCACCTACCAAGACAGGCTCAATATTTCCCATTTGGCTTTGTTTAACACTGTATGCTGAAATCTATTTTTAGAAAATTTTAATCGATCAATAACTGTATACATTAATAGGCTACAGTGTTATGCTTTGCTATATGTATACATTGTGGAAACATTAAATCAAGCTACTTAATTTAATCACCACATCACCAATTTATCATTTTCTTGTGCTCAGAACATTGAAAATCTGCTCTTCTAGCAATTTAAGAATGCACATTATTATTGACTGTAGTTACTTGCTGTGCAACAGATCACCGAAATTTATTCCTCTTATCTAATGGAAAGTTGGTTCTTCTTCCTTATCAACATCTCCACTCCTACCACCCTTCTCCTCTGCTGCTTTCATTAGCTTCCACATATAAGTGAGATCACGTAATATTTGCTTTCTCTGCCTGGCTTATTTTGCTGAGCAATATCCTTTAGGTTCATTTACCTTAGCTTTTTTGTTTCAATGCTGGGGGAGAATGAGGCCATTCTTAGCACTTCTCCAGAAGCCCAGCTTTAATGTGACCTTTTCTACTCAATACTGCCTATATGATTCATTAAATTTTAGCAAATAGTCTAACAGATTAAGGTGATTTCCTGTTTGTTCTTTATTTTATTATTGGATATGTCCACTGAGTTATATCAAATACTTCATTACCTTCTGATATAATTATATAAAGCTCATCTCCTTTAAGTTGTGAGTATAATAAATTATATTGGTAGGTCACTTAATTTAACCATATTTGCAGTCCTCAAATAAACCCTGGTTAGTTATTTCTTACTAATATGATGGGCCCTATTTGCTGAAATTTCATTAAAACATTTTACATCAATAATCATATAAAAGTGCTTTAAAAGCTTTTTTTATCTGCATGAAGGATAAGAGTATGGGTGGGCCATCGATGGTGATAATTTCTATTTCTTTAATTTTAGCTTCTAATTTTATTAATTGCCTGATTTTATTGTTTATGTTTTTTCTCTGGTTTTAAATTCTTAGCTCATTTATTTTTCACTTGTGTTTTTAAATAAAAATATTTGATGCTACAAATTTTCTGGATTCTTTATATCCTTTAAATCCTCGTTTATTTTTGCCTTTTTTATTTGTTAAATATATTAAGAAATATATAAACTTCCCTGTTATAACTATGGATATCTGTTCAATAGCTTTGTATTTCTAATTTTTCCTTATGTGTTAACTGCCATATTATTTAATGAATATGACAGAAGTTCTCTGTGAAATGTGACTTTTATTGTTATAAAACATATCCTTGTTCTGTTCAGTCTTTTGGCTTTGAATGTCATTTATTCTTATTTTAATTCTGCTGTTCTATTTTATTTGTATTGCTCTGATACAGTCTTTCTGTAGTTTTATCTTAAGCTTTTTTTGTTTCTTTTCCAGTAGTAGTCATTATAAATACTATTTTATTTTTCTTGTGTTATCAGGAATCAAACTCAGGGCCTTGCACTTGCCAAATAGGTGCTGCACTGCTGAACCATATCCCTGGCCCATATTGTTAGTTTTTAAAAGAAACAAAACTGAGTATCTTTTGAGCAAAGGTTAATTTAACCCAACTTTATTGTAATAAATATGTTACCTTGTTCTTTCCATCATGTTTTGTTATAATTGTTTCTTTTTTCTCACTTCCTTACTAAAAAATAAAAATGGGTTTATCAACATTTTAAAAATTCTTTACTCTTTCCTGCTCCTCAGGTAATTTAGTTCCCTAAATATATTTCTATTTGCTGTTGCTTACCTTACAATTTTTAATAATAACATTTAAGCTAAAGTCAATTGATTAAGATTCAACAGAAAGAGATAAAATTAGGCAGTAATTACTACACCACAAATAAGTGATTGCTGTAATGCTGTAATTCGGTTTTCTCTTAGGAAGCAATTGCTAATTTCTATAGTTCAGATAAGATGTTTCCATATGTAGGGTCTGCCAGAAAATATACGCACTTCAGGAAAAGGAAAACTTGTATAAATATTTTAATACTAAATTTATTGAGGCATTGTGAGATTAATAAAAGTTACCTTTATCCTCTAAAATTATAAGAGGTGCTCAAAGTGGTGGCGATAAGCTTCCAGACATTTATTAGTATAGCAAACTGCTGGGTGGGCAACCTTGGTCATTGAGATTGCTGCACATGCATTTTCAAGTTCTTCTCTAAGGGCTGGCAGTGTAGTGAGTTTTCTGTGGTATACAATGTCTTCCAGTGTTCCATATGAGGATACCACTTATCTGTTGAAAACACATGATACTACTTTTCTTTTCCTGAAATGTGTATACAGTTTTGGTAGATTCTCTATATATCTATAATTTAATACCACTGTCACTTATCACATTATTGTCATCTTTTTATTTACCTTGGATCTTTGTTGTGATTTAATTTGAATTTGAGTAATTTCTTGAGCATTTTCTCAGAAAGATACATGCATAGTACTTTTTCTGAGCTCTTGAATATCTGAAAATGTCTTTCTAGACAGATGATTGATATCTCGATGGGTACAAAACTAATTTAGTCACATTTCTCTTTACTGTTTACAGACAGTATTCTACATTTCTTACTATCAGTGAGGAAGGTGAGAAATCTGATTCTAGTCTTTACAGGTAAATATAAACCAAACTGAAAGGTATTTCTTTTCTATCTGCTGTCTTGTGAGTTTTTCTCCTTACTTGTGGAATACAAGGTATGATTGAAATATATGATGAATGCTTAAATTAAAATTTTTATTACAGGGGCTGGGGATTTAGCTCAGCGGCAAAAGCGCCTGCCTGGCAAGCGCAAGGTCGTGAGTTCGGTTCCTGGTACCGGAGAAAAACAAAAAAAAAAAAAAAAAAAAATTTTTTTATTACAGTAAAAGACACATTGCCATAAAACCCCTCAAAATATTCCCTCAGACTTTTTCCATCATTCTTGCCACTTTCTGAAGAAGTTCTAGAAATCTTTTCTTTGTGAGTGTCTTTTCATGACCTCCTAGATGTCTTTCATTGATTCAAAACATTTATGCTCACATATGTAGCTACATGTAGGTGCAGTCCCTTCTATTTTGTGATTCTGAAATGTAGTCTGTAGCTACCGGCAGCAGGAAGACTAGGGGAAATGCACCTTACAGTCTGTCCAGCTGGATAGCCATCCTGCTGCTCACAGTCGTTAACAGGCAGGTGCTTCTTGGCATCCCATAGTCTACAATGAGGGTGCTTTTGATGTGCATGGAAGGAGAAAAGGCAACTGTCTCCATTTTGGTCCCCTATTCTGCTGCCACATTTGCCTTCTCTAAGGGTAATATATGTCTTAGACCCTGAAGAAGGTTTAAGCAGTTCTCAGAGATCAGGTGATTGGTTTAAAGTTACACCAAGTTTAGAGTAGGAACAGGCATTGTGTCCTTACCCTAGCTACCTTATTCCCTTTCAAAGGCATGCTGCCTCTCGATCTTGGTCCTTGGGGGAGTCACTTATAGAAGCTCTTCAGGCCTCCAGAAGTGAACCGTCCTTCTCTGATTTGCCCCTTTCTTTATTCCTTCCATAATTCCTCTCCATTTCAGGCCTTAAATAACCCACATCAAACTGCATCAAAAGTAAAGGAAGTATTTGTTTTTGGTGATCTCAAAAACATGCTGTGGAATACAACATCATAAAAATGATTTAAATAAATATAGCCTGTATAGAGAACTGTATTTGCAATATGTTGTGGTGCCATGGTAATACCTAATTACCTCCAAAATATCAGCAATGTTCTATTAATCCAAATGGAAGGTATAGATAAACAGATCAAATATACTCATTCATACATAATGACTAGTATAAATATTTATGGTTAGTTTGAAGTTGAATAAAATAAAAATAACTGTAAAAAATAAATAAATAACCCACATCCGCACCGTGCCCTTTCCAGGAACATGCCTAATCTCCCTTCCCCCCACACAAAAGAAAGTCTTTTAAAATCAGTTGACACCAAAAACAAAGGATCACATCACAGGTCTCTACTGTCTCTAATATCTAGGTATCTTCTGAATGTTAAGGACTTCCTTCCTCTGCCCAATTTCGGCTGAAGTTGCAGAAAGGAGAAGTGAGCTCAAGTCATCTTACAATATTTAATTTTTAAAAATGTCTACTTATTATTGAAAAAGTCAGGTGATATAAACATGTACAGGGGGAAATACAGACTTCTTTACCACCCTGCTAACCAATCCCACCCTCTGAACAACCAATGTTAACAGTTTGGCGTGTATCCTTTAATTATCTTTCTCTATACTCTTATGAAGGTGTGTGTGTATGTGTGTGTTTCTTTTCCCCATGGTGGATAAAGTATTTAAATGAGGTTGTAACCAATGAATTAATCAGCAACTTACTCCTCTAAACAGTATGGAAATTCATTATCTTGATTCATTGAATAGTGGGATTGAGAGAACTCTGATGATCGGGAGGAAGCCCTCTACTTTTAGAATGTGGATTCTACAGGTATTGATTTCATTCTGGACTTCTCTCCTCCAGCCTGGTTTGTAAGAGATTCATATTTCTCCTGTTTTACATAACTGAGAATTTGTGTCTTGTTCGTAGTTCACCCAACCTGTCTCTTATAGCTACCTAATGGGCAGATGATTAGTATAATATATCACCTTGACAGCTGCTTTCCCACATTCCTGGCTGCCCCGAAGCTGGACATTATATGTTGGCAGTGATCCTTGTTGCTCTCTATCACATGCAGTGTGCCCTTCCAAAACTCAGCTATCTTAGACTCAGGATGCCCAGTTTCCACAACTGGATCCAATCTCCGGTCCTTGACTCCTGGCAACACACCTATGTACCAAGTGCTTTTCATGTTTTGCTGGGTCATTCCAGGCCACCTTATCCTCCAGTTTAAGAGTGTATCTGTTAAGCCTGTTTTCCTTCCTCACTCTTCACTCTTCCCTAAACCTGAGGTCAGTGGACAGCTGGGACTCCTTTCAAATATTAATGCAGGGGGAGTAAAGGTTATGAAGTCCTTCCTGCTGATATTTATGGGAAATGCCAGGAAAGGCATGTGCTGACCTCACTGACCCTTTTGGTCAGGGTGCAGTATCCCATATGTTTAATAAAGTTAGATAGCTGTAAGATCCATTTATCTCTGAACTAGACTGGAGTACTATTACATTTTGGGTCCAATTCCTTCCTGCCACCAGCACAGATACAGATTGTTCCACTTCATCTCATTAGGTACCCAAAGGTTTCCTTGGTTCCTAACCTGGTCCTGGTAAATAGGCCCCTCATGGAGCACTTGCAGTGTTAGACTCAAGTCATCACACACTCTTCGAGCAACTTTATCAGGCTGGAGACCTGATATTCATGTTTTTCTTCCTTCTCTGTACCTTCTTCTCTCTCTGGCTCTTGCCCGCTTTACCTTTTCAAACCAAGATTCCCCCTTCCATATACACATCAGTTCTTGTCAACCAAATCTGGAAGCTTTTCTGATGAGGTCATTGACTGAATTCAAATAAAAGCACAAATAATAGGACAGCTAATTCTGGAAGAAAAGGCCTATCCTCATAAACAATCCCAGTTTTATATTTTAGAAGACGGTGCACCTGGAATGCATGAACACATTTAATACAGCATGAGATTAACAATGAATTGTCATACCCATGTGAAAAACCTTTGTTTCTTAATATAGTTATGTACCAAGCGCATCTTTTGTGAGAAAACCTATTATCTTATTTCCAGAAAACAACATTTGCTGATGACCAATTTACTGGGGGTGTCTCCCATAAAGCTATGAAGGTTACTGGGGCTTTCCATTAATGAATAAAGACTGGATAATTACACAGACAGCTACTTCCTTATTCAACAACTGGTGTAGGACAGCTAAATACATGGTTTCTTTGACAGAAATTTCTTTGTGTCCATATTGAAATATGAATTATTTAATTATTATTTATCTCTTTGATATATAAAACAATACATGTAACATATCTATTAAAGTGAATAATAGTGTGATGATTTTGCATACTCCCTAAATTCAAGAACTAGAACATTATTAATAATATGTACCAATCTATTTCATGTGATTTTTTCATAAGCCCAGAGGGAGAATAATTTTATTACATAAGTATGCATACTTAAAGAATGTTTTTGAAGTTTATAAAAATTGCACCCTACTGTACATGATATTCTTGGATTTTCTTTTGTTACGAACATGTTATTAATATCTGTCTATGTTGTTTAGTTCAGTTGTATTTCATTAATGCTTTATGATATTGAACAATACATTTACCTATTTTCCTTTTTATGAATATTTGAGTTTCCACTGAATACTTGAATTTATAAATAGTATCTACATGGATATTTCTGGTTTTGATTCCTGGTGCAGTTTTGCAAGAGAATAGACCAAGTAATGGGACTGCTAGATTGTATAATATGCAAGTATAAGATACTGTCAAATTGTTTTTAAAAATGGTTGTACCCACTGACAACCATACCAGCAATATTTAAAAGTTTTTATTGATTTTATTGATTTATTAATTCAACCTTTGGTATTATCAGACATCTTAATTTTCTGCCATGGGCACGAAGTATTATTTTATTGTATTTTTAATTTGCAACTTCTGGATTACTAATCAAGTTTGGTATGTTTTCAAATGCTTTTTGGTCATTTGGGTTTCCTCTGCCAAGTGAATGTTTATGACTTCTGTCAAATTTTACATTTTTTAAAAAAAAATTTCCAATCCTTCCTCTTTCTCTACAGGAGTCCTGTTTTGATTGTACTTTTATAACTATCTCCTCCATGTTTGTAGCTTATTTTTTCACTTTTTATGGTGCCTTTCGATGAACAGAATTTCTCAATGAAAATGTAGTTTAATTTGGTAATGTTTATTTTATCATTTGTGCTTTTTGTGTCTTCTTCAAGAAATAGTTTACTACCTTAAAAGTGGATGTCCGTTTTTTTCTAAAAGTTTTAAATTTTTGCTTTTCACATCTAAGTCTTCAGCCAATCTGCACTTTATTTGTGGTGTATAATAGGGATCTAACTGTCCAGCACATTGATAATTAGAACTCATTCCTCAACTCTTTCCTTAATGTTCTGCAGTACCACCTTCCTCGTATATCTCAGTCCCATAAATGTGTACATCTGTTTCTATACCCCTGTTGTATTCCATTGGTTGATTGGTCAATCCCTGTATCAGTGACATTCTGCCTTACTTGCTATAGCGTTATAATAAATACCAATACCTGTTCAGGCAAATCTCCCCACCTGACTGTTCTATAGGAATAGTCATGGATATTCTTGGTACATCATTTTTCTATACAAATGTTAAAGTGAATTATCAAATTCAATAAAATTTTTTTTTTAAATTTTGGTTGGAATTTCATAGAATCTAATGATTACTTTGGGAAGAATTGGAATCTTTATGATCATTGAGTATGCTTATTTGCACATTGCCCCATTATTTGGAGCTTATTTAACTTTTTATACAGTTGTATTATTTTCTTAATTAGGTCTCTTAATTTTTTGTTATACTAAGTCATAGGTACTCTTATACCAGATCGCATTGATCAAACTCTTTTTCTTTCCTATTTTGTTTAATTAATTAATTAATTAACTTGTACTAGGAATTGAACTCAGGGCCTCATGCTTGCCAGGCAGGTGCTGTACCACTGAGCTCCTTCCCTGGCCTTCTGTATTATTTTTTCAATGCTGAGAATCAAACCCATGGCCTTGTGAATTCTAGGCAATATTCTGGCCCTAAGCTATATCCACAGCCCATAAATGCTTTTAATTTTGTAGATTGATGGTGTTTTAATGAAAATGTTTGTGGATTGCTTGGTAGTGTTTTTTGAAGACAAGTGTATTATCAGCAAATAATGATATTGTGTTAGTCAGCTTTCCATTACTACAACAAAACACTTGAGCTAATCAACTTGAAAGGAAGAAGGATTATTTTGATTCATGATTTCAGAGGTCTCAGTCCACAGTTGTTTTGCTCTGTTGCTATGGGTCTGTGACTGTACAGAATGTCACAGCAGAATGAGTTATAGATTAGGGTTGCTCATCTCATGATGGCTTGGAATCAGAGAGAAAAAGAAAGACAGGGGCTAGGTGTGGTGGCGCACATCTATAATCCCAGCACTCAGGAGGATGAGGCAGGAGGATTGTAGTGAATTCGAGACCAGCCTGAACTACAAAGTGAGCTCAAGGCCAGCCTGAACTGCATAGCGAGACCCTGTCTCAAAAAGACAAAAAAAAAAAAAAAAAAAAAAAAGAAAGAAAGACAGGAAGGGGCCAGGATTCCAATATTCCCTCCAAGGATATGCCTCCAATGGCCTAACTTCCTTCCACAAGGTTCCACCTCCTAAAGGCTCCACCACCTTCCAATAATACCAAAGGTGACAAGCAAGCCTGTAATTGGCAAACAAACCTTTAACACTTTAGCCTTTGGGAAACAATTAAGATTCAAGTATATCAGATTTCCTAGTTTCTAGTTTCATCTTTTCTAATCCAGACACTGTTAATTTCATTTGTTACCTTGTTTGAATTCACTGAGTGGATTCTCCAGGATATGTTGAATAGAAGAAGTGACAGTATCTGTGTCAAGTTTCTGATTTTAATAAAAAGCTTCCAATGTTTCCCTATCAAGTATAATATTTGCTGGGCCTGTGGATGTAGTTCAGTAGTAGAGCCCTTGCCTAGTATGTCCAAGGCCCTGGGTTTGATTCTCAGCATGGTGTATGCATACAAAAAATGTTGTTCTTGGTTTTGTTTTCTTTTCAGAAGATAACTATATAATTAAGAAAATTTTTCCAGATTGCTGTTTTAAATCAAAAGTATATATTTAAACTTTATTAAACATTTTCTGCTTTTATTGAATTAGTCATGTGTTTTCTTTTAATCAGCTTTTATTCTGAGTAATATTTATAGATGTTTTTATTGTTAAACCTCACGTGAAATGTTGGGATATATCCCATTTGCTCATGGTATATTATTTTTTTCAATGTCTAAGCTCAGTTTGCTAATATTTTTGTTTATAATGTTTGCATCTATATGTTCAAGAGAACTACAAATTCCACCTATATGTAGAAAGCCACATAGGTACATCATACTCAAATCACTGAAAACTAAACCAAAGAGAAAACCTTAAAAGCAGTCAAAGGTAAAAGACACATTATATTCAAAAGAGCAATAATAAAATATTTGCTTAGCTTCATGACAAAAATAATAAGAGCCATAAGACAAAGTTTTGACTTTATTACTGGAAGAAATAACTGCCAACCTTGAGTTTTATACATGGCAAAAATAACCTTCAAAAACAAAACTAAAATAAAAACTTTTCTAAACAATATCTAGGAGAAATTTGTCACCAACAGACACTCAAAAATTCTAAATGCTATTCCTCAGTAGAAGGAAAATTATTCCAAATGGAAACATAGAAATGCAGGAAGGAATGAATAGCAAAGGAAGGGATGAATCCAAATGAATGTCAATTTATAAAACAATAAAAATAATATCCTGTGGGGCTCATAATGTATGTAGAATTTAAATGCTTGATGATAGTAAAGAAAGTTCAGAAGAGAAATAGAAGTAAGGTGTTTTACTACAAGCTGCTATCTCATGATCTATGATATCTTTTCCAGATTTACCATCATATCTATATATTTATCCCACCTTTAAAATATATTTCTTAGAAGTTTGAAAACAACACTTTTCCTTTTATTCCAGTTACATGGCCTCAACATAGCAGCAAGGGAAGGTGGAAAACATAATCTTCACCTGGAAAGCACAAGTATTCAGCTAAAACTTGGGGTTTCAATTTTTAATGAACAAAGTAAGAGTGGACATTGAGCACAGAGAAACTACCAGTTTCTGCCATAGTACCCCAGACATGTGTATAACTAATCTGTAGAGTTATAAAGATTCTAAGGTATGGTGAGAGAGCACACAAGGATACATGTCAGTGGACCAACTGGTCAGAGGGTATTGTCCTAGATACTTTTCTCATTGTTGAGACAAAATACCCAACACTGAAAGTTAAAGGAGGAAAGTTTTATTGTAGCTCATAGTTTGTAGAGGTTTCAGTTCATAGTTCATAGTTGGTGGGGTGGCATGGCAGAGGGGCAGCACAGAGGAGAAACAGTTCATGGCAGGCAGAAGGTAGCAAAGCAGTGAAGGAGTGAAGAAGTAGCAAGCAACAACAGCAGGCCTCTTTCTGTTCCTTATCCAGGATACCTGCCCTTAGGGTCAATGACACTCACGTCTGGAGTGGGTCTTCCCGTTATCCAACCCAAAACTATGCCAAACCAATCAGTGGACTAATTTACTAATCACAACCTTAATCCCATCATCATACACTTACTCCCAGCATCTCACACTTAATTCCAGCATCACACACTGTAGATCTTGCCACCTCTAAAAAGCCCCATCTATGATGACATGAGGCTTTGGGGAACATTTAGACACAAGCCATAACAGACATTTTAGAAATTTTGGGCTGGGGATTTAGCTCAGCGGCAAAGCGCCTGTCTGGCAAGCGCAAGGTTGTGAGTTCGGTTCCCGGTACCGGAGAAAAACCAAAAAAAAAAAAAAAAAAAGAGAAAGAAATTTAAAATATGCTCTTTATGCTGCACAGAGATATTATCTTGGAAAGGCTATGCAAAACATCTAAGCTGTGGATTAAATAATCTTGAATTGATCAATATTTCACTGAATGAGGATGGATGATTGGAGTGGAGCTTAGTGGGTAGAATCAGGTTTGTAGTTAGTAGTAAGGAGAAGGAAGAAACTTTGTTATTGGTGAAGATGTGAGATTTCTCCTTATAAGAATGGCAAAATCTGCCACTAATGAGTGGCCCACTTGTAGGGTACTATGGTGTCTCTGAGATGGACTTTATAGATGGACTTGTATCAATAGATATAGCCTGAGAAATAAAGCCCTAGAGGGCTGAGAGCAGTGTTTTGAGGGATGGGACAAATGCTAGAAGTAAGAAGGTGACTATTTGTCTAACCCAAAATGATCAAGAACATCCAAGAAAACAACTGACAAATAGAGTAGATACCTTCAGTAGAAAATATGCCCAAAGAGACCATTTGAGAGTGATCCAGAGGATCCTCAACAACACATACTTCCCATTACTGGGAAGGATGCTACTAGCTTCACTAATGGTTGATGTTCAGAGGAAAGTTTAAACTGCCTTGTTTCTGGAAGGAAGTAAATGTGAGATGACAGCGTCACGTGAAAGCAAAATGAAAGGCAATTTCTGGGTTGTAGATTGCCTGATGGCCCTGGGAGATAGAAAAAACATCTGAGCAATCCCTCCTCTGAGACAAAGGGCAGTACAGATGACTACCGGCTCTAAGAGAGGAAGGAAAGGAGGAGACAATTAAAATATAACTTCCTATGTCAAAACTGTTATTCCTGTGTACAGTTTAAAGAGGAGGGGGTAAAAATGGAATCGACCACCTTAAGCATGAGAGACAACTGCAGGACTAAATGAGGAGAAGGGTAAAAAACAAAGAAAGATAATAAGATGTTATGGTTTGGGGTTGTTATTGCAAGGGGAACAATACAATACATATGTGCAAAATATGTGTACAGAGGCATTTAATATTGCAGTTTTTAACTGAAAAAAGGTGGAAAAATGGATATACCCAGTGGCAGAAAATGGCTAAATAACTTGTTGCTTAGTCAGCCTGAAGTACTTATATTCAAAATGCCATGGTCCTGTAATCATTAAGTGTGTCAGGTTGATTGGCTTGGGAGCAAGCTAGTGAATTAGTAAAGCATACTTCTGGGCATGTCTGGCTGGGTTGTGGAGGCTTGATTTTGGGTAAACTATTTGGACCTTTACTCCTTCCTCTCTGGCAGATATTCACCCACCCTCTGCATCACGGCCATCATGAATTAAGCAGCCTTGCTCTGCCATGCCCTTTGCCATGATGTTTCTCTGAGCCAGGTAATCGTGGATGGAACCCTCTGGAACCCTGAGCTAAATAAACCTATCCTCCTTTAAACTGTGGGTATTAGGTATTTTGCCCAGCAATGGGAATTCTAACTAATACAAGCCCTTGAGACAAAAGCCAAACCACTCTATTGTGAGTCTAAGAGTAAACTTAGCTTGGAAGATAGGGTGGGGCAAAAGGGAATGTTTCTCAGAGCACAGAAGTTTGGATAAGAACTCAGGAGAGGGGAGGACAGGTTCAGAGCCTGCAACAGTGTAAACTTTGGGAAGCCTTAAAGTACAGGGTCTCCGGAAGAGAGAATGGGCATGGAAATCGGCCTCCCAGGTCCTAGTTTTGCCACTGGCTTCCCGGGTAGTATTTGTAAATGGAAATGTCTGGTTTCTCCTGCCACTGTTTTTTTTCCATTTGGAGAACAGTATCTCCCAAATTGTCCGTACCTGCATCACCTCTGCTTCAGCTAATTTCTCTTCTGTTCTCTATTCCCAGGATTGCAGTTTCTCTCAGAAAGGATCCAAAGCCAATGAATTATTAGTTCTGAGATTGGGCCCAGACCACTGGGAATCCCGGGTATCACAAATGAATAGATGGGCTGGGGATTTAGCTCAGCGGCAAAGCGCCTGCCTGGCAAGCGCAAGGTCGTGAGTTCGGTTCCCGGTACCGGAGAAAAACCAAAAATGTTCTAGACTCTGTGGTTTAGTTACATCATGGTAAAAAATAAAAAAAAAAAAAAAAAAAAAAAAGGTAGATTTACAAATGAATAGATGAATAAATTAGAGAAATTGTTGCCAGAGACCCTTTCAGAAACAACAGGCTACAGTTTGGGGGACAAAAGCTCAGGAAGAAGACCGTGCTGGCCATGTCTGGGAGCTCAGGGTTCCAAGACAGACCAGAGTACATGGGCTTGATTAAACAGTGCAAGCTTCTCTCACTGATTTCCCACTCCTGAGCAAGAAAACTGAAATTAACAATGCTACAGTCTACTTTCTTTCTGGTTACAAAAAGACCACTTAAACATATATTTGCAAATGCTATTGTTTTTCTTTAAGACCCATAATCAGGGTGGTCTAACCTGTGTCTTGTGATTCTTTTTTTTTTTTTTTTTTTGAGTGAAGAGAAATTGTCCTAAGTCACATAAAAATATACAATATGGTTAATGTATATAAGAAACAAAACTTTTTTATTTAAAAAATATCTTATTATGACATTAAAAAAGGACAAAAATAGCAGGCCTAAATCTTTTTGTTTAAACAGCAACATACCCGACTCTACCTATATTAATCTAAAACATTTTGTGGAGACGGAATAACTGTCTTGTAAAAGCAGTGGCAAGGTTTAGAATGAGTATCTGGTTGTGCACAGTAGTCTTTATCAATTGAGTTATCATAAAAGAAACAGAATTTAGGGAAGGCAAGAAGCCAATATCCAAGTCAAAAAATACAATAACTGCATTTGTATATGTAGCATCTTGCAAGTATTTTAATGTTTTGTGTTAGATTATCATACCAGCTGCTAGACCAGATAGGGCAAACAGTATCCCATGCAGAGCTGAAGAGAGAGGCTCAGAGTAAGTGAACTGTCCAAAGTTACAAAGCACATGGGGGGAGGAGCAGATCTCCTCTGGGTCTGAGATCAAGATTTTCCTCTTAGATACTATCACCACGTTTATCAAACCAGAGGTTGATATGCAGATGTTTGGGGCATTTAAGGAGGAAAGGAAAGGAAAAAATACATAAAATGTACTTTTTAAATACGTTATTTAAAAATCTCCTGAAATAACTGCTTATATAACATCAAAGCATGTTCAAATATTTCTGCTGGAATATCTTAATTCTCTGCATGGGCATCTGAAACAGGGTTACTTCTTCCCTGTTTTCACTTCTTTTTATTGTCATTTATTGTATTCCCACATTCTGCTATAGAGTAATCGGAACATGTGCTTCCTTATCTCTGGACTTGTAGTGCAAATTGAGAAATGGGAGGAAAAGTGATTCCCTTCATGGCCCTCAACAAAGAAGACAAGCTTGTGAGGAGACACTTGTAATTTAGGGTGACATCACTGACACAGCACCACTTTTGGAAAGCTGACCCTACACCTGCAAGAGAAAATGAAAATGGAAATATTATGCTCATTCAACTTTTTGTGTTTTTCAAACTGTTCATACAACCCTTTAAGAAGTTGTATAGATCAACTGAGCAGGTTATGATTAGCATTTCCTTTTTCTTCTTTTAAAAAAAAATCTTTTGAGATGAAGTCTCACTATGTAGTTCACTTTGGCTTTGAACTCCTTATATAGGCTGGCTTGCAGTTTGCAGTGATCCTCCTGTCTCAGCCTCCCAAGTGATGGGATTACAGGCATGCGCCACCATGACTGGCATGACTAGCGTTTTCAAAAAAAAAGGAAAACAAAACAGAAAATGCTAGGAATACATTGCAAATGCTAAACATGAGTTTCGGATATATTTTCTTGGTTTATTTATGCTACTGTACACTGCGTTGTCATATGAAATATACCCATTATTGTGAGTTATACTAAAACTTTTGAAAGCTACCTAAGGATGCATGTACCTCAATCCTAGATTTATGTTATATCCTAAGACCTTCCATTTGAGTCATTATTCCAATGATACTCTGTAGTTCTCTACCTTTTTTAGTCCTTCTCTAGAATGCTAGATAGACCTATACAGCCCTCTGAGAAATCTTTTGTGCAGAAAGCTGCATTTGGCAAAAAAACAAGTATTAATAGGATACAGAAAAGAATGATAACAAGTGTTTTGAAAAGTCAGATATGTCCTACCATCTCCCTTTAAATGAGTGGTTGTGTTAAAGCACACATATTTATGTTAAAGTACAAGTAGACAAGAATGAAACATGAATATATTTTTTACACTATATTACACACTTTTACAAAAAATATTAGTAAATTAATTCCCATTCTATCAAATTTCCTGCCTCACTCATTTCAGGCAATAGTTAATTCAGCAGAATTTCAGAATGCAACAATTTAGCACCTTCTTTGCTTTTAACTTTCCCAAATATTGTGCTATCCTTTAGCCTCACTGGTGCTAACTTTTTAGATAAACTGTATATACTAAGTAATTTAAAACACAAGGAAAATATTCTGACTCAAATTCATTGATTCACACATTCACACACACACACACACACACACACACACACAACTTTTAAAGTCTGTGGCTCTTCTAGACATATGGCCTAGTCATGAAATATAAATGACATGGTGACAGAGTTTGAATCATTATAGTGTTGCTACCAGCCTCCTCTACTACCTATGAATTTTATCTAAGTAGATGACTAACCACTTTTCCTTAGGTAAAATTTATCACCGCATTTCATCCATCGAAGATGCCACTGATCATCACTATTATTTTATGTATCAGTGAGAAGGGGGTAAGTTGATCCAACTGTGATACGGCATCAATTTAAGGTCCATATCACTTTCAGAGATTTATATGTGAAGATCACATGCATCTTTAAAGAGACTAAAACACTATTTGATTGTAAGGGCCATTATTTCTCACTGTTCTTAAAATGTCTACCGACATATTTTTAAATGCAGAATTGAAGTGAATGGAATTTTTTCTGGAATTGAGTTTTATTTTACTTGCCCTGCCTACTGACTATACATTTTGATTAGTTTCTCAAGGTTAAGTTTTCCAAATTCGCAGCAAAAATTTGACTGCTACATCAAACAGGTGATCTCAGGAATGTGAATACTTGGTAGAAAAAGAATAGTACGGGCTACAGAAAGAACAAAAAACAGTCCAAGTTTTTAACTACTGTTTTCAACATTTAAACATGATTTTTTAAAAACTGAGAACCTTCATATTGTAAAGAAATGTGTTTTAGAGTCTTAAAAATCAAAACACCTTAAAACATTATTGAGAAAACTTGCCACAGGCAAACTTTATTTTTCAAGTTATAAAAATATGAGCATGTCAAAAATACAGTCTAGTCCATACAAGAGCATGTCCATCCATTTCAAAGTTATAGTTTAGAGAAAGTAATTTACAGCTGTTCAGTTATTGCTACTTATACACAGCTTTTATTTGTGATTGTTCTCTACAATGAAAAGGACAATATTTGGGCATTTTTTATTGTTGCTAAAGCTGTTGTTTAAAAAAATCTAAGATAAGAATCACCTCACTTTTGAGTAGAATACCATAATGTGTCAATTCTGATTGGCTCAACAAGAAGGTGCGGTTTAAATATCAGTTCCATCCCCTTCCACTATTTAAGTTTGTTTTGGTAATATATCAGAAATACAGTGTATAGTTTTCTGCAAGACTAAATGAATTTAATAAAAACATTAATTTTGGCTGTAATGTATAAACAAAGCTGCATGTCTAGCTTAAAAACATTACAAAATTGCAAAGACTAGCAAGTTTTACCCAAAAATCACAGCCAGGTTTTTTTGCTTCAGAAGTATAGACATAAAAATTATTTTGTTCTTTTGAAAGTTATCATGATTATCTATTGTTCTGTTTTCCCTTTTAAAAGCCAAAGGCTTAGTCACATAAGAGAAAACTGTTTTAAGACAGATCTCTTTGTCCAATGCCATATGGAAGAATAAATCATAAAATCAACTTTAATTAAAATACTAGATGATACAGCTGACAGTACAAAGCATAGGGCGGGGAAACCACTCATTTGGGGGTGGGTAATACATAAAAGTCTCTGAGCCTGAAGTTTAAATGGAAGACTTAGAAGTTAAGGGTATAACAAAGAGAGACGAATGGCTTTGTTTCCAACTTTCCTGGTAGACCCTGTCAGGTCAGGCTTATTGCTGACATTTTACCCCCATTCTTGAATAAATTGAGATATATATTGATGACAATTCTCAGAACCTT
Source organism: Chinchilla lanigera (assembly GCF_000276665.1). Taxonomy (NCBI): domain Eukaryota; kingdom Metazoa; phylum Chordata; class Mammalia; order Rodentia; family Chinchillidae; genus Chinchilla; species Chinchilla lanigera. Next base: position 6,277,763 of record NW_004955490.1, read on the forward strand.
TGTAGAAGGTAGAAACCAAGTACCAAAATGTTACCACTGGGTCATCCCCACTTTATTTTTGTCTTTAACCTTGGATTTTTGCATTTCCTCTTTCTCACATTAAAAACACCAGTTCTGCTATTACACATTCCCTAAATATACAGACCTGGAGCTGCCAAGAAAAATGTTTTTAGGTTTTGCTTTTAAGCCAAGTGTACTTAAGGGTTCGGTATCAAGAGAAAATAATTTTCACCTCTCTAGTTAACTCACTTGATAAGGAAACATGTCAACATAAGAAAATTTAGTATGAAAAAAGACTGTTGAACATCTCCACATTGAATTTTAATATGTCAGAGTATTTAGGTAAACCTAAATTGAACTGACCTGAAAAGGCTATACTTACATATTAAAAACTGCATTATGAGTATTAACTGAAAATAGGCAAGTTTTACTACAAAAATAATAATCAAAAAAATTCTACTTCCTCCCAGAGTGTTAGGTTGTGCTGACATCCCACAGATAGTATTACAAAAGGATTTTTGCAATAGGCTGGGTTCACAGTGAGTATGTTAGTACCACAATTATATGTCGAATAATACTTTGAGAATGTCATCAGTGGAATGTATAAAAGGCATGGCAAAAACTAGCATTAAAGCTCTTAAGGGCAACAATCCAAACTGGTAGTTACTAGAAAACATGCTACTAGGAATAAGAAAATATTGAAGAATTTTAGTTTCAGAACATACTAATTTATAGTGCTTTTACAATTCTGTTGCTGGACCGAAAGGACCAAAAAATTGACTTTTGCCCTTTTAACTATTAGCCCAGTCTTGAAAACGGAAGCAGTCACTTGCAATCTTCCACACGGTGCTGCTAGGAGTGGCTTGAGCAGTCAGCAGGAAGTTCTGGTTGAAGTAGTGCTGTCTGTTTCCATCAAATTTCACGGTTCCACTGGTCACCACAAGAACTGTATTCTGGGACTGTGTAGCTTGCTCTTTACCACACACACACATACATACACACACAAAGAAACAGGTCAGTTTCTGTCTCTAAATAAGCATATTTTCAGATTCCATTTCTTATGATCTAATGCTAAAAAATTCTCATAAAAGTTCTTTACCTTGATCATAATATTAAATATGTACATCCAAAGCCAGGAAACTAAATACTCATTTAAAAAATATTAAAACTAGTTTCACTCCAGGAAGGCTTGGGGGTGGTCTAAATAAAGAACTTATGTCTAGCATAGGAATATCTGCTCCCTGCATTAATATTTCATTAGTTTTTTGTGGAGCTTATTCATATTTTTGCTTAAGCTATTCAAGTACTGTATAAAAGAAAAAAAACACCCTGAAAAACTAAAGACATTGAGTACATCATCTAGAAGTGAATATTATGAACTGCATCAATCTACTCTGAATCAAGCTCTGCCTTGCCAAAAGTCATTCTTTCATGTAACACAGTGAAATTTTAATTGATTGAAAAACACATTAATTAGAGATAGGGCATAAATTTTCTCTGGAAATACTCTCTATTGACAAAAATAAAACTTATTCTTAACTTCTCTCACAACTTAATAAACTATAATCATAATCCATCAAAACCTGTCAGTGGGTCTGTGAAAAGAGACATACCTAAAGTAAGAACAAAAGTTTGAATGGACAGCTAAATTTTCATGACACTTAACTTGGTCAAATATATAAATACTTCTACCAATAAAAGGTGCTAGACACTTTTGATGTAAAAGCTGAGGGCTTACAAAGGAAAAAGGAAGTCCTTGAAAAATCATGATCTTACCATGTACTGGTTGGCAATCTAACGTATTAACCTGGAACTCACTAGAAGGCAACATCTCTAAGAAGTTATTTATTGCGTCCAGACCCACAACAACATTTCCATTCCATACTATAGTGGCCTTGTCCAGATACAGCCTGACAAGTGCCTAAAAAAAAGAGAAGTTTAGAAAATGGATTTTTTTCTAGGGAAGCAAATTCTAAAAATGAATTAAATGATTATAGATGGTATATAAACACTTTCATGGCTCTACCTTCATGTCTACTTATTTTGGCCCCTTGCCACTGTAAACCAAAGTGAACAAGGTGTGTGTCTCAAAATCTTGGCCTTAAGAAGTATTATCCTACTTTTTGAAGACTAGGCAATTAATACATGCTTAATAGTTCCTTTGGCCACAGGGAAAAACTTAACATCCAAAAAGAAGAGAGTCTTCAAGTTTTGCTTTCTCTTTTAAAATGAATTTAATGATCACAAGTTCCAGGGAACTCCAAATCTGCTTTTTGTCCCTTTTCTGAGAATTAATAAAGTCACCAATTAAGCCCTACTACATTTTAATCCTAGTGTTTATATACATGTGCTTGAGTTAGTTCTCCTACTACTCTATTAACATACTCAAGTCAGAAGAAATATGAGTACTTGTAGGAGCCTCTCGTAAGTGAAATGAGTTAAGGTCCAGGAGACGTTTTACTTACTTTATTCTACAATTTAATTTGGGATAGAAGGGCAACACCTACCCTGATGGTGGTAAGAAATAATGCTGCTTTTTTTGCTACTTTCATTTTGAAAGCAGTAAAGCAAGTAGACACTCAGGACAAAGCATAATAAACATCTATTGTCACATGCCTTCCTGCATCCCATGTCATCAAACATCAGTAGCAGAAACCTCTTTTACCTTTGCCTAAAAATACAGGTTTGTAGAGATAGATTATTTTGTACCTGTAGGATAGAAGCTCTCTTCAAAAAATAAATACAGCCTTATTCTGATAAGACACCCAGGGCAAGACACACTTGACCACATAGTGAAATAATTAGATACATAGTTTAGGTATAAATTACAAGAAGCAATTAAAGTTAGAATTTGGTCTGTTGAAGACTAAAAGTACCTATGCTATGTGGATCCTTTTGAGAGTGCCAGTTTTAGTTGTAAGACTTAATCAGAAATTTTCTGTTAATATATGAAATAAAATGGGCAAATCAAGAAAACTTCCTTAATGGTACTAGTAATTTACTGTAATAGTATTAGTCTTGTAATGCTACTGGTATTTCTTTAACCACACCTATTAAATGACAGGAGTAAGAAAAGTTCAGTTTTCCTATAATCCCAGCACTCGGAGGCTAAGACATGAGGATTGCAGAGTTTGAGGCCAGCTCAGGCTACATACTGAGTTCAAGGCCAGCCTGAGCTACATAGCAAGACCCTGGCTCAAAAAACCAAAACAAATTTCTAAACAAAAAAAATCACTTTTGTTTGATAGGGCTGGAAACTGAACCCAGGGGCTTTGCATTGAGCTATATGCCCAGCCATTTTTTTTTTTTAAAATTTTGAGACAGGTTCTAACTACCTGCTAAGTTACCCAGGTTGTGCTCACACTTGCAGTCCTCCTGCTTCAGCCTCCTAATGTGCTGAGAGTACAGGTGTGCACCACAACATCCAGCTAGGCTCGGCACTATACGAGGTGCAGTATTTAAATAAATTTCTACTTACCATCCTAAAAACAAAATGAGGTTAAGCGAAGTTAGCAACTCACCCGAGGTAATGGAACTAGGTAAAGACAAAGCTAGGATATGATTCCAGAGTCCACACTCCCAACACTACAGCACTCTTTGTGCAAGCAACTGGCTCTTAAATAATAAGTCCACAGTTATTGCTCAGGCAAGTCTGATAAGTGGCTTGCTCAACAACAACAAAAGATTTGGTATTTACTACAGAACAGGAGAGACTACAGCACTCACCCTTCTTCTTTTGTCCATCGTCTCATAATAAATATTGACAAATTCCTCGGCAGCTTTGCATGCCTGGTCTGCATAAGTCTTAAAATCCTACAAGAAAAATTTAAGAAAGGTAGATAGCCATCCCTCCAACCTCTAACAAACACAAAACTACCTACAGGAGCTGATGATTTACTCGTACCAGTATGTAGCTCTACACACAGTGCACATTCTTTTATATAAGTATGGGCATTTTAAAGAACAGGGCTCAAAAGTTCCCAATTTGTTTTTTGGTGCATATCTTTAGGACATGATCATCTCTTATTAGTCTATTTCGTTTCTTCTTTCACCTTCACATAAATTTATAATCTTTGTTTTGATAACTTAAGCAAAGGAAGAGTTTCAATATTTTACAAAATACTCATCTTAAAACGATGCAGCCTGAACCTTAAGAAAAGGAGGGGGTGGTTGTCACCGAATAAACTATGAGTTGATTTCTCTTCAACAGAGAAATTATGACCAATCTCAAAAATTGAATGAAAAAATAGGTTAAAAATGAAGTTCTATGACTATTTGATATACTAGGCAGCTCCACACAACCCTTCTCACATTATGTAACCATTCACCTCTGTTGGTCAAAGAACTGATAAACCTAGGAAAATAAATACTGATGAAGTTGTCGCAGGATAGGAGAATTAAATGCATCCCTCTCAGCTACTTGCCGGGCTAGACTTACTTTTTTTTTTTTTTTTTTTTTTTGGTTTTTCTCCGGTACCAGGAACCGAACTCACGACCTTGCGCTTGCCAGGCAGGCGCTTTTGCCGCTGAGCTAAATCCCCAGCCCCTAGACTTATTATGTGTATTAAAAACAATGAATCTCCAGATTGATTTCTTTCTCAAGGGATCAAAAGTGATTTTTAGGGCGGGAAATAATAGAAGGAATGAAGACTGTAAGCCATAGACAACAGACTCCAACATCCAAATCTTCTGTTCAGTTCACAGCTCCTTCTGCAAAGAGAGCGCAATCGCACAGCAGCGCGCGTGTGAGTGTGTGTGTGTGTGTGTGTGTGTGTGTGTGTGTGTGTGTGTGAGTGGGGTGGGGGGAAGAGCAAAGTGGGCCCCGCCCCAGAGGCCGGCGGTCCAGACCCTGATTCGCCGTTTGCCCACGTGACCAGCAGCAGCCGGCGCCCCTCCCTTCCGCCGCCCAAGCCCGGGCGCCAGGTGCTTGCAGCTGCACCGAGACTCACCACGGCCATGGCCATCAGGGAGCCCGAAGAATTCTTGTCCGGCTGTGGCGGCGTCACTTCGTCCTTCCAGATCCGGCTCCTTTTGCTGCTGGATGATTAAATATTTAGAAAGAAAGCGAAACCCGCCAAACGCACACAATTTTCAGCCCGCCCATTCTCTCCCGGAAATAGCTCGGTCCGTAGTTAAAAACCCTCCGATGTTCCAACCTTAAATCTAAATCGCACCTCCTTTCAGTTCCAACCGATCCCGCCGATCCCCCTTCTTTATTTACTTGCCGAATATTTCTTAGTTTAAAAGAAAAAAAAATCTGCTTTTGTAAACCAGGTGCTCAAAACGAAAGCACGCTAATTTCCCAACAGGCGTTCTAGCCAAACTAAAACCAAAACGTCCTATTAGCAGAAAGTCTTTACCCTGGGAGGTGGAGTCAAAAGTAGTGGATAACCAATGAGAAAAGTAAGACACCTGTAGACCCGTAGCCAATAGGAAAAGGGAGTGGGAGGAGTTTGAAGAAAGGCGCACAATCACACAGCACGCTCCAGGCAGCAACGGTTTAGCGTTCTGGCACATTTTCGAAGACCTCTTCCCTGGACGCAGCCTCGGGGGTACCACAAATTATAGTTTGATTTTGTATTGCCCTTGTTCAACCGAAAAGCCTCATCCAGTTCCATTTTGAGAATATTAAACGTGTCTGCCACACCACAATAATTCAAATACCAATCACTAGGCTTTCACTACTAGTTATGAAGTAAATTCTATTATCTTATCATCACTGGATTATACCTAAGACAGTGATTAACCTGCACAGGTTTTGTCATAAACTAATGGCTTCACTCTACCCACCATTCCTTCAAACCTTTCATTTCAAAACAACCAAGGATTTTCAGGCTGTCAAATTACATATCTACAGTCTCTATATTCTTACTCTTTGTAGCTGGCTTGTCGATCCTCATCATACTCTTTCGGTCTGTGGTGTCTTTCTCTGTCTTCCCGATACCGATCTCTTCTAAATTTACTCATTCTTTCTCCGCGACCCTTCGCCTAGCCAGCTGTAGTAGCAACGGCTTCTCAACACTACTCTCCTTCCGCTTCCTTTGTGCCCTGTCTGACGTCACTTCCTGGAGAGACTAACCCCGCCTACCGTCTGTTCTCCGTTACTATTCATATACTAATGAATATGAGGCTGGCAATATAGCTCAGCGGCACAGTGTCTGCCTGGCAAGCTCAATGTCCTGAGTTAGATTCCTGAATTCCTTTGTATTCCCTGAATACAAAGATTGATAAATATTTATTAAGCATTTGTCGTGTGTCAGGCATTGTATAGGCACTGAATATAGACTGGTGAACGTCATAGAGAGGATAAATACCCTCATGAAACTTGTAGTGTAAACCCCTTCTCCCTTAATTTGTGTGTTTTGGGTATTGCATCCCATGCTAGACAATAAACAAAACATTAATGGATTACAAAGAAAATTCAAGTAATTAATTCTAAATAAATTGCCTACCTCTGAAAAATCTCTTAAAATTTGAATTTAACCACTCTATTCTCTGTTAACTCCCAAATTCTCCTAATCTTTAAATACATACTTTTGTTAGGTTTCAATTTACTTTCCCAAAATTTTTGCCCAAATTTAAGAATACTAGACAAATTAACTACTATTGTTTGTAAAAATAACACCTGTTAACTGCTGTATTTGTGATTCATTTTCTTCATGAAGAGATGTTTTATATGATTTAATTGAATCTTCAAAATCCTTAGTGTGTTAGTCAGCTTTCCTGTTGCTGGGACCCAATATCTGACACCAACAGTTTAAAGGAGATTTAATTTGGCTCATGGTTGCTGGGGATTCAGTACATAATATGCTTGCTGCAAGGCAGAAACATCATGGCAGAAGAGCGTAGCAGAGCAAAGCTTCCTAGTTATTGGTACTGGCTATTCAGAGCAGGGAAACAGTGCTACAGTAGAAGGAGCGAGAGACCAGATGTAAACCCAGGACCATGCCTCCATTAACAATCAACACATATCCAGAAATTTGTTTCATCAATCATCTGGATGGATCAAAAAGCCAATCAAGTTTACAATCTATCCACACCAACACACCCAGAGAGGCAGACATAATTCATTTTCAGCATGTATTTATATATTATTTTGTAGCACTGAGGATTAAGTCCACGGCTTCACAGTGAGCTACATCTTCATCCTTTTGTATTTATTCTTTTAGATTTTTCAACAGGGTCACGCTAAGTTGCTGAACTGCCCAGGCAGGTCTCAAACTTGTGATCCTAAACTGAAGTTCAAAGAAGTAAGTTGGCTAACATACCATAACTATCATAGCAGACCAGCGATGTCAACCCTAAGCTTTCTGACCATAGATATTCTGTGGTTCATGCATTTACATATACTTTTCTCATTTATAATGTTTGTTCCATTTGTACCTGTACTTCAGAGAACAGGGAGGGTAGAGTCCTGCTGTTGTGATGGGTAAACTTGATTCTGTCAAATTAATTGACTTAGGAGCCACTCACAGGATTGGTGGAGCACATTTCTGGGTAAGTTGAGTGGCATACCTTGGATACTATGTCTGGTCCTTTGTCCCTTCCTCTCAACTACTATTTCCTTGCTGTGCTCCTTGGTGGCCATGAACTAAGTAAATTTGCCCTACCGTGAACTTCCACTATGAAGTTTCTGCCTTGGAGCCTGCTCACCATGTGCTACATTCTCTGAAACTGGGAGCTAAATTAAACCCCTTCTCCCTTAATGTGTGGGTTTTGGATATTGCATCCCAGCAACAGAAAAGCTAAATGAATGTGTGAAAATTTCCCTCATTTTATGTCCCCTGAGCCCCATTGGATGAGGCTTTCCTATGGCTATGGGGGTGGCTATGGTTATGGGCAGTAGTGTTGGAAAATAGGGGATCATTGAGAATACTGGAAAGGAACACTCAAGGAAGAGGTGGAAGCATGGCTAAGAGTTTCACTGATTTTTTTTTTTTTTTTTTTTTTTTTACAGAATCTTATGCTACTACGTGCAAATTGCTATATAGAAATGCTACACACTTGGGATGCTAGGTAAACTGAAAATATAGAAACAAATGTTGGGCTCTGATGGTCAGAGTAGTGAATTTCAACCTTGCAACAACTGTTCTGGTTCAGGGGAGTACAAAAGGGAGCCAGGTGAATAAGACAAAGAATTAGTCTTTGCTAGGTAACTACGTGTTAAAAGTAGAGAAAGGAACAATCCTACCCAGGCAGGGCCAGAGACCCAGAAGGCACTGCAGCAGGGGTGTACACACTAGCCCAGGTAGGATTGTTAACCAGCAGGCTCTGGTGGGAGTGTACAAGCTGGGCAGGACAGACTAATGTGGAGGAAACATCTGAAGCAGCAGTGAGAAAACTAGACAGCAGTTGATAAGGTAGGTGTACCAGCATTGTACTCTGGCATACAGACATGCAGGACAGAAGTGGGAGGATGGGACTGCCATTTTATATCAAAGGGATTGGGGAGAACTCCAGCAACAGAAGGCCACTCCCAGCCTCCATATCCAGAGGCCAAGATGAGACTCATACCCAGGACAAATTCCCGTGCAAACTTTACTGGTGCACACAATACTTTTCTGGGATCCAACTTGGATCTACCAGGCTGGCAGAGTGGGTCAAGAAGAAAGATGCAGAAATATGCTGCATTCAAGAAACACATTTAATTTAAAAAGCAATTCATAAAGTGAAAGTAACAGGATGGAAAACAATAGTCCTTGCAATAAGAACCCCCTTCCCAAAGGAGTAGTAGCTACTTTATTTGTAAAAAATGTGAACTTCAAGCCAAGACTGATCAAAAAAAGACAAAGAAGGTCACTACATACTTGTTAAGGGAAAACTCCTAGCAGAAGAGATAGCAATCATAAATACATATGCACCAAATACCAGTTTGCACAATGACATGAAAGAAATATTAATAGATATGAAAAATCAAATAAACAGTAACATATTTATAATGGAGGACCATACCACCCTACTCTCACAATGAGATATATAAACTACACAAGAAATCAACAAAAAAATATCAGAATTAAACCAAACCTGTGAACAAATGAACTTAGTGGTGGTCTACAGAGTATTACACCCCACAATATCAGAATACATATTCTTCTCAGCTGCACATGGGATGTTCTTCAAAATAGATCACATATTAGCTCATAAAACATTGTTAAGTAAATGCAGAGGAATTGAAATCATCCCGTGAATACTATCTGACTATAGTGCAATGAAACTGGAAATCAATGTCAAAAGAAACCACAAAAACTACATAAACACATGCAAATAAAACAGCACCCTCCTGAACAACCAATGAGTTACAGGAATTTAAAGAAGAAATTAAACAGTGTCTACAATTGAAAGATAATGGCAATACAACATACTGGAACTTATGGGACACAATGAAAGCAGTCTTTTTTTTTTTTTTTTGGTTTTTCTCCGGTACCAGGAACCGAACTCACGACCTTGCGCTTGCCAGGCAGGCGCTTTTGCCGCTGAGCTAAATCCCCAGCCCCTGAAAGCAGTCTTATAAGGGAAATTTATAGCAATGAATTCTCACATAAGGAAAACAGAACAAGCTCAGCTAAACAATACAGTGTTGAACCTCAAATTTCTAGAAAAAGAAAAACAAATCAAACCCAAAGCTCATATGAGAGAGGAAATTATAAAGATCAGAGCAAAAATTAATGCAACTAAGACTAAGAAAACAATATTAAGAATCAATGAATTGAACCTTAGTTCTTTGAAAGAGTAAATAAAATTGATAAACCCATAGCTAACCTCACCAAAAAGAGGAAAGAAAGGACTGAAATTCAAGCAGTTAGGAAAGAAATGTGTGAAATCACAATGCATCTTGCGGAAAACCAGAAGAACATCACTATCTACTTCAAGTACCTGTACTCTAATAAAATGGAAAACACAGAAGAAATTAACATATTCATACACACATATGAATTGGCAAAACGGAATCAAGAAGATATAAAAATTCTAAATAACGTGATATCAGTCAATGAAATTGAAGATGTAATTAAAAACTTAACAACAAAAAAGCCCAGACTGTGCTGGATTCACTGTTGAATTCTACAAGAAATTTAGAAAAGAACTAATATAGAAAGAACTAATGCCACTAATGCTGAACCAATTTAATAAGAATAAAAGGGAAGCAATACTTTGAAATTCTTTCCTGGAAGCAAGTATTACACAAATACCGAAGAAGAGCACAACCAAAAAAGAAAACAACAGGTCAGATTCTCCAATGGACATAGGTGCAAAAATCCTCAATAAGATACTGGCAAACAGAATGTAGCAAATCATCAAGAAGAGTATATACAATGACCAAGTAGAATTCATCCCAGGGATGCAGGAATGGTTCAACATATGCAAATCAATAAATGTACTACACCATATCAACAAAGACAAAGACAAAAATCAAATAATCATCTCAATAGATGCAGGAAAAGCATTTGACAAAATTCAACACACATTATTGATAAAAACCCTACAGAAAATTGGAATAGATGGACTATCTCAATCTGATAAAAGCCATCTATGACAAATCAACAGCCAACATCATAATAAAGGATCAAAAACTAAAAGCTTTCACTCTAAAATTAGGAGAAAGACAAGGATGTCCACTATTACCACTCCTAAACAATATAGTTCTGGAAACATTAGTCAGAGCAATTACAAAAGAGAAAGAAATAAAAGGAATAAGGATAGGAAAGGAAAAAGTTAAATTATCATTATTTGTGGATGACATGATACTTTACACAGAGGACCCCAAAAACTCCACCAAAAGACTTGTAAATTTAATAACCAAATTCAGTAGTGTAGCTGGATTTATAATCAGCACTGAAAAATCAGTAACATTCCTGTACACTAATAGCAAACTCACTGAGAGAGAAATAGAGAAACCACACCCTTCACAACAGCATCCAAAAAAACCTGAAATACTTAGGCAGTAGTTTAACAAAGGTAGTAAAATAAATATATATTGAAAATTACAGTACTCTGAAGAAGAGATCAAATAGGATATCAGGAAATGGAAAAATATCCCTTGCTCATGGACGGAAAGAACTAACATAGTGAAAATGGCCATATGCCCAATATTGTTATACAGATTTAATGCAATCCCAATCAAAATACCATTAGCATACTGCACTGAACTAGAGAAAACATTTCTAAATTCATTTGGAACCAGAAGAGACCTAGTATCAGAAAAACAATTCTCAACAACAAAGGCAAGGCAGGGGAGGGGTATTATAATCCCTGATTTAAAATTATACTACAAAGCTACTGTGATAAAATTATCATGGGACTGGCAAAAAAGAAAAAACCAGATGTGAGGATCAGTGGAACAAATTAGAAGTTGCAAAAACAACTCTAAACACACTCAGCCACCTTATCATTGACAAAGGATCCAATCATGCTCACTGGAAGAAAGATAGCCTCTGTATTAAATGGTGCTAGTAAAATTGGCTTTCCACATGGCAAAGACAAAAACTAGACTGTTGTCTATCACTATGTCCTGAAGTAAAATAAAAATGGATCAAAGATATAAATACTAAAACAAAATCTCTAAATCTGTTGGAAGAGAGAATGGGCAGAGTCCTTGTAGGCACAGGTGAGGACAAAGATTTCAGGAACAAAACCCCGATCCTATAAGAAATAATACAGAAAAATCTGTAACTGGATCTTATCCTATTAAAAAGCTTTTATACAGTGAAAGAAATCACCAACAGAGTGAAAAGACCACCCACAACGTAGGAAACAATTTCAGCCAATTATCCCTCTGACAAAGGACTTGTATCTACAGCACACAAAGTATTGAAAAAAAATAGAACCCCCAATTTCAAAGACCCATTCCAAAAATGGGCATCCGATATGAATATGCACTTCTCACATGAAGAAATACAAATTGCAAATAAATACATGAAAAAAAGGTCAACATTATTGGCCATTCCAGAGATGAAATTAAAACAACATTGAGATTCCATCTCAGGCCAAAAAGAATGGCTATCATCAAGAAATCAACCAATAACAAATGCTGGAGGGGCTGTGGGGAGAAAGAATCCTTCTCCACTGTTGGTGGGAACGCAGACTGGTGCAACCACTATGGATGTCAGTGTGGCGCTTTCTCACAAAACTAAAACTAGAGGTTCCATTTGATTTATCTATTTCCTTTCTGGGTATCTTTCCTGAACAATCGAAAACATCATACTTCAGCTATATATGTGCACCCATTTTGTTATGGCTGATACACTGTGTCAACTTGAGGAGTCTGGAGGCTTGGCTAAGTGGCTCAGCAGTTCTGCTTCCTGGGGTGAAAAGGACATGCCCTTAGCCTCTGGGATGTTGTTCACTGTGTCAGTGTGAGAAGTTTAGAAGGTTAACTAAGTAACTGAGCAGGGCCGGGTCCTTACTTTGTATCAACCTGAGCCTGTGCAGGAGGAGGACATGGAGATGGTGTGAGTGCTATATGGACCCTGGGTGGGGGCAGCCTGCTTACAATAGAAGGGAGGAAAAGCGGCTTGTTCTTCCCTTTTTCTGTTCTTGCTGCTTTTGCCATCTTGTGTGGCCTTGAAGTGTTGCACCTGTCCCCTGTCACTCTGCCTTGGAGCCAGCTGATTACGGACTGAAACCTCCACAAACTGTAAGCTAAATAAACCTTTCCTTCTTTAATTTTGGGCACTGGGTATTTTGTCTCAACGAGAGAAAAGTAACCAAGACACGTGTTTATAGCAGCACAATTTGTAATAACTAAATCTTGGAAACAACACAAATGTCCATCAACCAATGAGTGGATAAAAAAGATGTGTCCTTTTTATACAATAGAGTACTACTCAGCCATAAAGAATGATAAACTTGAGACCTTTAGAGGTAAATGGAAGCAACTTGAGACTGTACTCTTAAGGGAAATAAATTAGACTCACATGTTACATTGTATTTTTTCCCCTGGTGTGAGAAACTAAAAGAGTATATCAGGGCCAAAATGTACAATAGATATTGTGAAATGAATGTTTTCAAAAGGAAAGAGGAATTAGGATGGGGGAGAGGGGAAAGAAGGCTAGTGAAAAGGAAAAAAACCCAAAATACAAGATAGTTAAACTACTAGTTTGTCTGAGTTCATTGAAAAGAAAGGTTTGTGCTAACATCATTTAGAGAATTTGTTATGCCCATATCTTGTACTTTATAACAATACACAGCATATTAACTATTTTTATTCCCCATTATTTTGTCATGAAGTTTTGTTTCATTTTTCCATAGAAGAAAAAAGAATAAATCTAAACAAAGCAACTAGAAAGGGTAGAAAGGAGCATTTCTTGAAACAGAGTGACATTTTGGCTGGGCATGTTTATTTTCGGCACCAGCCTGGTTTCAAATGCTAGCCATACTATTGACTATCTCTAAGACATTTACCAAATTATTTAGCCTCAGTTATGACTCAGTGTTTTAATTTATAAAATGGAAATAATATTAGGATATTTTTCACAGCAATGTTGTTAGAATTAAATGAGTTACTAACTGTCATATAGTCTCTACTTGACAACATTATTCTCTTACGTATAAAGGTAGTAGATGAGATTAGGCTGCCAACTATTTGAGGGTATAAAAGTGGAAGTGATTAGATAATTTGGGAATTATTGCGAATCATCAGTACAGTTCAAGAGAGAGTTTGGAACCTTGGAATAGTAGACTCTAGGAGCAATAATTTGGGTTGGTTAAGATTGCTTGTAGATGTATGTGCAGGCAGCTCTCACAGACATGCGTGTATGCAGTAGAATTACAGTTGTTGGGAGGAGTTACCAAAATCCTTATCTGACTCTGTCTTAGTCTGTACTTGAGCAGGACTAATCTTAAAACAATCTGAGGAATGTGCTCTTTTCTTCTCATGTCTGTAGCCAGAATTGTGTTCATATTAAGTAGTGCTTTAAAAAAGAGCTTTATTGAGATATACTTCACATACCACAGAATTATTCTATTGAAAGTGTACAGCTCGGTGGTTTAATATAGCATAATATTCAGTGGTTTTGAATACAGGTTTATTCAATCATTACCACAAAACTCAAGAACCATTACCATTTCACAGAACTCAAGCACACTTTGAATATCTCTTTCTCTTTTTTTCATCAGTCAATTCCCATTTCTCTTCTATCTCAGTACCTGTGAACCGTTAATTTACTTCCTGTCTTTATGAGCTTATCTATTCTGTATATTTCAGATAAATAGAATTGTATAATCTATAGCCTTTTGTGTCTGGCTTCCTTTAGTTAGCAGAATGTTTTTAAGGTTCATTTGTGTTGTAGTGTTGTATTAGTAATTCTTTTCCTCTTTATAGGAAATAAATTTCCAATTATATGGATATATCATATTTTATTCATCCATCAGGTAGTCTATATTTGAGTTATTTCCATCTGTTATTTATTATAGATAATGCTTCCATGAACATTTCTGTACAAATTTTTGTGTGGACAGATCTTAGATAACTAGGAGTTGAATTGCAAGCTCATATGGTAGCTTGTTTTTAATATTGTAAGGAACTTCCAGCCTGATTTTCACAGTGATTACATTTTACATTCCCAACAGCAATGTATTGAAGTTCCAAATTTTCTACAGCCTCATCAGTAGTTGGTATTGTCTGTGTTTTGGGTTATAATCATCCTTGTGTGTATGAAATAATGATGATTGTAATTTTCATTTTGATTTCTCTGTTGCTTAATAGTATTGAGTATCTTTTCATGAGCGCAGTGGCCATTTGTATATCTTCTCTGTAGAAATGTCTGTTTGGAACCTTTGTCCACTGTATTTAAAGATATATATATATATATATATATACACACACACAAATAAATAATATAAATATATACTATACAATATATGAACATATAAATATATACATATGTAATTTATTTAAACTGATTCATAAAAACACAAAAATTGTACATATTAATGGGTACATATCAATGGAGTACAATATAATGCTTTGATACGTTTGCATTGTATAATGTTTATATCAGGTTAAACATATATATCCAACTTTTATCATTTCTTTGTGGTAAAAATTTTTAAATTCTTTTTTACAGCTTTTTGATGTATACCGTACATCATTATCTATAGTCATTCTACTGTGCATAGCACACCAGGGATTCTTGCTTCTGTCGAACTATATCTTAGTTCCCATTGACCACCCTTTCCTCATCCTTCTTTCACTTTTACTCTCCCCAAATTCTGTTGTCCATCATTTTATTGTCCATGTAAACTTTTTAACTTGAATAACTTGGTTTTTACAACTTAATTTTAAGTATTCTCTATATATTCTAGTTACAAGTCCCTGATTAGATATGATTTGCAAATATTTTATCTTCTTTTGTGAGTTACTTTTCTACCACTGCTGATTGTGGAAAAGGGTATGAGAGCAGTAAATTAGGTTGCAACACTGAAAGGTCTGTTATCCTCATAAATGTTCAGGAGTTCTTGAGTAAATGTGCCTCAGATTTTTGCAAGTATTTGGTTAACATTTAGAGTTTTCTAAAACTTCATTTTGTCCATTTTTGTCAGTGTTTTCATTACTTTTATGGAAGAGTACATTGCAGAGGCCCTTACTCTGTCCTATCTAGAGAGCAGTTTTGTACATCTTTAAACAATGTTATTAGAGACATTTCTTATTTAATGACCTACGCCTGAGGCTAGATAGTTAAATGATTTGGTGAGTAAATGAGGAATTGTATATAGCATGTACATTAAAATATTCAGAGCAAAGAAATGGTCAAAAGAAACTCCAAATTCATGACTTCACATTTATTTTCATAGTTCTTACATGCAGTACTGTAATGAACATAAAACTACAATACTGTACTCTATGGTACAATCAGCAAGAATTATAGTAATGTATAAACAAAGTATACTGTACAAAAAAGACACTGAGGTTCTATAAAAAAGATTTATAGAACTGTACCAAAAAAGAGATGGGTCGTAAGTCTAAGCAGCAGGTCACAAGTTCAGTCAGTGCACTACGATTGTAAGTCCAAACAGTCATTAAACAGGTCATTAAATGAGGAATATCTGTATATATAGTATTGCAGTGAACATGGGAGTGCAGATAGCTTTATAAGTTGGTGATTTTGTTTCTTTCTGGTATGTAGTGGAATTCACAATAATTAAGATATGAGAACAAAAAGGTGTTAATTAGTGGATGAATAGATAAAGAAAATATGTCTATGTTGAATCGAATACCATTCAGCCTTAAAAAGAAAGTTCTGCAGTTTTCACAACATGAGTGAATCTGGAAACATTGTGCTAAGCTAAATAAGTCTGAAACAGAAAGAAAAATATTGTATGATCTCACTTATATGTGGAATCTAAAAAAAGTCAGATAGAGAACAAATGCAGTTGCTAGGGGTAAGTGATGAAAGTAATGGGGAGATGTAGGTCAAAGGCTACAAAGTAGTGATTGTGGGATGAACAAGTCTAGATAGCTAATGTACAGCCTGATGCCTATAATTACTAATGAGATATTCACATTTTTTGCTAAATACGTACATTACAGCTGCTCTTACACAGTGGGAAACTGGGTAACTGTATGAGAAGATGCATATTTTAATTTGGTTCAACGTAGCAACTATTTTACTCGATATATATTTATCTCACAACATCATTCTGTATATATTAAACATAGACAATAAAACTTATTTTAAGAAGATATCATTACAGTCTGCCCTTTACTATTTACATATTTATATTTTCTACAAGATTTTGAGTTCCTAGGAGTAATATTATTTATTTTTCACATAATAAACACTTACCCAAACTACTGACACTGAGTAAAAAATTACGCAAAATAGGTGGTTAAAACTGAATGACAACCTGAGCATGGTGGGACATATCTGTCTCAGCACAAGGGGGCTGAGGCAGGAGTTTGAGGCAAGCCTGGGCTACATAGTGAGTTCACCAGCCTGAACTACATAGCAAGATCCAATGTGGAAAAAGCAAAACCAAAACAAAATGAAAAATTGAATGACCAACTAAAACTCTCCTTTATTTTAGCTGACCTGTATCCCCATTCTGAGACTTTTTTTTTTTTTTTTTTTTTTCCGGTAACGGGAATCGAACTCATGCCCTCACGCTTGCCAGGCAGGTGCTGTGCCGCTGAGCTAAATCCCCAGCCCTATATCCTCATTGTGAATCCATTTTAAAGCAAGTGAAGGTGTGAATTAATCTCCAAAAAGGAACTTTTTCTTCTTGTCGCATAAAGACTAGAGTAGAATCCATTTTCACCTCATTGCATTTCAATTGCCTCCTCTACAGGGGTATTCACAAGTTTTTTTGTTCAAGGGAGAGCTCCCTGTTGGAAATTTTTTCTTCAAGTAATTATTTTCAAAAGTAAAAACACAGTAAAGCTTTGTATTGGTTGAGCTCTCGTGTTTGGGTAAGTCTCACTAAGACTGTTCATTCAGTTTGAAAATTTCTTAGAAAAATATGATTATGATTGTGAAGACATTGAAATGAATGGTCCTCACACAGGCATACATTTAATTAACAAGATGAGAAACTAAAATCTGCAAGTTTCCTTATCTTACTTGATTGTACTTGTAAATTCTTCATAGCAAACACCTGTTTTTTTATCTTCCTAATTCCATCCAGACCCAAACTTTCTACTTCTACAAACTCAGTCAAAACAAAACAAAACCAAACAAAATAGCAAAACCAAAACTGACCCTACACACCTCCTAAAAAGAAAGAAAATGCTGTGTATTTAATAGAGTGACTCATCTTTTCTATATTACCTTTAAGTATATTCTTCTGGCCATGACATAGATCTATCATCATATTTTAGCTAGTATTTGCCTGACCTAATTTTTGTCTATCATTTCACTCTTAATTTTTTTGTGTCTTTTGTAAATTGCATATAAGTGGATTTTTAGATCTTGGAACGTGTCTTTTTTTAAAAACAATGATGAGTATTTACCTATAGTGATGTTCAAAAAGTCTAAGTATATTGCTTGATAGATTATATAGAAGTGTATACCATGTAACCACTAACTACACCAAAAGAGTGTAATTCCAATGCCACAGAAAGCTCTTGACAATACTTCCCAAAGGTAACCTCTCATAGTGACATCTCTGGTTATTGTTAGTTTTGTCAGCTGCTAAGCTTCATATAAATGGTATCAGAAACTGTGTACTCTTTAATATCTGGCTTTTTATTTCAATTTTTGTTTTCAATTATTTGTGGTATATAACGGTGATGGTGAACCTTTTAGAGATTTCAATGATAACAAACAGCACTGTGGTACGTGTGCCATGAGCTGGCCACCACTGGTGTACATCACGTCTTGATATATGTATACACTGTGAGATGATTATATAAAGTTGAGTAATATATTCATTATCTCACATTTTTATGATTTTGTGTGATGAGAATATTTAATATCTATTCTTTCAGGAGTATTGATATATATACTACATTATGTATTATTAACTCTTGGAACCTTACTGTGCAACAGATCTTGGAAAACATCTAGATTTTTTTCTATCAACATTACTGTGAGATTCATCCATGTTGTTGCTTTGCAGTTAATTATTTATATTGCTGTGAAGTATTTGTTTACATACATATACCACAGTTTATTTGTTCATTGTCCTATTATCTGCCTGTCATTGTTTTCAAATTGATGGTGTTTTAAATAAAGATGCTATGAATATTATTGTATGTGTCTTAAAGGTGGACAAGAATGCTCATTTCTCTTGTATATATACATAGGAGTGAAATGGCTACATTACAGCATACACAAATGATCAGCTTTATTAGATTCTGGTAAATGGTTTCCAAACTGACACTTTCACCAACAACCTATAAAAATTCCAATTACTTCCTGTTCTTGCCACTGTTTGACATTGTCAGTACTTTTAGTTTTAGCTATTTTAGCAAATATGTACTAGTATTTCATCATGGTTTTAACTTACATGTCCTGATAGTTAAAATGCTAAGCCCCTTATACCTACTGGCCATGCATGTTTCCTTTCTAGTACAAGGTCTGTTTGAGTGTTCTGCTTTTTAAAAAATGGGTAGTCTGCCTTTTTCAGATTGATTTGTAGTACTGTGTTCTTTTTGTATTCTGGAAACTAGTCACATATATAAATACATAATTTCTTCTCTAAAATTGTGGCTTTTCTTTTATGCAACTAATGCTGTTTTTTGATGGACAGAAGATTTTAATTTTTAAGAAGTAAAACTTGGCAATTGTTTTCCTTTTTTGGTTAGTGCATTTTGTGTCTTGATTTAGGAGACTTTGCCTGGATGAAGGTCCTTAATATATTTTCCTATACCTTATTACTTTATTTTTATATTATATCTATAGATCATTTTAAATAAATTATTTTGATGTGTGGTATAAATTATAGATCAGGTGACACAGAACCATTTATTTAAAAGAACATCCTTTCCCTTAGTAAATTACAGTGTAAGCCTTATTGTAATTCAGGTAATGTTTCTCAGCTCTCCATTCATTTTCACCCATTTATTTATCTACTTTTGCAACACCATCAAGCTGTCTTAATTATTGGAGTTTTACAACAGATTTTAAAAGCAGAGAGTATAAACTTTGTCCTTTTCCCCAACATTGTTTTGCCTATTTTAGGTCTTTTGCAATTTAATATTAATTTTAGATTTAGCTTTTCATTTTTCACATGTGGTTACCATTCTTGGATTTTGGTTTAAAGTGCTTTGAATCTAAAATCAGTTTGCATACAACTGAGATCTTAACCATATCACTTTCCAAATGAATGTCAATGATGGATCTTCTCATTTATTTAAGTGTTTGGTTTGTAAGGTTTTCTTTTTCTATAGTCCAGGCTGGCCTTGAACACACTATTTAACCCAGGCTGGCTTCAAACTTGCAGCAATCCTCCTGCCTCAGCCTCCTAAGTGCTGGGATTACAGGCTTAGGCCAACATGCCTGGCTCTGATTTCTAAGGTTTTAAACGGCTTTCATTAGATTTCAATGGGAAGCTCACATTTTATGCTATTGTAAATGATCATGTCTTTAAAAAAATTTCTAAATGTTGTTTTTGTACATATATATAAATATATGATTTTTGTGTATTTAACTTTATCCAGAAACTTGTTGAAATTCACTTAAATATTTCTAATTCTTTTGGATATCCAATACACACAAAAATGCTATCTGGGAATATAGTTTAGCTCTTCCTTTTTAATCTTTGAATTATATTTTTATTGCCTTATTGCACTAACTAGAGTTTCTACTACCATTTTGAATGGAAAGAGCAATAATATTCATCTTCATTTTGATTTCCATCTCACGAGAAGCTTTCAATGTTTCATTATTAAGTATTATGTCTGCTTTTTAAAAACATCCTTGGATATATTAGAGAATTCCTTTCTATTCCTAGTTTGGCATGTTTGCATTTTGAAAATAAAAACAGATGCTGAATTTTATGAAATTGCCCTCTGTGTTTATTGGTGGCTTCCAACTATCTTCAGCTAATAAGATAAAATACATTGATAGATTTTCAAATGTAAACCAAAATTCTGTTACTGATATAAACGTTACCTGGTCTTAATTAACTTTACATATTATTGTATTCATTTTGCTAAGTCTTTGGTTAAGATTTTTGCATCAATATTAATGACAGATGGGGCTGGGGATTTAGCTCAGCGGCAAAGCGCCTGCCTGGCAAGCGCAAGGTCGTGAGTTCGGTTCCCGGTACCAGAGAAAAACCAAAAAAAAAAAAAAAAAAAAAAATTCATGACAGATATTGGCCTACAATTTTCCTTTTCTTTTATATTCTTTTTTTTTTTTTTTTTTGAGACAGGATTCCTCTATGCAGTTCAGGTTGGCCTGAACTCACTTTGTAACCCAGGCTGGTCTCAAACTCACAGCAATCTTCCGCCTTCAGCCTCCTGAGTGCGGGGATTACAGGCATGTGCCACAATGCCTGGCCTTGTTTTATATTCCTGTTGCGATTTTGTATGAGTGTTCTGCTGACCTCATGAAATATAGCTGAATGATCTTTGTTTTCTGTTGTTTACATAGTATGGATTTCCATCCATTTTATTCTCTACTTCTTTATGTTCTTTTAATTAATGTGAATCTTTTATATAGTATTTTGTTTTCTATAAAAGAAAAAGCAGTCTGATAATATTTGTATTTTATTTGGAGTGTTTAGCTCTTGTATGCAAAAAGTGATTATTGAATATAGTTAATTTTATAACTATCGTCTTGCTACTTGCTGTCTATTTCTCCCACAAGTTCTTTGTATAGTTTTCTCTTCTTAAAATGTTTTATTAGTTGAACATTTTTGTTACAGTATTTTTCCTCTATTACTTTTTATTTATACATTTTTTATGATTTCTGTTTTTGGTTATTCAAGAGAACATAAAAGGCGTGCCTGATTTATTCAGTCCATCTTAATAGTTTTATCATTGCTTGACTATATAAGAACCGTAGAAGTATTTCACCCTGTTTAGTGACTTCTCATCTTTTGTACAATTTTTGGTATGTATTCTATTTCTATGTATATCTAAAACTCTATAGAAGGTAAATTTTATTCTATGTATATTTTACTGCAATAAAAACCAATGTAAGTAGTGCTCTTTGTTCCTACATTTTCAGGCTTTCAGCTGTGATAAATTTTGTAGCCCACAGAATCATCTGCTTTCACATTCTTGTTGTGTGCATCTTTAGTATTTTTTTTACAGAGGTGAAATTCATATAACATAAAGTTAACTTCTTTAAAGTGATCAATTGTGTGGAATTTAGTATACTTAACAGTGTTGTGCAATCATCACTCTAATTCCAAAATATGTTTATTACTACAAAAGGAAACCTTTCAGGCAGTTACTCTTAATTTCCCCCATTTTTCCAGTCCTAGGTAATCACCAGTTGGCTTTCTCTTTGTGCAGATTTACCTATTCTGTGTATTTCATGTAAGTGGATCATGAATATAATCTTTTAGACCCAGCTTCTTTCACTTACTATAAACTTTTTAAGGTTCATCAATGTTGTACCACTTCATATCTTGTTAGGACTAAGTAATATCTTTGTAAAACTATACAACATCTTATTTCTCCATTGTCCTAGTCACTTTCCTTTCGCTGGGACAAAATACCCAAGTCCTGCAATTTAAGGAAGAAGAAGTTTATTTTGGCTCATGTTTCATAGTCAGTTGCTTCCTAGGCAGAAACCGGATGGCAGAGATGCACGGGAGAGGCAAAGGTGCTCAACATATGACAGTTAGGAAGTAGAGAGAGGAGGGAGGAGCTGATGGCAAGAACACACTTTTCCAGGTCAAGGTCCCAGTGACCCACCTCCAACCAGGCCCCACCTCCCAGCATCACATTCAGCCACTGAACTCAGAAATGGATGAATTCACTTTTGAGTATAACACCCACACCATCCAATCAACTTTCAAACACACGAGTCTTTTGTGGACCACTTAGATTTAAAGCATACATCTATTCACCTGCTGATGGACATTTAGGCTGTTTCCGCATTTTAACCACTGTAATTAGTGCTGCTGTCAACATACATTTTCATGCATGTGTTTGTGTTTGTGTAGCAGTAGTTTTCAGTTCTTTGGAATATAGTATATAGTTTTCATTTATTCTGATGACTTTGATGTTGGTATGAAGGTAATAACATCAAGTCTCAAAGTGAGTGAGGAAGTATCCCTAGCACTTTGATATCATGGAAGAGTTTGGGAAAGGTTGACATTAAATGTTCAAGTGTTTAATATAGGCTTCATCATGGAAACCATGTGTTTCAGAGATGTCTTTATTAAGGAGTTATTGACTACTGATTCAATTTCTTGACTTTTTACATCTGCTCAGAATTTCTCTTTCTTTTTCATTGATTTTAGTAATTTGTGTGTCTCTAGGAGTTGGTCCATTTTATCTAAGTTATCTAATTTATTGGTCTACAATTGTCTTAGTACTCTCTTATCTACCATTTTATTTCAGTATCATCAGTAGAAATATTCCCCTTTTCATTTCTGATTTTAGCTATTTGTATTTTCTCTTTGTCATTCTTGCTAAAAGTCAGTTTTATTAACCATTTTAGAATATCAACTTTTGATTTCATTGATGTTTTTAATTACATTTATTTGCTATTTCATATGTTCACTATAATCTTTATTGCTGCCTTTCTGGCTTTGGGTTTATTTCACTCTTCACTTTCCATTTTCTTAATCTGTAAAGTTATGTTACTGATCTCAGATTTCTTTTTTTAATATAGACATTTACTGCAGTAAATCTCACTGTTTTACTGTATCACATATGTTTTATTTTCATTTTTTGTTTTTTTGTTTTTTTTCTGGTACAGGGAATCGAACTCACGACCTTGCACTTGCCAGGCAGATGCTGTGCAGTTGAGCTAAATCCCCAGCCTGCTCTCATATGTTTTAGAACTAGCAATTGAACCCAGGGCCTTCATGCTGAACTACATCCCAGCCCTTTAGTATTTTTTTTTTAATTTTGAGAAAGCGTCTTGCTAAGTCATTAAGTGCCTCAGGCTGTGCACAAAGTTGTGATCCTCCTGCCTCTTCCTCCCAGAGTACTGGGATTACATTTGAACCACAATGTCTGGCTCAATAATTTTTCAAAAAAATTTTTACCTCTTAAGTATTTCCCAATTTCCTTTTTATTTCTTTGATCTATTGGTTCTTGAAGCATACTATTTACTTATCATATATTTGTGAATTTTCTAATTTCTCTTCTATTACTGATTTCTACCTTCACTATATGGTGTCCAGAGATGAAACTTTGCATGACAAATATTTTAAAATTTTTAACACAATTTTTGTGGCTTAACAAATGATCTGTTTTGGAGATGGTTGTGTGTGCTCTTGAGATGACTTTATGCTCTGTTGTTTGAGTGGAGTGCTCTATGTTCAATAGGTCTAGTTGGTTTATAGCTTGATGTAGTCCTCTATCTACTTATTGATCTTCAGTCCACATGTTCTCCCCATTATTAAAAGTAGTGCGTTGAAATATCCAACTTTTTCATAAAACTATTTCTTCCCTTAATTCTGATGAAATTTATTTCATTTACTCATGTGTTTCTAATCACTCTCTTGAGTGATTGACCCTTTTAAATATTTTTTCCCAAGGAAATTCTCTACTCAACTTTTCCCCTCAGGGTGTCAGTGCATTATTGTAAGCCCCAAAACGATGCTCCCTCAAGCAGCTGCATGTTGTTCATTTTCAAACATTTTTATTAGTATACATTTGCAGTACATAATATTGACATTACTTGTGGGGAGTGGGTATGTGTACATAACATTTTAAATCCTTTATTATCTCCTTTCCCTTGCCTTCCTCCATTTCTTGATGTTACCATTTAAGAAAGCTCTGCCACCTCACCTACTATTATGTATATTTTATTTTGCTGTTTATCTATACTTTGGTTTTCTCATATGAGAGGAATCATGTGATATTTAAGCTTTGTGTCTGATTTATTTCACTTAGCATTATGGTCTCAAACAACATCCATTTTCCTAAAAAATGACATGTGTTTTTCCTTCTTTATGGAAGAATACTACCCCACTGCATGTAAATACCACATTTTCTTTATCCATTAATCTGTTCAGGGACATATAGATTGCTTTCAAGATTTAGATATTATGAATTGCGCTGCTGTAAATATGTGTATGCATGTATCATTGTAATACGATGTCTTTCAGGAAGAGACCTAGAAGAGGAATAGCTGTATCAAATGGAATTTCTATTTTTAGTTTTTTCAGGAATTTCTATAATGATTTCAATAGTTTGTATTTTAAAATTGGAATTTTTTACATTTCTGTTGAGTTGTAGTAGTTCTTCATATATTCTGGATATGATATACTTATCAGGTATATGGTTTGCTAATATGTTTTCCTATTATATGAGTTGCATTTCTTTGTTTTTCATTTTGGTATAATACCACTTGTCTATTTTTCTCCTATTGTCTGTAGTTTTGCTGTCCTACCTAAGAAATAATTGCTAAATTCAATGTCATGAAGATTTTTGCCCATGTTTTCTTCTAAGAATTTTGTAATTTTGTATATTGGATTTAAATGTAAATCTTAAATCCATTTTAAGTTAATTTTTGAACATACTGTATGGTATGATTTCTCCTTCATTCTTTTCCACATGGGTAGTTTTACCAGCACTGTTTGTTGAAGAAAACATCCTCTTCCCATTGTGTTGCCTTGAAACAGTTGACAAGGATGATTTGGCTATACCCAAGAGGGTTTATTTCTGAATTACCTATTCTATTTATATCTCTATCCTTATGGAACTACCATACTATTTTGATTATTGTAGCTTTATAATATATTTATAATCAGGAAGTGTGTCATCACTTTGCTTTTCTTTCTCAGAAATGTTTTGGCTATATGAATATCATTGAGGTTTCATATGAATTTTAGGATTTTGGTTTTTCTGAAAAATGCCATTAAGATTTTGGTAGGCATTGCATTAATAAATGGTTCACTTTTTTTCTTTTTTTTTCAAGAGCACAATATATTTATTGTGGGAAAGAAAGCTTCTGTCCAAGAGAGGGACGGAAGGGTGGCCCATGTGGGTTACCCAAGACTCTGTCTTTCCTAGGGTCTTTTACAGAGCAAAACCATGAGGTGAGGCAGGTCCAAAGTAAGGGAAAAATGGACAAAACTATGGTCAGCCAATAAGAATTGTTCAGGCAAAATTGATTAAATTGAGATCAAATGGGGAAGCAAGTCAGGTAGCAAGCAGGCATGAATACTGAAAAGGGACTTTTCCTGTAAAGGGTTGGGTCAGGGACTCTTCAAAGGTGATTGTTACCTATTTAGAATATCAATCCCTGAGGTCCATCCCTTGGGAGGTAAGTGGGTGTGCTTGTTTAATCTTTAGTCTTGAGATCTGGCCTGAAGCAAGTACCCGCCTCTCCACTTGTCTTCCATTCTGGCTTCTTCGCGGGCCTGGTCCTGTCTAACTGCCTATACTATTTCTATCTAACTCAGCTGCCTATAACATTCCCCCCTCTGAAGAAGTAACCTGAACTGCCATGAGGGAGTAACAGGGGATGACCGCTTTGGCTTCTTCAGGCTGAAAGGAGTCGTAGTTGTTGATCAGCAGTCAGAGATGCTCTTCAGAGGGTCTATCTAAAGACCCTCGATAGACACCAGGCGTTTTCATCGTTGGTAGGTATATAGCTTTAAATCTCGCCTCTCATTGACATATAAGTTGAAATGGTGTCCTGTGGGGAGGCTTAGGGCTGGAATATTTAGGACAGCTTGTTTAAGCTTCTGGAATGCTGTTTGGGATTCGGGTTCCCAGGTTAAAATATGAGTATCTGTCTTTTGGGCCTCTTTTATAAGTTGATAGAGGGGTCTTGCAATTTCTCCATATCCTGGTATCCAAAGGCAACAAAAGCCTGTAATTCCTAGGAATCCCATTAGCTGTTTTAGGGTCTTGGGTTCCTTCCAAGGATCTCGGTGGGGAACTCCAAAATGATACAGGAAAATAAAAACTCCCAACCTGAATATCTGGGGTGAGTTTGTGTTCTCTAAAATCAAAGAATAAATTTTAGGAACAACGGAGGTTAAGAGCAGAACATATTTATTGAGGGAAAGAAAGCTTCTATCCAAGAGAGGGATGTAGGGGCCTGAGTGGCTTACCCTGTTTCACTTTTCATAGTACGGACATTTAAAAAACATTAATGCTTCCAGATCTGAACATGGATCTCTTTCCATTTATGTGATTTTTTAAAGTTTCTTGCAAAAATATTATATTGTTATCAGTGTACAAATCTTTTCCCTCGTTTTTTGTTAGTAATTTATATTCTTTGATGATACCGCAAATGTGATTATTTTCTTAATTTCTTTTTTGGATTGTTTATTGTTAGTGTAGAGAATTGCTTGTGAATAGCCAGTTTCCCCAGAAACTTTTGTTAAAGGAACTGTCTTTTCCTCACTGTCTGGTTTGAGTTCTTTTGTTAAGAATCAGTTGGTTATAAAGGCATGAGGTTGTTTTGGGGATATACATTCTATTCCACTGGTCTGTGTTTCTGTTTTTATGCCAATACCATACTGTTTAATTATATATATCATAACATATATAGATACATACTATAGCATATAGTATACTGTAGCTTTATAGTATGTTTTGTATTCAAACCATGTGATAAGTTCAGCTTTGTTTTCTTCTTACTCAAGATTGCTTTGGCTATTCAGGGTCTTTTGTCATTCCATATGAATTTCAGGAATAGATTTCATATTTTAGGTGAAGAGTGACAATGATATTTTGATGGAAATTATATGGAATTTGTAGATTGCTTTGGGTAAATTGAGATTTTAAGAATATTATCCTTTCCAGACCAGAAATACAGGACATCTTTCCATTTATTTATATCTTCTTTTATTTCTTTCATCAATATTTTGTAGTTTTCATAGTAGGGATTCAATAGCTTATTTCTTATACTTTGTTGTTCAATAAAACTCGTCTAATGGAAAATGTGGCAACCTAATAATATAGATAAGAATGTAAAGTACTATAGTACTTATATAATGAGTTCATTTTCCCTACTAGCTTAAGAACTCTAATCTGGATGCAGGTAGATGTAAGAGGAAGAGGAAATGAGTAGGAGAGAGGCTTGATTATTTAGGCAAACTACAAAAAATGGATATTGTACAAGCTACGTTTGATGTTACTCTCTTTGGCCTTATTTTTAACTCTATTGCCTGTGTGAAGAGTACTACTATTGACTGTTGTTTTAGGTTTTAGGTGGTGATACAATTAAATTGACATCACTCCATGATCATATAGTAGTTTTTGGTCCTTGTGTGGCCTTGTGCTTGGGAAGCAAATGCTTCACCTGAGTGAAAGACAAGAGGGACACTGAGGAAGATAAAAAGGTGGAGTGTATTGAATATGTACCTCCTGCTCCTCTAGATCTACTCTTTTTCTTCACCCCGTTCTCATCCTAGAGAGGCTGATCTTTGTGGATTATGTCAACAGGCTTCCTTACCCTTCAATTAGTTTCTAATTGAGTTTGTCCATGGGGAAGAGTAAGGTTTGAGAACTTATTACTGCCAGCTTCCTTTTTGTAAGACCAGCTAGCACTAGTTGCATTCACTGACAGAACACCTCAGTTCTTTTCAGAGTGGTCTTTGCTGCATAACTGCATAATTGTTTTGAGGTCTGGTAATAAGTCACTTTCCTCATTTTTTTCCAGTCTAGGGACTGTAACAGTTCTGCTGTACAGTAATATCTCTTGAAGTTTTACTATATTCTACCTACATATTGGTAAATAATTCCTTTATTCAACCCTCCTTGAAATTTTCTCTTTCAAATGTGTGTTCTATTTCCTGCTGGGCCCCTAATATATCTCTTTTTGTTTCCTCTTCCTCTATGTTGCTACACTCTTCTTCCAATTTCCTTAACTATTGTCCTTATTTAGTGTCTGTTACTGGAATTTAAACTATCACTTGTAAATCAATGAAATGCAAATCTGTAGCTTTAGCTCAGCTTTGGTATTTCAGCTTCAACTCTGCTTTTACATCGCCCTACTGAACCACTTAAAAGTTTTCATTTCCAAAAGCGTAATTTGTCTCCTACTTCCCTAGCCTGTGTACCTCTTATTGTCTCCCTAACTTAGTGTTAAACTATGTCAGGCATAAGATTCCTCTTATCATAAGCAAGAGAATCTATTATATTCAGAGAAAGGGCATTTTATTTTCATTTTTTACTTATTTTTAATTAATTAAGTATATTGATACATTTACTTTATTTTTATTGAGTTTATTGGTACCGTTTATGTAAATATAACAATCATATACATCATAGGGAATTTATATTTATATGTGATATATCCTGGTTCTTTGTTTTTCAATCACCTCCCCTCTCTTCACCCCTCTTTCCCTCCTTAGTTGCAAAGCTCTGTTTCCATTTTATCCCTCTTTTATCTTTTTTTTCTTTTGTATTAGTTCCTTCCTGCTCCTTCCTCCTTAACTTCCCTTTCTTTTGAAAAATTTCTTCCTATTTCACAATTCCTGTTATACACTTTGGTCCTTATTTATCATTTTGGTTTCTCACACAAAAGAAGCAATGCAATATTTACACATGTGTATCTGATTTATTGCACTTAAGATTACATTCTCAAGGTGCATCTATTTACTTAGGAGTGTCTCAAGTTTATCCTTCTTTATGGCTGAGTAGTACTCCATTGCATAAAAAAACTTTTTTATCCATTCCTTCGTTGATAGACATTTGGATAATTTCCATGATTTAGTTATTACAAACTGTGATAGTTTAAACATGGGTGCACATATATTGCTGTAGTATGATATTTTTAATTCTTCCATGAAGGTACCCAGCAGGAGAATTGCTGGGTAAAATGGTACTTCTAATCCTAGTTCTTTGAGAAATCTCCACACTGATTTCCACAGTGGTTGCACCAGTCTGCACTCCCACCAACAGTAGAGTAGGGTTCCTTTTTCCCCACAGCCCCTATAGTATTTGTTATTCATTTATTTCTTGATAATTGCCATTCTTTCTGGACTGAGCTGGAATCTCTGTGTTTTAATCCGCATCTCTCAAATGGCCAGTGATGTTGAACATTTTTTCATATATTTATTTGCTGTTTGCAATTTTTTTAAATCTGAGAAGTGTGTTTTTAATCTCAGATGCCCATTTTTGGATTGGGTCTTTGAATTTGGGAGTGTCTGATTTTTTCAGTTTTTATATGTTTTAGAAATTATTCTAACAAAGGAAGTAAAAAAATTTATACATTGAAAATTACAATACTCTAAAAAAGGAGATTGAAGAGGACATCAGACAGTGGAAAGATATTGTTTGCTCATGAGTGTGAAGAACCAATACAACAAAAATGCCCATAATCCCAAAGTTGTTATAGATTTAATGCAATCCTCATCAAAATATCATTAGCATACCTCACAGAACAAGGGAAAACAATCCTAAAGTTCATTTGGAACCAGAAAAGATCTAGAATAGCAAAAACAATCCTAGGAACAAAGGCAAGGCAGCGGGCATCACAGTCCCTGACTCAAAATTATACCTCAAAGCCACTGCAATAAAAATAGCATGGTATGGCAAAAAGCAGACCTGAGGATCAATGAAACAGATTAGAAGATGTGTAAGCAACTACAAACACACTCAGTCACCTATGTTTAACAAAGGGCCAAATACCCTCACTGGAAGAAAAGTAGTTTCTTTAATAAACAGTGTTGGAAAAACTGGCTTTCCACATGCTGAAGACTAAAACTAGTCCCATATCTCTCACCATGCACTAAATTAAAATAAAAGTTCTAAATGTTAAAACATAAATACTAAATCTTCTGGAAGATGCTATAAGTAGAACACTTGAAGTCACAGGTGTAGGTAAATATTTCATGGACAAAACCCCAATAGCATAGGAAACACTATGAAGAATTAACAACTAGGGGCTGCGGATATAGCTCAGTGGCATAAGCACCTGCCTGGCAAGTGCAAGGTCCTCAGTTTGATTCCAGGTACCAAAAGAAAAAAAAAGAATCAACAACTGGGATCTTACCCTATTAAAAAGATTTTGCACAGCCAAAGAAATTACCAGTTGAGTGAAACACAACCAAGAAAGTGGGAAGAAAATTTTAGCCAGTTATCCCTCAGATAAAGGACTAATATTGGTACATTTTAGATATACATGATAATCACATTCATCACAGGGAATTTTTACCAGTCCATGATGTAGCTTGTTTCTCTTTCCCATTCTCCTTTCCTTGCTTCAATCCGTAATCCCCTCGTTATTTACAAAAGTTTGTTTTCATTTTTTATTCTTTTTCTCATTTTATTTTATTTTCCATTCCTTCTTTTCCTCCCACATCCTCTCTAATTCCCCTTCTCACTTGAATATTATCTATTCACAATGTCTATTCTATATTTTGGTCCTTCTTTATATTTTTGGTTTTTCACACCAGAGAAACAATTATATACTTACAAATGAGTGTCCAATTTATTTCACTACGAAGTATGGTCTCAAAATCCATCCATTTACTTAAAAATGTCTCAAGCTTATCCTTTTTATGGCTGAGTAGTACTCCACTGTATAAAAAAATCTTTATCCATTCATCAGTTGATGGGTATTTGGGCTGTTTTTAAAATTTGGCTATTATAAACTGTGCTGTTATAAACATGGGTGTGCATATATCACTGTGGTATGATGCTTTCAATTTTTGCAGGAAGATATCAAGAAGGGGAATAGCTGGGTCCAAAGGAACCTCTAGTTTTAGTTTTGTGAAGAATCTGCACATTGGCTTGTACAGTGGTTGCACCAATCTACACTCCCACTAGCAGTGGAGAAGAGTTCCTTTTTCCCCACAGTCCTACTAGCGCTTGTTATTGGTTGATTTCTTGACAAGAGATATTCTTTCTGGAGTGAGATAAAATCTCAGCATTGTTTTAATATGCATCTCTCTAATGGTCAGTGTTCTTGAATATTTTTTTCGTGTATTTATTTGCCATTTATACTTATTTTTATGAGAAGTGTGGATTCATTTCAGATGGCCATTTTTGGATTGGGTATAAATTCAGGGGTATGATTTCAATGAAATTGAAGTTGTAATTAAAAAATCTAGCACAAAAGAAAAGGCAGGTCCTGATCATTTCACTGTTGAATTCTACAAGAAATTTAGAGAAGATCTAATGCCACTTCAAAGTCTTTAATAGAATTGAAAGGGAAGAAATAGCTCCAAAGTCATTCCTGGAAGCAAGTATTACATTGATACCCAAACCAGAGAAATACCCATCCAAAAAAGATAATCACAGGCCAATCTCCCTAATGAACATAGACATGAAAATCCTCAATAAGATACTGGCAAACAGAATACAGCAAATCATCAAGAAGAGTATACACCATGATCAAGTAGGATTCATTCCAGGGATGCAGGGATGGCTCAACATATGCAAATCAATAAAAGAAATAGACCCTATCAACAGAGCCAAGGACAAAATTCACATGATCATCTCAATAGATACAGAAGAAGCATTTGACAAAGTTCAACACCCATTCATGATAAAAACTCTATAGAAAATTGGAATAGATAGGCTTTATCTCAATCTGATAAAAACCATCTATGACAAACCTACAGCAAACATTTTACCAAATGGTCAAAAATTAAAATGTTTCACTGTAAAATCAGGAACAAGACAAGAATGTCTACTCTCACCACTTCAATGCAATATATTTCTGGAAACATTAGCCAGAGTAATTAGATAATAGAAACAAATAAAAGGAATAAAGATTTGGAAGGAAGAAGTTAAATTATCATTATTTGCAGATGACATGATACTCTACATAGAAGACTCGAAAGACTCCACCAAAAGACTTGTAAATTTAATAACCAAATTCAGTAGTGTAGCTGGATACAAAGTCAACACTCAAAAATCAGTAACATTCCTGGACATAAACAACAAACTCACTGAAGGAGAATTAGAGAAACTATACCTGTCACAATAGTATCAAAAAAGAATAAAAAAGAAATACTTAGGAATCCATCTAAGAAAGGAAGTAAACAATCTTTACTACCAGGGACCCCTGCAGTGGACCCCAATCTCCTGCAAGGTGTTATGGTGCAAGACAAAAACAAAGAGCAGGAGACAAAATGGCAATGCAAGATGGATCTGGGATAACCTGTTGTTTACAGTAAACAAAAGACTAAGAGGCAGCTAGAACCCTGGTATTTATTGATCATACTGACCGGAGGAAATTGGTGGGGGGATATGGCTCGCTGTGCTAGATATGTGGCTAGGCAGGTAAGGTTTATAAAAGAGGGAACAAAGCATTCTTGCAAAAGACAGAGGGTAATAAGGAAACTTTTACTACATTGCTGTAAAGATCCTTGTCATCCTCAGCAGGTCTTATCTTGCCCTATGTGTGACACAGCTTCACTAGCCTTAGGGCTTGAGCTGAGACAAGTTTCCTCATTCCAGGAGATTTTCCTTGTTCCAATCTGGCTCAAAGGGCAGGACTAGGAAGGCTGCAGACATCCTCTAGACTCGCTTTACAATTAGTGGTTCCTGACACCTTATATTGAAAATTAGTACTCTTAAAAAGTAGATCATTGGGGCTGGGGATTTAGCTCAGCGGCAAAAGCGCCTGCCTGGCAGGCGCAAGGTCGTGAGTTCGGTTCCTGGTACCGGAGAAAAACCAAAAACAAAAAAAAACAAAAAGTAGATCATAACTGAGTAACCAATTTGAAGGTAACAAACAATATGTAATACAACAGCCATTGTTAATTTCCTATCACCTCGTCTGAAATTCTGTATTGCTTTTATTGTCTGGGTGTTGTTTTGTTTACATCTGTTTGTTTGTTAATGTGTTTTCATTCTTTTATCTTTAAAATAAAAATAGTAGATGAAAAAGGATATCAGACAGATGGAACAATATCCCTTGCTCAAGAGTGGGAAGAACCAATATAGTGAAAACACCATATTCCCACAACTGCTGTACAGATTTAATGCCATCTTGATCAAAATACAATTAGCATTCCTTACAGAGCTAGAGAAAACATTCCTAAAATTCATTTGGAACCAGAAAAGATCTAGAATAACAAAAGCAATCCTAGGCAACAAAGGCAAGGCAGGGGGCATCACAATTCCTGACTCAAAATTATACTAGAAAGCCACTGTGATAAAAACAGTATATGGTACTGGCAAAAAAACATACCTGAGGATCAGTGGAACAGACTGGAAGATGCACAAACAACTCCAAACACACTCAGTCACCTTATGTTTGATAAAGGGCCAAATACCCTCACTGGAAGAAAGATAATTTCTTTAATGAATGGTGCCAGAAACTGGCTTTCCACATGCTGAAGACTAAAAGTAGACCCATATCTCTCACCATGCCCTAAAATAAAAAGTGGATCAAAGATCTAAATGTTAAAACAGAATCACTAAGTCTGTTGGAAGTGATCATAGGGAGAACGCTTAAAGATACAGGTGTAGGCAAAGACTTTATGAACAAAACTCTGATCCCACAGGAAATATTGCAAAGAATCAACAATAAGGATCTCATCATATTAAAAAGCTTTTGCACAGCAAAGGAAATCACGAACAGATTGAAGAGAGTGGCACAGAGTGGCACAGAGTGGGCAAAAAATTTTGCCAGCTGTTCCTCTGACAAAGGACTAATATCTAGAATACATAAAGAACTAAAGAAAAAGAAACAGCACATTTTAAACACTACTGTTAATGCCTTTCAGGCCAAAATCTCAAAATCATATCTGACTCACAACCCTCCCACACTCTCAACTTCGGTGCCATCAAATCAGTTGCAGTTATCAATTCTACATCTTAATTCTTTATTTCCTCTCTATTTTCATGATTACTACACTATTCAGCATGGTGGTGAAATGCATATGTATTAGTCTCAGTCAGACCTGAGTTTCAGTTCTTTATCTGCTACTTACTTGGAAAAGTTTAACACCTCATTCAATGAATATTTATCAGGTACCAACTTTGTGTGAGGTTCTATTCTAGGCCTTGAGGATTCAGCAACCATCAAGACTAAGTCCCTGTCTTCATGAAGCCTAGGCTTCAATGAAGAAGACAGATTATAAATCAACAAAAGTGTGAACACAATACTTTCAGATTATACACTGCTAGAACCAAGTGTTATTAGGGAGAAAATATGTACCATGGAAGAAAAAAATCCTTAGATATGGTTGTAAGTGCAAGTGTGGTTAGAGGAGAAAAGAAGGTTCTGGACATGGTGCTGGGACATGCCAAAATGTAGAGGTTGAATAAAATAATAGTGAATGTGTTATGGCTCATAATTAATGCCAGGCAATGTCCTATGAATATTACATACTGTATCATTTTGATTTTTATCACCATACTGATAACAAGAATACTGAGGCATAGTGAAGTTCGGTAACTGCCCAAGGTCATGTAAAAAGCAAACAGTAAATGGGAATTTGGACTTAGGCAATTTTGTTTGGGAATTCATGTTCTTTATGGAATACTGTTTTCCAACAAGAAAAAGAGGAAGAACTCAAGGAGACTGCGAAGTAATGTAATATCCATGATCTTCAATTTTCTCATCTGTAAAATGAAAGTAAAAATGTGTGTTTCATGGAGTAGTTGTGAAGATAAAATCTTAGAATGTTTGCAAAATTCATATCATAGTTCCTGTCAAATAGTACCTACTCAATTAATGGTTTCTACTCTTACTAGTTCTTAGACTTTATTAATAGTTTCCTAACTAGTTTGTCTAACCACTCTCTCTCTAGCCATCCCCAAACCCAAAATAAACAACTGGCTTACACATATTATTGAACCCCTATGTAGTGGTGCCATTTTAATTTTACATATTGTTCACCTGTTTAATATCTTTCAGTGGTTACAAGTTGCCTACAGGCAGGTGGGGTTGATGACTTTTTCTGCAAAAGTTCATGTAGTAAATATGCTGAGGCTTTATGGACTAGGTGTTCGCTATTACAACTTGCCAATGAATACTGACAGAATCTCTACACAGTACATAATTAAATAAGCATGAATGTCTTTTTCACTTAAAATATGGAGAGCAGGCTGATTTGGCCCACTATGCAGTTCTGAGTAGTGTGATGAAACTTTGTGCCAGCTTGATTTGTTCTGCTTGGGACCTAATCAGCTCATTGTAAAGTGTATCCATTTTGTACTTGCTACTCTCTCCTTAGTCACTTAGTAACCCTCTGGGTTATTAGATTGATTGTTACAGTATTGCTGTGTTTGTATCTAGGTAATGTTTATTTGACTTAATAATGACCCCAAAGTGGGAGAGAAGGGATATTGCTAACTTTATTACAGTAGTCATAATTGTTCTATTTTATTATTAGTTGTTAATAGTATCTCACTGTACCTAATTTACTAATTAAAATTTATCATAGGTATGCATATAGGAAAAATTTAGTATACACTATATGATTAAGTACTATTCATGATTTCAGGCATCCTGGGGGTATTGAAATGTACCCACCATAGTTGGGGAAACTAATGTGTGAAAGTTCTCTTCTTTCTGGTCACCATTCTAGATTATATTTCCTGGTCCATCTTTCCATAAAGTGTGTCTATGTGCCTGTGTGTCCATTTACCTGGAATGTGAACAGAAGTGATAAACACTATTTTCAATAAAAAGTTACTGCATTTGGTACTGTTACTTGAATGTAGAAGACACTTAAGACTTTAATAAGGTAGAACCAACCAATGGAAAGAGGCTAAGTCCCTGGGTAACTATGGAACATATTCATCCTGCTGATCTACTTGGGATTGGATATGACATACATAGACACTATTATTTAAAAAAATTATTAGTATACGTTTTCAGTATGTGTTTCCATTCCTTTTGTGGAGTTGATACATATACATACACATCTTAATTCATTTTTCATCCTCTTTTCCTCCCCTCCCTTCCTCCTGTCATCTCTTGATCCTCTTCCTATTTGAGAAATATCAACCTCCCTACTTCTAATTATCTTTTTTTCCCTAAACTATGCAAAACTTAAGCTTGTATATCATTTATTTTACTTAACATTACAGTTTCAAGGTTCATCTAATTTCCTATAAATGACTCGCTCATGTACATAGCAGCACAACAGAATAACTAAATCTTGAAAGCAGCCTATATGTTTGTCAACAGTTGAATGAATAAAGAAAATGTACTGACACAAAATGGAACACTGCTCTGCCATGTAGAAATTGTATTTTTAAGTCAGTGATATTTGGGGATTGTTTTATTACTTACTCAAAGTAATATTTTGGCTACCGAAGGGATTTAATTGGAAGACAGTGAGTTAGCCCATTGAAGAAAAACATAAACAACTAAGTCTCAGGAAACACAGAAACTAAGACATCTTCCAAGATCATTACAGAGAAAACCAATGGACCACTTTTCTAAGGCACCAGTGAACTATGAATCAACTATGTTTTTCAACTGTGCATTGCTTGGGTCAATGTTCAAACTCCTAGAACAATGCGATTGATTTGGGTAGGACCTTGTACCTACCCTGGATCAGAAGAGGGCAAGCAAGGCACATTGACTGGCAGTCCCCAAATGCTACACACAATGCAGGAAGGCAGTCTTCCAAAGGGACTAACATAACTTACCCTTGACATGTCATACAAGGTAGTAGTAAATCTTGGGTTTTGTGCTGTGCATTTATTGAATTTGTAATTTCAGTTATTGTATTTTTCAGTTTTAGAAAATCTATTTGTATCCCTTTCTTAGATTTTAGTTTTCTGATGAAATTCATCGTGCTGTCTCTCATTTTCTTGACTACCTGTAGTCCACATAATACAGTTGCAATAGCTTGGTGATTATGCATTTGCTTGCATTTCCTGCTTTTAAAAATTCATGGTGTGGTTTCTCCAGTTAATTTTTTTACTGATTGCCAGACTTTGTGCCTGAAAGTCTATTGATTTCATGCGATCTTTTGACTGTCAAAGGAGGATTCACACTATTTTCTGCCAGGTAACAGAAGTTCAAATAATTTTAAGCCATCCAGCCACTGAGCTGACTGGAGGCTGGTTTGCAATGTTCACCAGACTTGGGAGTCCCCAGTGATATTCAGGAATGCATGTTTCCCAGAAGCATTACTCTTTGAGGTGTTTTGAGGTCCAATTTTTTTCTTTCTCAGCTCCCATTTCTCAGCTCCCATTTTATTTTCAAGCCACTCTGCTTGATTTCTGACCTTTTCCCCTCAATTCAATTACAAATTTTGTGAGCGGGGATACCTGTGCTGAGTGTCAAGCTCACTTTTTGTTCTCTGTCTCTGTCTGTCTCTGTCTATGTCTCTCTCTCTCCTTCTCTCTGTGTCTGTCTATCTGTGTCCTCTCTCTCCCTCTCTCTCTTTCAAATCCTAACTGATGTTTACAGACTTTAAACTCCAATTTCTGTTGCCTGAGTCCTTTAATACTATATAAACTTTAGAAGTTTTCTGCCTCTTCAGAACCACCTTTTATCCAGTGTTTGAGCCAAGAATTGACAAATATTATGAGGGACAAACCAACTTGCAGATAGTTGAGTTTACTTTGACAAGCCTTGTTTCTTCCTGAGCTCTCACCTCTCAAGCCCTAGCTGTCTGATACATTAAAAAAGCAATTTAGGGGGATATTTGAAGTGTTGTTTCTAGTTGTTCTCAGCATCTGCATTGGCCTGCTATAAGTTACTCCACCTCAAAGTAAATGATTTTTTGTGTGTGATATAATATTTTAGTAAGTATTGGGCCTCTAAGAACTTCCTTATATATTAATCTTATTTATGCAGTCCATAA
This sequence comes from Chinchilla lanigera, assembly GCF_000276665.1. Classification (NCBI taxonomy): domain Eukaryota; kingdom Metazoa; phylum Chordata; class Mammalia; order Rodentia; family Chinchillidae; genus Chinchilla; species Chinchilla lanigera. The sequence continues at coordinate 6,316,025 of NW_004955490.1, forward strand.
CTTGGCTGGAAACCAGATGTTTGCAATACCTCAGATACATAAATCCAATGATGATGATGATGATAGTAAAGTTTGATGACGTGGTGTGTGTATTACTCAGGGTTCAAGGTAGGAAATAATCTACTTTGAATATTATAAACAGAAAGGGATGCCTCTTGTCTCTTTAATTACAAAAGTGGAAGTATACAACCTAAATATATCATGGCATACTTTCGGATCAAAGTATATATACAGTCTTTCTTGTTTGCTTTATTTCTAAAATATTCCAAAATGTGAAAGTTCTCTAACAAATTTAACTATTCTCCCATTGGTGGGTATTCAAGTTGTCTCTAGTTTGGTTTCTGTCATTAAAAATAATTGTAATAAATGTCTTTGTGACCATAAGTATTAATCTTTTATTTCCATGAAATATAATTTTCCAAGCAAGATTACTGGATCAAAGGTAATGTATATTAAAAAACCACAGTATGTACAATCAAACCCCATTCCAAAAAGTTCATAAAAACTTACAAGATGGAATCTAAAACAGGAAAATATTTACAAGGTTGGTAGTTCTACAGGAGTAGGATGTAGGCAGAAAGTATTTTATATGCATAATTCTAGCAAAATTCAGAACTGAAACTTCAAAAGAACAGTGGCATCATCCCAGATCTTAGCCAGAATCATGATGTTGCAGTTTACTGAGACATATCTATGAAGAACAACTATAGGTGTGATCCTGAGATTACAAATCAGATCAGGAAGCTGCTCTTACTGACTTTGCTGGGCATGTAAATCAATTCCTCTTGACATCCAGCACAGCTGAGAGTGAACACTGAAGAAAAACCTCATATACGCAGATAAGAATACTCAAGTTTTTCAGCTGGCTTTCACCTGTCAAATGTCCACAAATGGATCTACTTGGCGATACCTAGCTGTAGGAGATTCTGAGTAGAATGTAATTGGGGTAAATCAATCCATAAGATTATCGGTCTATAGCCATTATGTAGTATATTAACCACACATCCTACGTAAGGTTGTGTAAAATGCTAATTTGGGAATATTTCTTCACTACTCCTGGACCTTTTAAGCAAGGAGGCAAAAGGATGATTTACAAAACAGACACATGTTTGGCTTATAAATTATTGGAAGAGAAAATTCGAATTACTCATTAGTAATAAAAATGCACATTAGAGGAAAGTGTAACTTTTCATTTATGAAGTTGACAAATACACATATGTGTCACCCTGAAGCTGGTTCTAAGGCAATAAAATGGACACATTTATTTCATTCACTACTGATAGGATTATAAATTTGTCTAAATATTTTGGAAAATATTTACATCACATATGTTAAGAAACGTACTGATATTCATATACTTTGTATTAGTCACTTTCCAGTCATTGTGACAAAATACCTGACATCCACAATTTAAAGCAGGAGAGGTTGAATTTGGCTTCCATTGTGATGGTCAGTGCAGATATGTCAAGTTCATTGGATTAAGAAATGCCTAGCACATGAACAAAACATATTGCCCTTGGGTGTGTTAGGGGGTTCATAGAGGTTCATGACTTTGGGTATTATATATATGGTTTTTGCCATATTTTTTTGTGGCACTATCCCTCTGCTCTGCTTAACTGCTACCATTAACTAAGCAGCTTTGCTTCACCATACCTTTCCACTATGATGTTTCTGTGTTGGAGCCTGTCAGTCATGTACTAAATCTCCTGAAACTGTCAGTTAAAATGAAACCTTTCTTGCTTTCAGTTGTAGGTATTGGGTATTGTGTCTCAGCAGTGGGAAAGTGGACTAAAAGAGCTTACTCCTTAGTGACAAGTGTGCTAGCTAGGTGTCAAGGGATTCAGTCCACTGTCAGCTGGCCCCAGGGCAGAAATACGGTGGCATAACAAAGCTTCTTAGTTTATGGTAGCCTGCAGACAGCAGGGGAACAGTGACAGAGAGGTGAGGGGCCAGGGACATAGTCTCTAAGACCATGAATTCATGGTCCATCCAGACATATCTAAAGTGTGACTTTTAATCTGATAGGCAGTTCTTAATCTAATCCAGTTGACATGTCATGATTTAAAATCACATTCTGGTGCTGTAATTTCACTTCTGGAAATTTATTCTGAAGTAACCTCCTAAAGAAGGTATATTTAAAGATACATGTTGGAGCATTATTTATTTATTTATTTATTTATTTATTTTGGTTTTTCGGTTTTTCACCTGTACCGGGAACCGAACTTACGACCTTGCGCTTGCCAGGCAGGCGCTTTTGCCGCTGAGCTAAATCCCCAGCCCCTGGAGCATTATTTATAATAGAAGAAAACTGGAAGCAACCTCAACAGATAATAATAGAAAATAGTTGTATACATTTTGGAAAACACAAAATTAAATATTCTGCAGTGATAAAAATAGTGTACACATGACAGAATAATAGTCTTAACAGGATAATAATCTTAGAAACTTTTATTTTAATTCATCAAGCAACATAGACAATATCTAAGATATATGAACTTTTTAAAGTCCTACAAAGTTATTCACTTCAAAATCAGTATAAAATCAGTCAATATTTAAATAAATGTCAAAAATTGTAACATCATTTTTATACTTATTATATTTTGAATACAGTAAAAATTTATTACGTTGGAAAAATTGTTGGTTAGGTCATAGGAGCTTAGAAGAATTCCTGAGTGTATGTAATATGTGCTAAGAGGTATAACATAATAAATTTGAAAATTAAAACTTTAATATTACTTCATATTTTCAGCAAAATGTACATTTAACATAGGATGTGGGTACCTGTCAAAGTATCTATAAAATGTGAAGTGGGAACTCCAAAAGCAAAAGTGCCGTGCAAGATTAGCATAGTCCTAAAATGGTCTGGCTAGGAAACTGCATGTTTTGAGTACCTACTGTGTACTTGTGAATTGTGATAAATACATCAACTTCTCCAATCCCACAACCATGCTGGGATGAAGATTTGTACATCACCCTTTCTTTCATTTGAGGAAACCTAGCCTTTAGGGAAGCTAAGGATAATAAGTGACAGAGCTAAGAAAAGTAGAGCTGGGACATGAAAGCAGGTTAATCTGACTTCAAATCCAGTGTTCTTTATGAAAACGTGCATGTTATAATGTCATTTTTTTTAACATTACATAACTATACTTGCTTTGATTATAATTTTGGAAAAATATAATCAGTGAAAAGAATATTTCCTGCTTTTTACTGTTCTTCATTAAAAGTATTCTTATAATGATCATGCAACCCTTGTAACTTAAAAAGTTGATTTCAGAGAAGTTTGATAATGCATAATGGTATAATAGTGACATCCTGTGGCTATGTGAGGTTATTATTGCCCTGGCTTTAATTTCAGTTTTGGAGCTGACTGCTAGAAGGCAGCACTGAGTTTTATTTTGGTCATGCTTTCTCAGCTGAATATGACAGAGAGTTGGATCAAGATTTCACTCATTCACTTAAAACTGCAAAAGAACAAAGCCATTCATAATGGCATAAATATATACACACATACATGTAAACAAAATAATATATCAGCAAATACAATCTGATAAATTTCTTTGCAACCTGAAACAATAGCATAAAGTTATTAAGTGCCAGGCTCTGGAATTATGCTGCCTGAATTTGAGTCGTGGCTTTACAGTTTCCTAACTATATAATTTTGGCTAAGTCACATCCTCAATAGGCTTTATCTTTTTCTCCATATGTAAAGTGAAGATACATACTGTTAGTATTTCTTAGAGTTACTGTGAGAAATAGATGAAATAATACAGTTATAGTGCAGGTTGAGAGGAAATGCTCAGTAATCGGCCTGTTGCCTGAAACTATTCACCTTCTAAGTACCAGTATGTTTCCTTTGAGCATTATAAGGAGAGAGAGAGAGAGAGAGAGAGAGAGAGAGAGAGAGAGAAGGAGGGAGAGAAATTATTACTAATGAATTTGTAAAAGAATTTTCAGTGGGATAGAGTTATAAGAAACATTTGAAAAATGTTAAGAATTGTGGGTCAGAGCCTACATCAGAAATTGGCAAAATATGGAAATTTGTCTAACATATCTTATAGTTTTCCTCTTCCACTTTCACTTGACTTCTCCCACCTCCCCTGGTCCACAGGTTTTCACATAACTTCCTGACTACAAAGACCTACTTATCTAAGCTTTGTTCTGGATAATTAACTAGGAACACACCATTCTAATCCTGTTTTTATAGCTCATGCCCAGCCCTGCGTCTCAGTCTCAAACAGAATTCTAAGATCCCAGACTAATATCACGTAAGGCCTTTGCAACTTTCCCATGACCTACACACATGGAAAGTTCTCTGTAATGTTCCATTGTAAAAAAGTTATTAAATGCAAAAGGACTGTGTTTTTGTCTTTGCAACAAAGGCTAAGAGAGAAATTAGAGTGCTGGATCTGTCTTCACAGTGTCATGGAGGGAGAGAGAGTTATTTTGGATTCTTTCATTCTGTAGCTCCTTAGGAAGTAATGATCATCCGTATATGCCCAACTTCCAGAAATTTTTAGGCTCTGATATTAGGAACATAGGTCATGAAGTGATATCAGTTTCAACAAAATCTCGAATCACCTGGGTACTGTGATCCTATAGGTTCATGAAAATATCTAGGTAATAATTAATCAGGCAGTATAGCTGATGTTTCTGATACTGTGATTCTAAAAAGTCTGTAGGAATGTTTCCCAAGTGTGTAGTAATGAATAGATTTGACATATCCATACCTTTCTTAAGCTGATAAAAACTCCTTATGCCTCTGGAATTCTGTTCTAAGTTCATTACTATTTTTGAGGTAATTGAAATTTAGAGATTCAGTGGGAACTTTTGAGCATATGGATAAATCCAATGGACCCCATCATGTGATTTCTTTAAGAGACAGTGATTTGAAGCATTGACTGCAAAGGTAGACCAACAATTTTCATGGTCTGGCCCAAAATGTATTAGCTGTGTGTCTTGGGGCAAGTTACTTGATCTTTCTGTGCCTAAGTTTCCTTATCTATAAAATGTGGATGAAAACCTAGTCCAGAGAACAATTGTGATGATTCAGTGAAGCAGTGTAATCAATAGAGCTGTGTCGAGTACAAGGTAGACCCTCAAAAACTATTATTATTAATACAGAACCAAACTCTTAATCACATGAAATAAATTTACTTTAGATATTTTATTTGTATGTTAATTAAGTAGACATTTCCAATTACAAATTTGGAATCTTATATTTATTCAGGATTTATTAACATTCCTTGAATGCTGTCTCTCCCCTTATCATCCTAGTTCTCATTTGAAACTTCCTGTAAGGTACCTGCTGGGATTCACTTATGGCACCATGCACCAGCGGGTAGAAAGTTAGGAGGGCCTCAATTGCACCAGTATGTCCATCAAGTTACTTAAAATTCAATAATTAGAGACTGTTTTCTTTGGGTAGTCATTATATTTGCCTGGAAACTGTTAAAGTACCTGCAGACTTCTGGGGGATAGTGCAAGAGGGGCATCATTGGAATGTAATATGGATAAGCATGGGCTTTGTTGGAGCTAAATGGCTTTGGGTTTGAATTCTAACTCTGCTACTTATTAGAATCAGATTGAGTTCAAATTCTGGCTCTAATAACTGGTGTTGCAGTGACTTTGGATAAGTTACTGTAAACTCGTTAGGCCTCTGGAAATTCAAGTAGTATCTGACTCATGGAATTACTGGGAAGATCACAGGAAATAGGGTTTCTGAAAATCCCTATTAATCATCTGCACTAAGTGTTACAGTTTATCACCTAATTATCTCAGCATTGGTATCTTCATTTATAAAATGGGCAGAATATTAACCACCTTCATGGCTGTTGTAAACATCAAGTGAAATAATGTACATACAAAAATATCTACCAAACTAAAATAAAAATACAGAGAGTTAATAACAAGCGTTGACAAGGATATGGAGAAATAAGAATGCCTGTATATTGCTGACAGGAATATAAAATTGTGCAGTGACTTTATGAAACAGTTTGTCAGTTCCAAAATTTTTAGAGTTACAATATGCTAAATAATTTGCTAGGTATATATATATACCCAAGAGAAATGAAAACAAATATTCATGCAAAACTTTTGCTGACACGTAATAGAAACATTATTCATAATAGCCAAAACTGAAAAACAATCTAAATGCCCATCAACAGATAAGTAGATAAAGAAAATACAGTATGGCCAATTAGGTGAAATATTATTTGGCCATAAAAGAGAATGAAGTACTGATGCTTGATAGAACATGCGTAAACTTTGAAAATAGTGTGATAAGGGAAAGAAGTCAGCCACAATAGACTAAATATTGTATGACTTCATTTACATGAAATTTCCAAAGTAAGAAAATCCACAGAGATAGAAAATAGATTAGTGGTTGCCTGGGGTTGGGAATGAAGAGTGACTTTTTAAGATGGCAGAGAATTTCTTTGTGGGTGAAAGTGTTCTAGAATTGGGAAACAGTAAAGGTTGTATGACCTTGTGAATGTACTAAAAAATCCCCAAACTGTATCTTTTAAGAGGGTAAATATTCTGGTAGGTAAATTATATCTCAATTATGCTGTTACAAATATAACTGCAATGTAGCAACCCTAACTTAATAGAAGTCACTTTTAGTCATTAGCATCTTAGATCTTAACTTCGGCAGAATAGGGCCCTGAAGAGATGGCACCCAGAACACAGAGAAACTATAAGGGAAAAAGATCGATCTAAAGTCTGGGGGATGAGAGGATGTGTGTGTGCAAAAGTGTGTGGGGTCTCTCTTGGAAAGAAAGGAAACACAGGCACTTAAGGCTTGTAGAAGAATGAGACAAATTTCATCTGCTTTGGATTTTCCAGAGAGTCATACTGGATTATCTTTTTTATTCTGCGCTGGAATTATAGTTGATAGAAGTTCTGGCATTTGCAGCTGTCCAGAAGAAAGAGCAATATGCAGTATCAGACAAAAGGGAAAAAGGAAGTACACAGAGGCAAAATCTGAGGTTATGTGAGTCTGATTTTAAAACGTAGAAAGGCAGTAGTCTGTGGAGGACAGGTGCATTTATCTAGAAGACTCTAATAGTTAATCTCTGGGTCAACGCATTTAGGTCAGCCCTATCTTGGCTACAGGTGGGATCAATTTAAAGGATTAGAAGTGTGACTCTAAATCCTAATCCAGGTCTTGGTCTGGAGATGCTTAAGGGTGATTTTAGAAAGGTTTACTATCCCTCTCAATTATTTACCATATTAATGGAATTTCTCAACAGACTGGAGTCCTTGGCAGGATTATGATGATTACGATGGAAATGGACACACTGGGGTAGCTGTGCTAGAGATTTGCATGCACAGGCAGCAAATTGAAGACATTTGAGCGGTGAACTGCATGGTAAGTAGGTAGCAGTTCTTTTTTATAAGAAAGATTGTAATAGGAAGAAAACCATAGCCTACTTGTGAGCTCAGACTCTCACTAAGATAGATTAGTTTTACTGTAGTGTATGGAGAAAAAAGAGGTTTAAAAAGAATGAAAAAAAGGAAAGAAAGAGGAAAGAGAGGCTTCCACTTTTAAATCAAGATTTGCTCTTAGAGGACCACCTTCAAACTTTCATTTAGCTTGTCTTATGATTCTTTTTAGTTCTTCCGATGTGTTGTACAAGCAGTTAATTTGATTCAGGCTGTAACTGCAAAGATCAGTCTCCCGTAGAAGTCCTCTGCTTGACAAGATAGGATGAGAAGCCATTTTCCTCAGAGCTATTTGTCATAGTCTTTTTCTGTATATGTTTAAAGAATAGTGTTTTCCTTGTGAAACTTGGCTTTCCACCAGATTGTGAAAGTTACCCAAAATGAAATGATGCATCTTTATGCACTAGCCAATTTCCATGGAAGCCTGATCCCATGCAGGTGTTCATACCTGAGTTACCTAGGTAATGACCCAGAATAACTGTGGGTCACTAGTATTCTATTTCCAAAATTTTATACCTTCAGATTTCGTTTTAGTTATGTCCATATTTCCCATTAACCTCAGGAATCCTTCAGCTGGTATGTTCTGAAGGCAATAGACAATGTCTTTTACACATGAGCTTTATAATTTTCTCTTTAAATCCATACTTGCAGGTGAAGGCTTAAGGAATCCTTTCTCCCTCCCTCAGATTCTCCTTCCTTTTCTTCCTTCTTTTTTAAAAAATATATTTCTTTCATTAAATTTTGGGATGGTGGATCAAATCCTACAGCAACACAGATTTTTCTGATTCTCTAGGGCGTCCTAGCAGAGTTAGAAGTGCCATTTATCGCATTGAATGCAGGACATACATAGAAGAAAGAGTGTAAATCCAAACCTTCAGCTTGGAGGATTGTTTACCTTGCATTTAACAATGAAGAACAACAACAATAGAGGAATGAATGCCAAGGGGCACTTTCTCACCTACATTTGAAGAAGAACCTATGTAATAAATGTGTAAACTTGGGAAATGCTTTTGGAAAGCAAACGTTTTACAATCTGGGATGTGGGTTATACTTAGAATAGAAGTCTATCACTTTAATATGGAAGGCTGTGGCTAAAGATCCCTGCATTTTTCTACTCAAAAAATGGTCCCTCTCCCTTTGCCAACCTGCATCTTATACTTAAAAGTATTATAATATTAGACACTAATTATTCTGGCACAAATACGGCCCCACTCCATTAAGAACGAACACTATTGGTTAGGGAGGAACAGGAGAAAGACCATTATCATTCATTTACATTTCAATGCAAATTGTTTAAAGAGCCTTTTTCCTCCTCTCCAGTTGTTTTTCAATCCATTAATGAAGAGAGCAGAGAGAAGTGGGTAGGCTAGAGGTTTGAAAGCAAGCTTTACCTACTTGATAATTGTGACAAATGTGCATCCTGACTAAGACCTGACTGAGACCTTTCCAAGCACATACCAGTTTAAGAAATTTCCTCATGCTCAACATCTCTTCTCCACTATTTAGTCAACAAATATTTGTTGAGCCTTTATTATGTGTCAGGTACCATGCAGGGCCCTATAGATAGAATCATAAGCAAATGTAAGCAGAAGACTTACAAACTTGGACTTACATATGCACATACAGTATTACTTTCCACATGTTTGCTTTTTCTGTTGAGTTTTCTTGACAAGGTCCCTATGCTCCTCTTTATTGTTTTTGGTTTCACTCCTAGCACAAACCAGGTACTTTTTCTTTTTTGTCTTGTCTTTTTGAGAGAGGGTCTCGCCCTGCAGTTCAGGCTGGCCTTGAGCTCACTTTGTAACCCAGGCTGGTCTCAAACTCGCAATGATCCTTCTGCCTCAGCCTCTCAAGTGCTTGGATTACAGGCATGTGCCGCCATACCTGGCACAAACCAGGTTCTTAATGTGTATTTGTTAATAATGAGGATAACTAATGGCTTAAGGCATCCAGATTTTCAGCATACCATAACACCAGCATTGAAGGAGAGGGGGATCTTCATATCATAAGTACTTGAAAGAGGATTTTAGGTCAAAATTAAGAACAATCAGGAACTGGATCTACCAGGGAGAAGTAAATAGAAACTACTTGTGGATATCGAACTCTAATAAAAAGTTAATTAGAACGGCAAAGGCCAGGAAAGCTTTCTGAGTTTTCAATGAACTCAGAAAGCAGCTTAGTAGCACAAAAAAGTACCAACCTAGAAGAGTGCAGAAGTACAGGAGCAATATGTATCAGAGAAGAAAGGGACTTGTAGATCCTATAGTCCAATTTAGAGGGAACAAAAGTGAGACCTAGAGGAAGGGTCAAAAGTCACAGGTTGAGGAAACAGGAAAGTTTGATCCTGGACCCTAGCCTTCTGCTTCCCAATGCCATCCTCTTTCCAAACAGCAAGGAAGAACCAATATTTATTAAAAGACTAATGTGTGCTTGGCAGTTTGACTTATATAAATCCTTATCTCATAAGGATTAAACTAAATTTACCTCTGTTTTGCAGATTGGCATTTGAGAATTGGAGATATTATTGCTAAAAGATATAACCCCAAGACTTGCATGAGTTTTACATTGAATACAATGTGACTAGTGGCCCATCCCCAGTTGTGCAAGAGTGTGTCTTCAGTCGCGTAAGCAGGTTGTCCCAGGGCTAGACTTAAGTGCTACATAGCGCCCTATTCTTTCCAGTTGGATAATAAATTTCTGGTAGCTCTTCTCAATGTATTCTGTTCCTCTCTTTCTTTGCATAATTTATTCTTTCTCTCTTTCTTGAGACAGGGTATTGTTATGTAGTCTAGGCTTGCCTTAAACTCACCATGGACCCCAAGCTAGCCTTGAACTCCTAATAATTCTCCTGCCTTAGCTTCCTGAGTGCTGGTGTCATAGTCAGGCCCCACTACACCGAGCCATAATTTAATTTTTATGGGAAACGGAAGAGTTTATTTTTTACAATACAACCGAATCATTCAAATTCCTTTTGAGTAGCGTAGAAGGTACAGTGATGGTAGTCTCCATAATTTTATAGATTAGAAGCTGTCGATAAGCCTTCTAGTACAGTGCTCAGTTATGTGGGGTGCAAATCCCTGTGCTGTCCTGATGTGCCCTCGGGCAAGTTACTGTATTTCTGAATATCAGTTCCCTCATCTGTTAGTAATGGTGGTAATTCCTATGTTAAGAGCTATGAAGAATTTTTAATGACAAATACATATGTATTTCAAATTTTTTATGTCATCTATATTTACTAGTGTTTGTCAACAGAAAAGGACTAGACATAATGACCAACACAGTAGCAATGATGAACCCTAATGGCCACATTGTACTCTTTTTTTTTTTTTTCAGTAAAGGGGGTTGAACCCAGGACGTTTGGCCTGAGGTACATCCTCAGCCATTTTTAAATTTATGTATTTTTATGCGCTGTTAGTACATGTTTGCGGTATATAATGTTTCCATCCCTGGTGTGGAGCTGGTGCATGTACAGGACACATCTTAGTTCCTTTTTTTCACCCCTTTCCTGCCCCCACCTCTCGATCCCCTTCCCATGTGAGAAAGATCTGTCACTATACTTCCTATTATTTATCTTTTATTTTGCTCTTTATTTATAATTTGAGTTTCTCATGTAAGAGGAAACCATGCAGTATTGCAGCTTATATATCTGATTTACTCCATACAAAGAGTGTATCTCAGTGTTTGATACACAGCAAGCCCTCAGTACATTTTACCCTTTTTTATTTCATGTGATAATTTATAACTTAAATGTGGAGATTCTGGGAAAGAAACTATCAAACTAGTGTGTTCAGGGGAGAGGAAGGAGTTGATTGACTTCTTTTTTAGTCCATCTTGTGTTGTTATAACAAAATATGGTAGTGAGACCGGGTACTTTATAAAGAAAGAGGATTATTAAGCATATAGTTCTAGAGGTAGGAAAGTTCAAGGTCACACTCATACAACTGCTTCACATGAAGTCCTCGTACTACATCATAACATGGCAGATGGTATCCCACGGCAGGAGCATCTGAAAGAGGAAGGAGTGAATGAGTGTGCAGAAGAGGTCACATGGCAAGAGGGACCGAGGGGTTCACTTTATAAGAACACACACTTGAGAAATAATCCATATCGGTTACAGTGAGAAGTCATTCCTTTAGACAAAAATGTTAATCCTTCTTAAAGGCCTAATACCTTTTAAAGGTCTCACCCCTTCTTAACACCATTTTATTGGAGACCAAGACTCAACATGAGTTTTGGCAGGTACAAGCCATTTCCAAATTATAGCACTTCACTTGCCTTATTTCTGTGAATAGGACTCTGTTCCACATAGAGATTTGCTGCAGCGGTTGCCCATTCTTATGGCTGTACATAGGTTCTGTAAGGACAGAGATGTCATGCAGTTTAACATCTTCGACACACAAAAGACCAGAAACATGTCCCTCCCATGCTAACTCAAAGAGGTTGTTCCTGGAGGCTCCTGGCTGTCTAATTTTGCCATGACAGAGAAAACAGTGGGGCTGGAGGAAAGTGGGAAAGGAAGCATGATGACAGCTCAGTTGGTGGCCCATACTTTACATTTTATTGTGTATCTGACCTTTGTGCCTTCAACAATGTACACAGAATAGATTATTTTACAAGAAAGAGTTTGGATGTTATTATCTTTGAAGGTCTAAGAATAAATGTGAGGTGCTTATGCATATAATCAGTCCAGAACCACATTTCTGCTATTCCCAAAGCAAAGTTGGAAGTTCCTCCACTTCCAACGGACACCCTCCTCAGCCTCTGGCTCATGTTATTTTGTGTGATGTCTCATTCCTCATCCTTTTTTTTTTGTACCAGGAATCGAACTCAGGACCTTGCGCTTGCCAGGCAGGTGCTTGTGCCGCTGAGCTATATCCCTCCTTGTCTCTGTCTTGGTTACTTCTCTCTCGTTGCTGAGACAAAATATCCAATGCCCAAAATGAAGGAAGGAAAGGTTTATTTAGCTTATAGTTGGTGGAGGTTTCAGTCCATACTTGGCTGGCTCCGAGGCAGAAGGTAGCAAAGCAACAAGAGCAAAGGGGGGAATGGCAGCCGAACAGCAAAGCAGCCAGAGCAGAAAGGGAGGAATGGTGGCAAGCAGCTTCTTTCCCTGCCTTACTTTGTAAACAGGCTACCCCCACCTAAGGGGCATGTAGCTCTCACATAATCTCCATGCCCTCCTCTTCCACAGGCTCAGGATGGATACAAAGTAAGCACCCTGGCTTCCTGCTGAGTCACTTAGCCAAACCTCTAGACTCCCCAAGTTGACACAATGTATCAACCATAACACCCTCCATGTCCTTTTTTGACCCTCATTTAAATCAGCTTGCACCTGTGTGTGAATGTAGGCAAGCTTTTATGCTGAGTGTTAAGATGCATTGGGTGAACCCCACATTGATCTCTTAAGCAGGCAGGATTTTTTAAAAAAGGATGGGTGACAGCCAAGATCACAACAAATAAGATTGGGACAGGAAAAATTGTTGTTGGCAACAAATAATCAGTTGGGACTGACCAGTGCACACCGGTGCTGATTATCACCCTTAAGAAAACCATGCTATTATTTTGATATTTCATTAGAATTAAGGATTTACTAAGGATTTTCCTTATTAACAATGCTCCTCGGGAAGTAATTCTTCTTATGCCCACTCAGGGCATTCCTGACCTTGGATCAACTTTTTATACATTCATTTCACAAACATTTGTTTGATGTATACTATGTGCTGGGCATTTTGCTCTCTAGAATCTCTAGGAGCTCCCAGTCCACTGGGGTCTGTTTTCCGTGGAGAGATGCCTTCATTATGCTCCCTTCTTAGGTTTAAAAGTGTGAAGTTCTATAAATAAGGAGATATGGAACAGTTCTGTATTTTTTGTCACTACATAGACCAAAAATATGAACACTTTACAATCACAGGGATACATTTTATAGTGAGCAGAAAAAGGAGGCACAGGTGAAGACAAAATGAAGTCACCCTGGAGGTGTTCACTGGGGCTGCATGAAGTAGAGAACACCTCAGTTAGGTTCTACTGATAGAGTTCATCAGCAGGACCTGGAAGAGGACTGTGGGAGGATTGAGGGGGTGTTTCAGGCAGAGAGGATGAATATCCCAACTCCTTGGCTTCACAGAGAATGGAAGATTTGCCTGAAGAGCTACATGAAATTTACTATAGCATGAAGAAAGAACGCTTAGAGATAGGGTTGTAGAGAAAGGCATGAGCCAGATAGGCAAAGGCTTTGCTTTTGTCATCTGGAAAGAGTTCTCTCCATGTGCTGACTCTACTTCATTAACTGCTCTTTACGTTTTGCTCATTGTAGTCCATCACCTTGCACCTTACTCTCTGACTAAATGCAATGGATGCCTTCCTATCTTTAGCTTACTTGGCCCATGAGCAGAGTACAATGTTGAAACATACTTTCCATCCTCAAAATTTCATTTTCCTAGAATTATAAAATCCCACTATCTCCTGGATTTTGCTGTTTTTCAGGACTTGTCGGTCTCTATGATCTCCTCCTCTCTGACTGATCCTTAAGTGTTGTGGGTTCTCAGAGTTTTGTCCTTGATATTTTTAACCCTGGAATAATTAATCTTCATTTCTCAAGCTCTTCACTAAAGTTCTCTTCATTTTTCATTATTTCTCATATGCACAAAATGGTCTCCCTGCCTCTAATTTCCCCCCTGCTAACCCATTCTTTACACTGCTATTAGAGTGATCCTTTCAAATGAAATCTGATAGTACTGCTTCTTCACTTGAAATCATGTTTAAGGACTGGATCATGGCATATAGGACTCTTGGTGATCTGACCCTTTCCTTGACTGGTATCACAGACCCAAGCAGAACAAACGCTTTGGAATTCTGAAAATCTAACATTATAGATGTAGCTTAATTTCTGAATCTTCCTGCATATTGTTCTGCAGTCTGGAAGCTTCTTAGCACCAACTCCCCTTGCACCTGCTTTCACTTGGCTACCGTTTTTAAATTTAATTTTTGTTAATGTATGTTTGGAATATGTAATAGGTGCATTCATCATGGCCAATTGGTCCATATACCTATTGTGTCTTGATCCTTTTTTAATCCCCCCCCATTTCCTCAATCCCCACATCCCTTTCCATCACCACAAAAATCTATCTCCCTGTTTCCTATCATCTGTCATTTATTTTGCTCTTAGAATTATTTATACATTTCCCCCTCATAGTCAATGTAAAGATACCTCCCTTCTCCTCTTTTCCCTCCTTCAATCTGGGTTTAGGTAATTCTTCCTATTTTTTGTTACCTGGGTTATCTGAAACAGAACACTTTTTATTTGGGTACATTTAAAGCTATAATAATGATATGAGTAATATAATGCTAATGGCATGCCAGGCCTTGTTGTAAGCACTTGCTGTATACTAATTCATGCAATCATCACAATATACTGTGAGGCGGGTAGCTATTACAGAAGTTAAATCGCCAAGAGTTGGTGATGGATTGAATGGGAGGGCAGAGAAAGAGTTCAGTAGTTCCAAGGTTTCTGATTGCAGAAAGTAGGCCAATAGTGGATAGAGGTGACATCTACTGAGATAAGGAGTACAGGAAAGGAGTTGTAGTTGGGCCGAGGGGAAGGAAATTTTCAATTTGGAGGAATGCCTTTCTTTTATAACATATTTCTAAAAGTTTCAGAAATAATGTGGGTAACAAATTTTTCCTCTGCTTGACAGGCATTTGGAAACGCCACTGTCCACCTCAGGAGAGCAGAATAACCCTCCAGTGTCTGATTATTAGCTTGCCGGAAGCAGGAGGGCTATGTTCCTGGGACCCTGGCCTTTTTCTTGCCTTATGCTTTGGTGTGCGGTTCCCAGAAGACTGTCAGGATGCCATGGCCTTGCATCTTCCAAACTCCAGTGGTGCTTGTGTCTGCTGGTCCTTACATCTCTTCTGCAACAGGGCTGGACAGTCCCTTACAAAATAGGGGTGTTAGGCCCTTGGACTTGTGATCCATTGTTTTCAAAGGCTCTGCCTGAGGTTGCTGCTCGATTAGCAATTGAGCGAATCAACCGGGACTCATCTTTTAATCTGGGTTACTCTTTTGACTACGTGATTCTCAGTGAAGACTGCCAGACTTCGAGAGCCCTCTCCAGTTTCATTTCCTACCACCAGATGGCCTCAGGATTTATTGGACCTGCCAATCCTGGCTACTGCGAGGCAGCCTCGCTCCTGGGAAACAGCTGGGGCAAAGGGATTTTCTCTTGGGCTTGTGTGAATTATGAATTAGACAATAAAAATAGCTACCAGACCTTCTCTCGGACACTCCCTGCTTCCATTCGGGTACTCGTAACTGTCATGAAATATTTCCAGTGGGCTCACGCTGGGGTCATTTCCTCAGAGGAAGACCTTTGGGTGCACACAGCCAATCGAGTTGCAAGTGCTCTTCGGAGCCACGGCCTACCTGTAGGGGTCGTCCTGACCACGGGACAAGACAGCCAAAGCATTCGGAAAGCTCTTCAGCGGATTCGCCAGGCAGACAGAATTCGCAGTGAGTGTTTGCTTGCTCCAGGCTAAGGTTTAAACGTGGCTTCAGTGAAAGAAAAGACAATCTCCAAAAGATTTTCCACCCTCAGACCTAGGCTAGCATGTTCCTCCCTAGTTGTTTATGCCTTTGCCCTCTTTCACTCACTCTCGGACCCCAGAACTCCCATTTCCACAGAGCCTTATGGACTCAACAGAGGTACAATACTCTGTGGCTCTTACGCACATGGATACCACTATCTGTTTTCAGCACCGGGGTAAGGGATGAATGGCATCAGCGTACTTTAGCCACACACACTCTCTGTCCTTAGGACTGTGATAGTTTTACAGGAACTAAAAGGAGGCGTTCTTATGGCTTTGTTTTTATCTATTCTAGTCACCGAGGAGATATTTACCTTAAACTTCCTTCAAGGCATTTTTCTTCACAGGTACCTACTGCCCTTGTGTTACCACATCTCACTTAGAAACTGTCTTCTCTGGACCTCCAAATACTGCCCTTCCTCCAAAGCAGGGCTTTTCTCCAAGTAACATTAAGTTAATTGACAAGGAAGCTACTTAGCTAATAAATAAAGCATATGAAAATGAGAAAATTGCTTAACTATTAACAGGGTTTCTCTTACAAAGTAAATTTTATGTTCAAAGATGATTCTTGCAGAAACAATAGGAAAATAAGCAAATGATTTGACCCACTGAAGCCACCTTCACCAAGGCAAGCTGGGTGGATATTTGTTTGGATATTTATGGGGGGTGTTTTTGCCCTCTGGAATCAGATCTTTTACTTGCACTTACAGCAAGACTTTTTGATACTTGGCTTTGATTTCTCTTTCTATTCAATTTTTTAATCTCCACTTTACCTTCCTCTGGATGTGCTCATTCGCAGCCACTCCACTATTTTAGGACAGATAACTCAGAAAGTACTTGTTAGACTGATTACTTCTAGTTTTAGTCCTGGTCCTAGCTATTTCCTTACCTTACAGTGGGCTTCTCAGAGAATGGTCCAGCTTAGTCTTGCCTTATAACCAGAGGAATATTTTAAGTTTCACGTGTCTCCAGTGCTGTACCTTAATCATGATCATTATGGGAGGATGAGGGCAAAAGTTTTTAGTTCCAGGAACTACAATAGTCTGCTTCCAGTTCTAGTCTACAAGATCTTATAATGTTAATCAACCAGTGTGGACTTGGTCACCTCATGATAAAGCTTGATATTTTCAAAACAGTACACACGATTATTTTTAAAGATATGAGACCTTTTGCAGGGAGGAACCATGCCAGAAACAGGCTAACATGTTCAGTATTATAACTTCATAATATGTTACAAAGCTTCAGGGAGGCTAGTGTCTCTTGCAAGTTTACACTCCATGAATGTTTCACATCCCACCCAAATAGTATACTTTGAAAGGACATTTTGGCCTCTAGCATGAAATGTTAAATAAATCTAGGCCCTGAAGCTCTTTGGGCTGTCAAAGGCAAAGAACACCCCCCATGAATATCCAAACAAAGCTGAGAGGAACTAGGATGTCAGACTGAGAAGAATTAGGGTTGAGCATTCACTGTGCACAACCGCTATGAGGCAGGGAGGTAGCAAATGTATGTATTATTGCCCTACCATTAAAGATTCACTTATTTAAGTCAAGGGTTCTCTGGCTGCATCCTGGAATTGCCAGGATGTCTGCTCAAAATGCCTAGTGCCAAAGTTCCATGGCCAGAGATTCTGATTGAGTTGGTCTGTGGTGGAGGCCCAGCAAAGTTATTTTAAACAGTTTCCCATGTGCTTGTTAAGTACAGCCAGAGTTGAGGACCACTGCTTTAAGTTAATGAAAATGTAAACAAATGTCTTTTACTTGGAGTGACCTGTCAGTTTTTGTCTTAATATCATTTTGCTTAGTTGAATTGTTTTCATTCTAACTGTATGGATGAATCTACTGAAGAAAGAATGTTGAGATATGGAGGAAAACTCCAAAGAGAATGGTTTTGGAGCCAAAAAATATATAGCGTGAGTAACGAGGACGGCAACAGCACATGGAGGAGGGACTCAGAAAGAGACATACAGGGAGTCAAAGTTCTTCACTCCAGGCCTTTTTTCTTATGATTTCTAAACAAAGGTGGATTTAGATGAGGCATACTGGGACCTCAGTGACATGAGTTAGAACGTGAGCAGGGAATGTGAGCTGTCAGGTGGGCTGTGGACTGAGAAGGACTCCAGGCAGCTCATTGTATGATGTATGATTGAAAACTATGGTGCATGTTTAAATAAAAAAAAACCCCTTACAGTAAAAAGCACATTGTCATTAATTCCCCTCACCACACTCCCCCAGTCTTTGAACACTTATCCTACCATTCTTGTCACTTTCTGAAGCAGTTCTGAAAATCCTCTTTTGTGCCTTTGCACAGTGCCAGAGCCAGTGAAGAAGGTGGATGAGGACACACCATAATGTTTTTATGAAACTGCTTTTCTGTCGGATGGCACTTTGGCAGCAGCATTCACTGTATTTTTATCATACCTCCTAAAGACACTCCTTAGGACCTCCAGAACTGGTTCAGATAGTGGCAAGAATGATGGGATAAGTGTGTCCAATGGGAGGGGGAGTACTTTGAGGGATTAATGACAGTGTGTCTTTTACTGAAATAAAAATTTAAATTGAAATATTTATTGTATATTTTGATCACTCCTTGACAATGTTTAAAGGAGTGTGTTGTACCCACAATTGGTATGGCCAGGTGTTGGTATCTGAGGGGATGCATACTGGTGATTGAGGTGCGGCAGGACTTGTGGAAGGCGAGTGAATGTTAAAGTAAAATAGCCCTATGCTTGTTGTCCATTAGATTATTATTAATTGAGAATGGTGCCCTAGACTACAGGAGCGTGAGAAGCAAGATCCAGTGAATGAACAAAAATGAAATTATTAGGGCTATAGCCAAGTGGCCTAGGATTCAGAAGCATATCTCTGGTGCCATTAGAAAACAAGATCAGGTATGAAACAGCCAGAATCCAGTGAGTATGGATGAGGCCAATATTGCAGTGAGGAAGGTTGCAACACACCAGGCAGAGCACATATCACACAAAACCTCTAGTGAATTTTTCAGTTCCTCTCAACTAGTGGGACTGAGGCTGGCATGTAGTCCTCCTGGCTGTTTCCTATCTTGACTGCGAAGAACTAAAAAGGCACTGGAATTTTTATGTGACCTCAGCTCAGAAGGACTGCGGAAGGCAGGTTTTTCCTATTTTGCTGTCTGTGGGGCTACTTTTTAACAATGTGGACCCCCAAGTAAACCTTAAGAAAAGAGCTCTGTGACATACGCAGTACAATTTCAAGGGACTCTTTCCTTTGGATGGGGCCTGGCAATATTTGCAAGTAAGAGAACTAGTTGCAAGTTTGGTTTTGTCAGATTTGTTCACAGTAACAACGATAGCATTCTCATGTGACAGTGGTAGTGGTGATGGTAATGATGGGGGCGATAGGGGAGGAAGGGACGAGAAGATCAGGCCATAACTGGCTGGTAGGCCACTTCTGTCTCTTATAAATTACTGTTTCCAATTAGGAAATATCACGGGATCCTTATTGGGATTATTAGAGACAGTGTCTTTCTTAGAGATGGGTGTAGGCCATGTTTACACAGTATCAAGGCGATGGTAAGTCTAATAGTAAAGTAAGAGTAGCAATACTACTACTACTACTATTACTACTACTTTTACTACTAGCTGCAGACTCCTGTAAGGGGAAACAACAGAGAAGTTATTAGATATTATCCAGAGACAATAATCATAATACTATTTTACATGTAAACAGCACTCTACAGTTTACAGAATATTTGCTTAACATCAAACATTATCCAGGAGATACTTTTTTTCAAGTTTTAAACTATCTATAAGTCTCTCAGGAAGAACTACGTAGGTGTAGACCTTATTAACACCAAAGAAAGGGGTAAATACAGTCTCATAGACCTTATTAACACCAAAGAAAGGGGTAAATACAGTCTCATAGACCTTATTAACACCAAAGAAAGGGGTAAATACAGTCTCGTAGCAGGGGAATTCAGCCTATTCCAGATTGTCATTTCCCTTAATCCTTGGGAGAGATTGGCAGTTATTTTTGTATAGGCAAATGGGAGAGGTATTAATCAAACACAAAATCCTTAATTTACAGTCAAGGCTACTATATTGGATTATGTAGGCCGTGCCCTGCACAGAGAAACCTAGCTAAGTGGGCATGAGGTGCAAAGTCTGGTCCACTCTCTCCTCCTCAAACCAGGAATTCTGTTGGACGTCTTTCATCAAATGGCACAAAAGAATGTTCATTCACTGAGCAGAGGAGCTGTAGAATTACATTCTCCTCAGAGGTGATCTTTTTCTCATTTCTACAAAGGTGGCAGGAGGCCCTAACTATGGCTCTTTAGAGAACTTTGCAAATGACTATTTCAGACTCTCTTTTCTCCTCACCATTTGCCAATTTGCCAATCATTTTGAAGCTTTGATGATTGTGAATGCTTTTTTTTTTTTTAGTTCAAGCTTACCTGGTTTTTGGAGTATTTGGCACTTCCTTTAAACCCTTCCAAATTGAGAATCATTCATTACAATATGACATAGTCAGAAAGACCTTTTGTTCTTCCAAAATTAGATATCTCATTGTTCATACGTTTGTGCCAGAAAGTTGGCTAGATTCTTTCCATCAAAGATTCCTGTACATAAAATAAGAATAATAACAAAACAGTGATGATAATTGTTAATATTTATTGGTCTTTTGTTATGTGATAGTCATTTGGCAAGGAATTTGTATGCACAATTTCAATTCTTGTATTGCTCCTATGAAGTAATGCTAATTGTTGTTTACCAACTCTTTGGATAAGAATTCTGAGGTTGAGGGCTGGGGATTTAGCTCAGTGGCAAAAGCACCTGCCTGGCAAGCGCAAGGTCGTGAGTTCGGTT
>NW_004955490.1:6338996-6434185 GCF_000276665.1 Chinchilla lanigera
ACTCATTGACAGTTTCTTTCAGCATAGAAATAGAAGACAGAAGAACAACCATGTTATCTATCCTGTATATACATACATACAAAATTTCTCCTTCGTTGAAGAAATTATTGGCTAGAGTATTTCAACAAGGAATGGGAAATAGGGGTTGAATGAGTTGGGATTTTTTTTCTTGTAGTTTTATGACATTTCCTGTTGGCAGCACTGAGGGTGAGAGAGGGTCCTAGAGGGCCTGCCATAGTCAATACCACTGTGAAAACAGATGTCAGCTCCAGTGAGATTCAGGTAGCCCAGGGGGCTGGGGATTTAGCTCAGCAGCACAGAGCCTGTCTGGCAAGCGCAAGGTCGTGAGTTCGATTCCTGGTACCGTAGAAAAACCAAAACCAAAACAAACAAACAAAAAAACCCGAGATTCAGGTAGCCCAGATAAGGGGCTAATATCATGTCCTAGGGAGATGTGATTTTAGGAGGGTGTATTTCTTGGTCCTTGTTTTGGCTATAGAATGACGTGACTGTTAACAATCATAATGGAAACTTACAAAGTAGCATTTGGTGATCACCTGTTGATCCAGGCCTTATCGAAGATTTAACATTTCTGTGTACTAATCCCTTGCTGACAACAACTTACAGGTCAAACACATTTTAATGAATGTAATTTTAAGATAATAAAGCTATTTAGCAAAATAATTTTGTAGAACAGATGAGTCCATAAATCCCTGTTTATAAAACATTCAGTCTATTAAATTAAGATGCTGTTTTTTAAATTCAGTATCTATGCTTTGCATTTTATGTTCAATGGCAAGGTCTTGTAATGAAAGAATAGAGAATTTCGTGATCATTCCCTCTCAAACTTCCACTTTTTTCATCTAAAAACGAGGAGGACAAATTGGGCTAGATGTTATCAAAGTGTCTGTCTGGTTATAACAATTTGGATCTTTATCTGAACTGGCATCAGTGTGGGCCAATGAAAGAAGAATTTAGAGGATGAATTCAGGTTGAGGAGTAAGGTCTTTGGACAGTTAATGACACTAGGCATGAAAGAGAAGCCTGGTAACGTCTATCTGCCAAGGAGTGTCATTTCCAATTGTTCCTTCATCTTAACAGTC
The DNA here is from genome assembly GCF_000276665.1 of Chinchilla lanigera. Classification (NCBI taxonomy): domain Eukaryota; kingdom Metazoa; phylum Chordata; class Mammalia; order Rodentia; family Chinchillidae; genus Chinchilla; species Chinchilla lanigera. Next base: position 6,340,100 of record NW_004955490.1, read on the forward strand.
CAAATATACCCATGTCTCACGTTTCAAGGAACCCATAAAGAATAAACGAGTGCACACCTACTCCTCCCAGAGAATTTGTTAGTATGCATACATTCATCTAAACAACACTGCGTGCAAAATATATACCAGAACACAGAGATGAATAAGACACAGTCTCTGACCACAAGAAGCCTACAGTTTCATAGTAGAAGCTGACATGAACAATAAGGGCAATAAATCTTATAAGTGCTATGATAGGAGTCATTTCCAGGTATGGAAAAGGCTCTAATTCTATATCACAGGTCAGCTTCTCTGGAAAACAATTTGTCAGATGAAGCTTTGAGTGCAGGAAGCTTATTGGATGAGTGTTTTCAAGGATAATACTGTGAGGGAAAGAAAAGGATTGGGTTGCACAGAGAGCAGTGCAATGAGGACAAAAGCTCATGCAGTCCCGAGGGATATTCTGACGCTAGGATGGCCCTCAGTGTTGTCCAGAATTGAAATAAGTCTGGGATGTTCTAAGTCCATGTTGAGCAGTCCTTAGGTGCAGGTTAACTCAGAGAAAAGGCTACAAAGTGATAACAGTTGTTTAATAGCCATTTCACCAGGGAGGGAAAAGAAAACCCTGATTTGTTGTATTTGCTGATTTTCATAATGTAATCTCTACGCCATGGCCTTGAAAGCTACTGACATGACATTCACACCTTACAGAATCTCTGAAAATGTAAACATAGGCTCATGTGAATCAGCCCAAACAAGCTCCAGCACACTGCTGAAGCGATGTGACTTCGGGAGTGGTAGATCACCTCAACTGAGGACAATTCTCAGTGAAGTATTAGTTAATATGTGCTGACGTTCCCAGCACCTAGAGGAATGAGTGCTTGTCTTGAAGTGTGTACTGTATCTTGATGGTATAGCATAATAGCACCTGCTACACTCACTGAAGTATCTGTTGTATTTCACTCAACGCAGAACACTTAGTTCTATTTAACATTTTCTATGCAGCAAGGTAATTTTAATACCCCTTAAGGAAATTAAGTGGAATTTTATTGCATAACCTTGATCAAGTCATTTAATCTCTGTGTTTGTAGAAGAAATATGCTATACTCACTTGCCAGGAATACTGTTAAGTGAACCCGCTATCTGAAGCACATGACTTAGCTCATTCCCCCCACTGCCCTCTCAAAAGACCTACGACTGGATTACTTTGACCAAACTGATTCATGTTTAATGGCGTAGTCAAATATAGAAAGGGTGATGCACTCAGTTCTCGTTTTCCTTTCTGACTCTTGCCTTGTCAACCATTTCTGGCACTGCATCTTCCCATTTTATGATTTGGGATTATGGATAGTTGAGTCTGAATTCCTTGTGCTACTCAGGAGGTACCTGCAAAGAATCTTGAAATAATTCTACAGAAGACGTGAGCATCAGAATACACGTAGATCCCCAGGGTAATTATTTCAAAGGAGCTAATTTTCATTTGAAAACTGAAATTGTGCTGTATTGTGTGTGTGGCGGCAGGGGATGGTGTCTTTAAATCAACTTCATAACTTACTAGTTAACACTTTTAAAATGAAGGCTATCAGCTGTAGCTTGGAATGGAAACTTTCTGGGGATATTTAACAAGTTTAAAAAAGGTACTTGAAAATAGATAAAGCAATATGTAAATGCCAAAGACCAGTCATTGAACATAGTTAAGCGCACTTAGTTCCTGAGATTAGCAGTTCCGTATAAGCATGTGTAATTAATATTTAATAGCAATAAGACTTTTGCCTTTCTTCAAGGAGCTCAGACTACGTGGCAGGCATTATCTAATTAAACTTGTCAATGTACCTGTAAAATGCATTGGAATCCACATTTTAAAGATGTGGGTACTGAAGCACAAATGGGCTTAAACTGAACTCATTTAGCATGTCAAGGAGGAAATTGGATATGGCTTTCAGTCTCATGGTCTAGCTGCTGTTCTTCAACCATGGCCCCCTTTAATCCACACTATTCTAGCTTAGCCTTGCCAAACAGCATAGTTTCATAAGTCTAGGAAGTATTAAATTGAGTGGAAAGTAATTCCAATTATAGTGAAGTTAGATTTAAGAAGTTGAGTGTATCATCCATATTAGCAGCATTTATAGATGAGTATGTGTTAGTGGCATTCGTTGTGTATGATGGCCTTGGTAAAGGTGAGCACACTTGGTCAAAATGAACTGGAGTACATGTTTGTACAAGGTGGGCAATAAAAACAACAGTGGCTGTGGGAATCTGTCTCATTCCCTCCTTCTAGTCTTTTCATTCTTAGGTATGAGAATAACTACTGTTTATTATATACTATGTACTAAACCAACTATATGAGTTGTTTCCTTTGATAATCACTACTTCTCCATGAAGTACATATTGTTACCTCTGCTTTATGGATGAACCAGAGTGAGGTTAAGTAATTTACCCAAAGGTGTACAGTAAATAATTGTTAGCCTATAGACCTACCCCTTCCAACTCCAAACTTTCTTTGTGATGCAACCTCCCATTTATTATGCTATTTCTTATTCCTGGCCCATATTAGGCTCTTTAGCCTGTAGGTAATTCACTCTTGTCCCTACGCCCAGTCCAGATCCCTGCACATACTTTAGTGTTAGCTCAGGACCTCAATATTTTGCTCCTCTGGTAGCCATAGGAAAGTAATCATTTACAAATTCACTAGAACACATGTATTTATCTGTTTGTCTCCTCTATAGTTTTTGGCTCTATATTTTATTAACCTAACTTTGTTGGTTTCAGTAATCATCATGTGTATGCATTCAGCCTTGATTGGAGGAGAGACCCAGATGCACCTCCTGGAATGGGCTCATGATCTGAAAATGACAGATGGAACTTATGTCTTTGTTCCCTATGATGCCCTGCTTTACAGCTTACCTTATAAGTACACCCAATACCAGGTCCTGAGGAATAACCCAAAGCTCCAGGAGGCCTATGATGCTGTGTTAACCATTACAGTGGAGTCCCAAGAAAAGACCTTCTATCAAGCTTATACAGAAGCAGCAGCTAAGGGTGAAATTCCTGAGAAGCTGGAATCAGATCAAGTAAGTGCAGAATTACAAGTCATCTTGAGCTGAGAATCTCAAAATAGGAAAAAGTAAATGTATTCTTCCCTATCAATAACTCCTATTCTTTAGGAAACCAATCAGTAGTAGGCAACCCCACACAGATTTAAAAGACCTTTTGTTTGCACTTACAGAATAAAAAACACTTATACAACAAGGACACATTGTGGAAAATTTCTTTTTCAACTGTAAGCAACCCACATTAACAGAATACAGTCATGAAGAATAAATACAATACACTTAAGAACAGGGAAACAAAACTTTAATATATGCCAGTGCTGTTCAAAGAAGCTTAATAAAACAAAGTTTTATATATTATTCACGTTCTAAACCATTGCCACAATAAGACAAAATAGATGCCATAGAAGAAAACATCACTATTATTATTAACAATGCAAGTATTGGAGAACTGGCTTCTATCTGTTTGGACTGAGCTTCCAAATACTGAACCTGAGGATTGCACAGACTTGTCTACGTAGTCACTAGCATTGCTGGACCAGAGGAGTCCTGTTCCATGAGACAGGGCTTTTGTAACATGTATAATCTGCAGGAATATTGCAGAGCACGTGCTTCCTGTTGGTAGCCCACTCCCAAGGGAAAGAAGATAGGAGAAGTTGACATATACACACTTAGTTCTCCTCTCAAAATAACCTATTAGATTAAGTCATTCTTCCTGTATGGAGAAGAATGAGTAAGTGGGTGAAGAGAGAGGTCAGGAGTCGTGTGTGTGTGTGTGTGTGTGTGTGTGTGTGTGTGTGTGTGTGTGCGCTAGTAGAGCTATCCTAATATGAAAGGAATTATCTGGAATGGGGAAAAATCCTCCCTTTTAATTTATAAGATATAATATTTACACATGTACAGATGCATGTATGCATAGGCATATTTCAGGTTCAAGTAATAGTCATGTTAGGCCCAGAATAAGAGAGTAGGGAGGGGAAGAAAGCAAAGAAAAGAATGGAGAACCAAGACAAAAACAAAGAGGAGAAAACAAAGATGAGAATGGAAGAGGAAAATGGGGAAGTAAAAGAAGTCAGTTAAATTAGAAAAAAGATAGAGAAGTTTCTGTAGAATAGAGTTCAGATGTAGGCAGTAGACACTTTTAGAAATATTATAATTATACACAAATAAGTTTAAAAATTCAAGCATTTGCTCTTGTACTCTACTAATACTATTTATTCTGACTGTAAGTAGTAGACAGCTCAATACAAATTAGCCTAAATAGCAATTCACTTGCAAAATTTGAAGTTGGGGGGCCAGGGTCAGTTAAACCAGCAGCTCAATGATGCCATCAGTGAACGAAGTTCTTTTCATCTTTATAGTGTACAGGCCACAGTATGATAGCTTTCCCTCATGAGCTGATTCCTATTCTCATCTCAACATGGCTGCTACAGTTTCAGACATTACATAAAGGTGAAAATGTCCAGAGGTGAAAATGGGAATGTATCTCTCATGCATCTCTGTCCAAGAGTGAGGAAATCCTTCTCAGAAGTTCCTCAACCACATCCCCCCCACACCTTCTTGGTCACAATTGTGTCCCATCCCCATGCCTAAATGAATAAGCTAGAAAGAGGAACTAGACCACTGTCATTATCCATACAGCTACTAGAAAACTGAAGTTCTGCTAGCAAAGAAGGCTGCCAGGGAGTCTAATGCTCACATCATCCATGATGTTTTCCTTGCTATCCACCCTTTATTTCTTCATCCTGTGGGTTGCTTCTTTCTCTGAATAAACAATTTAGATGAAACTTAAGTATGCAAACATCCCTTCCTGACCTAATAGCAATGGTTTTGTTGATTCTTGTTCTACAAGGAAAAGTGACTCCCTGAGAAAATAGCAGTGCTAGGTTTAGCTTTATTACTAATGTTATGTCTATATACATCTCTCTTTCAGACATAAATGCACACTAATAAAAACAACTGGTTAATTTACTTGAAAATTACAAGAAGTCATCAAATTGCGAAGAATAGTTGGTCAAATTGGTGTTTTTGTTGCATTGATAAGCAAGCAATCACGTGAATTTTCATACTTTTTTATTTGATGATATGGCATTACATAAATAGAGTCTAAATCATCTTTCTGCTTTAATCATAGGATGGAGGGAAGGAGATATCTGCCTATGTGTGTGTGTGTGTGTTGTACATATGTATGAAGAGGTATATTGATATAAAAAACTCAGACCTTGTACTCTTGATATTTGATTCAGTCCCTTTGAGATTGTGGAAAACACAAGGTAATTAAGGCAAAAAAAGGATGCCATTAGCTTGGTTGCTAGGCAGCCTGCATTCTGCTTTAGACAAGGTAATAGAGCTACAACGGAGAATACAGAGCTTATTTTTCAAAAAGCCAGCTTGGCTGCATTTCTATCCCCACTTTGAAGGTGCCTAGGCTAGACCTTCATAACCAAAGAATGATAGAAAGTGAGACAATTATCTTCATGTCTCTAATAAACAAAATCCCCATTTTTCTAAATTACTCTGCTCAAAGATATTTTTGAAGGCAGCTGGTATAGCAGAAAAGCATATGATGAGGAGATAGGCAAAATTAATTTTAAATTCTACCTGTCTGGAGAAACGTTGATCAATGGGTGCTAACTCACAGAAGATGTTCTGGTGACCTACTGCACAGCAGGGTGACTAAAGATTGCAGTTATGAATTGTACATTTCAGAAAGGTAAGGGAAAGAATTTTAAATGTTTTCATCATTATGCAATGATGAATATTGAGGATATAGATATACTTACCCTGATTAAAAATTGTATAATGTATGCATATATCAGAATATCATGCAGTGCCCAGTGAAATGCATAATTTTGTGTTTTTATGTATCAGTTACAAGTAAGTTAAAAAAAGTAAATCATTGCTCTGAATCTCACTAATTTATACAAATTGCTTGGAGTTATTTTTCATTTTCCTCATCTGTAAAATGGGAAGCTATGCCTTCTACAATTATTGTGAAGAGTAAACAAACTAACGTATAAAATGACTACAAGAGTGTGCTGCACAGCTGCCTTCTTTTCCACTTAGTCTTTCTTAAAGCTAGGGTGACTTTCTTGGTTTGATGGTGACCCAGCGTCTAATTTAGAATTTGACTTCTGCTTGCTATAATCTTGTTTTTTAACTACTGGCAGAAGGCCTCTTAATATTTCCAATTTTCAAAATTATTTTGCGTTCAGAATTTTATTCTTTTTTTTGTACAGGGAATTGAGTGCACAATATTGCACTTGCCAGGCAGGTTCTGTACTGCTGAGCTATATCTGGAGCTCTACTTTCAGAATTTTAAATGTTATCTTTTCATATGAAATTATATCATCCCATATTTTCTTATCCCCAAGTTTCTGTTGTATTTATTTTTCTTTTCATTCAACAGGTAAACACCCATTTATTGAGCACCTGTCATGTGCTAAGACACTATGTTAAACTCTAGAAAGAACAGTAAGCAAGACAGACAAAGTTTCTGTCAGTAGCGTAATAGAGCCAGTTCACAAAAGACATGTGAAGAATCTTTTACCAACTCTGTGTCCGGTGTTGTCATCCTGCTAGCTCCAAATCACATATGGTAGGAGTATTTACATGATTGAGATTGGCAAATGCCAGAAATAAGAGCTTTTTTCCTGTCCATGGAGCCATTCTTAAATATTTACTAGTGTATCATTTGTTCCTGCACTTGATGGGGCTTCACTTCTAGCAAGATAGATAGATAAGAAATGAGTAAGCAAATGTATTGCCAAAATGGCTCTATTACTCCCTTCCTGATAACTTTCAAAGAGAAACTGAAATTTCTATATACAGACTACATAGCCTATAGCAATGATTTGTAACCTCGCTTAATTTATATGCATGCTAACTTTGCCTATATTTTTGAATAAGGCTATAAAATCCCCTCAAAAATTTTTTGAATAATAAAACTTGTTAAATTCCTTTCCAATTTTTTGTCAAGACTATCTGCCTTTGTCTCCTAATCTAAACTTCTCTTCTTTAAGACTGCTGCATAACTGTTATGCTGGGTTCTCCATTTTCATCATCGTGGAAATTCCCCTTCCCTACTGGATCTGCTATTTCACGAATCTCATGACTCCCATTTTCTTGACTTATTCTGTCATTTTGGGATGCAAATCCTCCAGAAGCTTGTGAGAAAGGTACACAGGAGGCAAATTTTTGAGATAGTGAATGTGTGAAAAGTCATTATACTATCTCCATTATTTTAGTGTCGCTAGTATATAAATTTGGATGAAAAGTCATTTTCCCTCAGTTCTTGAAGACATGGCACATTGCCTTCTAATTTCCACTATTGGAGTTGAAAATTTCAATGTACTTTTTACTCCTAATTCTTTCATGCAATTTGTTTTCATTTCGCTCCACCCCCCCAAGACACTTTAAAGATGTTTTTATTTCTCATGCTAGGTAATATCATGTTGATGTTTGACTTGACACAGTTCATGCTGTACACTTGGTGGGGCCTTTTGATCTAAAGACTTACTATTTGTGAGAAATTCTCTTCTGTTACTTATTTTATAATTTCTGTAATTACTTGTATTCATTCTTTTGGAAACCCTATCAAGTGTAAGAGTTCCCAAGTTTATTTTTTTATTTTCTGACTATTTCTCTTGTATTGTTGATATTTTTGTTTTTAGTTTTCATTCCTTCGCGAATTTCTTGACTTTGTCCTCTAAATCTTCTACTAATTAAAAAATTTGGTACCATAATTTTAATATATCAGTCCATTCCATGACATACTGCATTTCCTTCATCAATACAGTGCAGTTGTCCTACTTGTATTAGATGTTGATTTCAGGAATTCCCCACCCAATATATAGATACCAAAATCTGTGGATACTCAAGTCCCTTAGGTAAAATGGTGCATTATTTGCATGTAACCTACGTGCATCACAATATGTTTTAAATCATCTCTAGATGACTCATATAATACAATATACATGTTATGCAAGTAGTTGTATTGTTTTGGAAATAATGATAAAGAAGACAACTCTGTACATGTTCAATATGGAGAGAGAGTCCTTGTCCATAAATATTTTTGATCTGTAATGGGTTGAATCCATGGCTGTGGAACATATGCATGTGGAAGGATGACTACATTTTCTCTTATTTCCTTGAAGATAGTCATCATAGATAGCTAGCTCTGATTTTTCTTCAATTTTTTATTTTCCTATTAGTACATGTTTGCAATATATAATGATTACATTCCTCCTAGGGAACTGATATGTATACATAACAGATCTTAATTATTTTTTCATCACATTTACCTCCTGTCCACCCTCTCCATCTCTTAGTCCCCTTCCCTTTTGCAAAAGATCTATCTCTGTATTTCCTGTTGTCTTTCACTTCGCTCTTCATTTATATTTTGTTTTACTCATATAGAAGAAACTGTGTGACATTTAAGCTTGTGTATCTGATTTATTTCACTTAACATTATTATCTCAAGATGCAGCCATTTTCCTATAACTGACTCAAGTTCCTCCAATTTTATGCAAGTGTAGTGTTCCACTGTGCACAAATACCACACTTTATCCATTCATCTGCTGATGAGCACATAGGGTGCTTCCACGATTTAGCTACTACAAATTGTGCTACTATAAATATGGGTGCGCATGTATCACTGTAGTATGATGTCATTAACTCTTTCAGGAAGATATCCAGAAGGGGAGTATCTGGGTCAAATGAAATTTCTATTTTTTTTTATTTTTTTTGGTTTTTCTCCGGTACCAGGAACCGAACTCACGACCTCGCGCTTGCCAGGCAGGCGCTTTTGCCGCTGAGCTAAATCCCCAGCCCCTGAAATTTCTATTTTTATTTCTTTCAGGAAATTCCATACTGATTTCTGCAATGGTTGTACTAAATTACATTACATTCTCACTAAAAATAGAAAATTAAATTTCTCCCTCAGCCTCTACAACATTTGTTATTATTCATCTTCTTGATGATAGCCATTCTCTCTGTAGTAAGATGGAATCTCAATGTTGTTTTCATTTGCATTTCTTTAACGGTTAGAGATGTTGAGCATTTTGTCATGTTCACTTCTGAGAAGTGTCTATTTACTTCAGTTGCCCATTTTTTTATTGGGTCTTTTATTTTGGGTGGTCTATTTTTTTGAGTTCTTAATATACTCCAGATATTAGCCCTTTGTCTAAGGAGTAGTAGCAATTTTTTCACATTTTGAATGTTATCTCTGCCCTCCATTGGTTGTTTCCTTTGCTGTGCAGAAGGTTTTTAATTTGATATGACTCCATTGTTTCTTTTTTTTTTTTTTTTGGTTTTTCTCCGGTACCGGGAACCGAACTCACGACCTTGCGCATGCCAGGCAAGCACTTTTGCCACTGAGCTAAATGACTCCATTTCTTGATTCTTGATGCTATTTCTTATGTAGTTGGGGTTCTTTTTAGAAAGCCCTTGCCTACATCTATGTCTTCAAGAGTTTCACCTGATTTTATCTTCCAGCAGACTGTTTCTGTTTTAATATTTAGATTCTTGATTCATTTTGACTTCAGTTTAGTACACAGTGAGAGATACGGTTCTAGATTCAATTTTCCACATGTGGATATCCCTACCAGCATTTGTTAAAGAGGCTGTCTTTATGCTAGCATATGTTTTTGGCTCCTTGTCAAAGATGAAATAGCTGAATGTGCTTGCAGTTGTTTCTGCAACCTCTATTTGTTCCATTGATGCACATAACTGTTTTTTTTTTTTGCAGTATCATGCTGTTTAAATCAATATAGCTATATAATATAATTTGCAGTCTGGGATTGTGATAACTATTGCTTTGCTCTTGTTCCCCAGGATTTCTTTTGCTATTATGGGATTCTTCTGATTCCATGATTTTTACAAATGTTTTCTCTTATTTTGTGAAGAATGTTATCTGTATTTTGGCAGGGATTGTGTTAAATCTATATATAAGTTTTGGAATTACAGGTATTTTGACAATACTGGCTATGCCTATCCTGGAACAAGGGATGCCTTTCCATTTTCTAATGTCCTCTTCAATCACCTTTTCAGTGTATTATACTTTTTCTTCCTTGTTTAGGTTAATTCTTAAGTATTTCACTTTTTTTGATACTACTGTGAATGGTATTGTTTTTTCTAATTTTGTTCTAGGAGAGTTCATTACTGTGTACAGGAATGCTACTAACTTTTATGTGTTGTTTTTTCCTTTTTTCTTTCCTTTTGTTTGAGTCAGAGTCTCACTATGTAGTTCATTCTGGCCTTGAACTAACTATTTAGCCTAGACTGACCTCAAACTCCCAGTAATTCTCCTGCATCAGCCTCCCATGTGGTGAGATTATGGGTGTGCACCACAACACCTTACTGCTTGAGTGTAGAATTTGTATCCTGCTACACTACAATTTTGGCTATTAATTCCAGGAGTCTTCTGGCATAATTTTTGGGTCTTCTATGTAGATGATTATCTCATCTACAAATAATGATAATATTACCTCTTCCTTCACTATACATATCCATTTCTTTCCTTCTCTGGACTAATTGCTCTGGCTAATGTTTTCAGTACAATATTGAATAGGAGTGGTAACAGTGGACATCTTTGTCTTGTTCTTGATTTTATTTTTTATTCTGATTTTGTTTGTTTTTAAAAATTAATTTTATTGGTACACTATAGATATACATAATGATCACATTTATCATAGAGAATTTGTGCCTATACATGATATATCTTGACTCTTCTTTTTTCACCAACCCCTTCCCCTCCTTCAACCCCTCTTCTCCTTATTTTATAAAACTGTGTTTCCATTTTTTTCTTCTATAATCTGTCTGTTTTCTTTTCCCTTCCTTCTTTTCCCTATCACATCTCCCTATTCCCTTCCCATTTGAATATTTTAAAACATCCATTATATATTTTGGTCCTTACTTACACTTTTGATTGCTCATGTCAGAGAAACAATGTGATATTTAAACATACATGTCAAATATATTTCACTTAAAAGTATGGTCTCAAGGTGCATCCATTCACCTAGAAATGTTTCAAGCTTATCTTTATTTATGGCAGAGTAATACTCCATTGTATAAAAAAATCCCATATCTTCTTTATCCATTCATCCACTGATGTCATTTGTGCTGTTTCCAAGATTTAGCTATTAAGAACTGTGCTGCTATTAACATGAGTGTGCATATATCACTGTGGTATGATGCTTTAAATTCTTTCAGGAAGAGACCAAACAGGGGAATAGCTGGATCAAATGGAACCTTTAGTTTTAGTCTTTTGAGAAATCTACATACCATTTTCTACAGTGGTTGCACTGCAGTTTCACCAGCAGTGGAGAAGGGTTTGTTTTTTCCCACAACCCTCCAACATTTGTTATTGGTTGATTTCTTGACAATAGCCCTTATGAGTGAGATGGAATCTCAGTGTTGTTTTAAATTTGCATCTCTTGAATGACCAGTGAGGTTAAACTTTTTTTCATATATTTATTTGCTATTTGTACTTCTTCATCTGAAAACTGTCTATTCATTTCACGTGCCCATTTTTGGATTGGGTCTTTAAATTTTGGGGTTCTGTGGGCAGGGGATATAGCTCAGTGGCACAAGCATCTGCCTGGCAAGTCCAAGGTCCTAAATTCGATTCCTGTTACCAAAAAATAAATTTTGGGGTTCTGATGTTTTTGAGTTCTTTATATGTTCTAGATATTACTCCTGTGAGTAACAGCTGGCAAAAATTTTTTCCCATTCTTTGGGTTGTCTCTTCAATCTGCTGGTGGTTTCATTTGCTGTACAAAAGATTTTAATATGGTCAATCCCCAGTTGTTAATTCTCTGTAATACCTCCTGTGCAATCAGGATTATGTTCATAAAGTCTTTGCTTACACCTATGTATTTATGATTTTGAAATATCTCTCTTCCAGAAGATTTAGTATTTCTGTTTTAACATTTAGATCTCTGATCCATTTTGCTTTTAGTTTAGTGCATAGTGAGAGACATGGGTCAAGTTTTAGTTTTTGGCATGTGGAAAGCCAGGTTTCCCTGTACCATTTATTGAAGAGGTTGTCTTGCTACCATTGAAGGTGGTTGGCCCCTTTATCAAAGATAAGGTGAATGAGTATGTTTGGAGCTCTTTTTGCATCTCCTTATCTAGTTCATTGAACCTCAGGTCTTTTTAAAAATTTATTTATTTATGCTGCTACCATGCTGTTTTTATCATGGTAGCTTTGTAGTATAATTTGAAGTCAGTGATTGGATGTCCCCTGAGTTGCTTTGTTGCTTAGAATTGCTTTTGCTATTCTAGATCTCTTCTGGTTCCAAATGAATTTTAAGGTTTTTTTCTAATTCTGTGTACTATGCTATTTATGTTTTGATAGGGATTGCAATAAATATATAAAAAACAATTTTGGAAGTCTGGCCATTTTTGTCATATTGGCTCTTCTTAAACAACAGTAAGGGATATCTCTCCACTTTCTGATATCATCTTGTCTTCTTTTTCAGATTACTGTCATTTTCAATGTAAAGGTCCTTTACTTCCTTTGCTTTACTGATTTCAGCTTTTTGTTGCTGTTGCCAAAGGTATTCCACTAGTTTCTTTCTCAGTGAGTTTGTTATTTGTGATAAGAAGGTTTTTGATTTTTGAGTGTTGACTTTTTTCCAGCTACACAACTGAATTTGGTTATTAAATTTTCAAGTCTTTTGGTGGAGATTTTGGGGCCTTCTATATAGAGTATCATGTCATCCGCAAATAATGAGAATTTAAGTTCTTTTCCTATCCTTATTTATTTTATTTCTCTCTCTTGTGCAATTGTTCTAATGTTTCCAGAACCATACTGAATGTGAATGGTGATCGTGGACATCCTTATCTTGTTCTTGCTTTTAGTGTGAAAGCATTCAGTTTTCAATCATTTAGTATGATGTTGGCTGTTGATGCGTCACAGATAGCTTTTATCAGATTGAGATAAAGACAGTCTAATCAAATTTTCTGTAAGGTTTTTTATCATGAATGGGCATTGGACTTTATTGAATGCTTTGTCTGCATCTATTGAAATGATCATATGATTTTTGTCTTTGGCTCTGTTGATATGGTCTATTACATTTATTAATTTGTGTATGTTAAACCATCCTGCAATGAATCCTACTTGGGCCTGGTGTTCTTGATGATTTGCTGCATTCTGTTTGCCAGTATCTTATTGAGGATTTTTGAATCTATGTTCATTAGGGAGAATGTAGTTGTACATTCTCCCTAGAGAATGTAGTTGTTCATTAGGGAGCCTGTAGTTGTCTTTTATGGTTTGATCCTTCTCTCGTTTTGGAATTAGGCTAATTCTTGCTTTCAGGAATGACTTTGGGTGTATTGGTTCCCTTTTAATTTCATTAAAGAGTTTGAGGAGTAATGACATTAGATGTTCTCTAAATTTTTTGTGGAATGCAGCAGTTAACCCATTGGTACTGGGGCTTTTCTTTGTTGGTAAGTTTTTAATTACATTTTTAATTTCATTGACTGATACTCTGTTATCCAGAATTTTTTATCTTCTTGATTCAGCTTTGGTAATTCACATGTATCTAGGAATCTGTCCATTTCTTCTGTTTTTCATCTTATCAGAATAAAGGTTCTCAAAGTAGGTACTGATGATCTTTGGGATTTCTGCAGGATCCATTGTGATTTCGCCCTTTTCATTCCTCATTGCCTGGATTTCAGTTCTTTTTTTTTCGTTTTTTGGGAAGTTTGGCTAAAAGTTTATCAATTTTATTTAATCTTTCAAAGAACCAACTTTTTGATTCATTGATTCTTTATACTGTTTTCTTAGTGTCAATTGCATTAATTTTTGCACCAATCTTTATAATTCCCTCCCTCATATGTGTTTTGGGTTTAACTTGCTGCTCTTTTAGTAGTAGCTTGAGGTTCAACATTAGGTTGCTTCTTTGAGCTCACTCTTTTTTTTTCTGATGTGGAATTGAACGCTATAAATTTCCATCATAGGAGTGCTTTCATTGTGTCCCTTAAGTTCTGGTATGTTGTATTGGAATTGCCATTTAATTGTATAAATTGTCCATCTTTTTCTTTAATTTCATGCAAAAATTGTGGCCCATTGGTTATTCAGGAGGGTTTAATTTTCATGTGTTTATGCAGCTTTTGTGGTTTCTTTTGCCATTGATTTCCAGTTTCAATGCACTATGGTCTGATAATATGAATGGGCTAATTTCAGTTCCTTTGCATTTACTTAAGCATGCTCTGTGAGCTATTATGTGGTCTATCTTGGAGAAAGTCCCATGTTCTCCTGAAAAGAATGTGTTTTCTTGTGTTGTGGGATGAAAGACTGTAGAAATCTATTGTTCTTGATTTTAGATGGAAAAATTTTTGTTTTTTTCCCATTGCATATGATGTTGCCGTATAATAGCTTTCATTAGCTTGAGATAAGGTCCTTCTGCACCTTCTTTTCAGGGCTTGTATCATGAATGGATATTGGATTTAATCAGAGGTCTTTTCTGTATCTATTGAGATGATCATGTGATTCCTGTCCTTGCTCTGTTTATGTGATGCACTACATTATCGATTTGCACAATTTGAACCATCCTTGCATCCCTGAGATGAAGCCTTCTTCATCATGATGTATGACCTTTTAAATTATGTATGCCATTCTTCTTGCCAGTACCTTTTTGAGGATTTGTGCATCTATATTCATAGAAGAGATTTCCCTGTAGCTTTGGTAGGTCCATGTCTGGTGCTGGAGTCAGGGTAATGCTTTCCTGGATTGAATTGGGGAGTACTCTTTCATTTTCAATTTCATTAATGAGTTTGAGGAGCATTGGCATTACATAATTCCAGAAAGTTGTGCAGAATTCAGTGGTGAATCCATCAGATCCTTGGCTTTTCTTAGTTGGTAGGTGCTTATTATATTTTACTTTTTAAAAATTTATTTTATTTGTGCATGTTTGTTATTCCTGCAGTTTACAATCATGTTGAGGAGTGGTTACATGTCCATACTACAGCTTGTTTTATTTTAAACCCATTGCCTCCCCTTTCCCCCTATTCCTCTGGTACTTCAATAAAGTTTTTTTGTACCTGTTGATGTTATATTTTAGAGTATGTTATGGCTTATGATGTTTACATTGATTAGGGTTACTAGGTTCCTGTACATGGCATATCTTTATTTATCTCATTTCCCCTTCCTCTCCCCATTTCACTTTCCTTGTTCCCTTGGTCAACTTCCCTACTGGACAAAATCTGTCCACTTTTCCCTTTCTATCCATCTTTTGTGATTTTCTTTGTACTATGCCTCATTCAAATAAGGAACATTGTACAGTATTTGTGCTTGCATGTCTGATTTATTTCACTCAGGATTATGTTTTCCAGGTGCCCCCATTTTCCCACAAATGCCTCAAATTTGTCTTTCTGTGTAGCCAAGTGCTATTCCATTATATATGGATACCACATTTTGTTTAGCCAATCATCTGTTGATGGGTGTAGAGGCTGCTTCCACGATTTAGCTATTACGAATTGTGCTGCTATAAATATTGGTATGCAATTATCACTTAAGCTGTTTGGGGAACATACCCAGCAGGGGAATATCTGGGTTGTAAGGAATTTCTAGTTTCAATTCTTTGAGTAATCTCCATATTGATTTTCATAATGGTTGTACTAGCTTGCATTCCTACCAACAATGTAGGAGGGTTCCTTTTTTGCCACAGCCACATCAGCGTTTGTTATTGGTTGATATTCTAATGAGTGCCATTCTTTCTGGAGTAAGATGGAATCCTAGCATTGTTTTAATTTGTATTTCTCTAACAGCTGGCGATGTTGAATGTTTTTTCTTATATTTGTTGGCCATGCGTGTTTCTTCCTCTATAAAGTGTTCATTTCTTAAGCTCATTTCTTGACTGGATCTTTACTTTCAGATAGTTTAAGTTTGTTGAGCTCTTTGTATATTCTAGATATTAGACCTCTATCTGAGGACTAACTGGCAACATTTTTTCTCATTCTGTAGGCTGTCCCTGCACTCTAGTGGTTGAGCCTTGCTCTGTAGAGAAGCTTTTTAGTCTGCTATAATTCCAGTTGATTTTTGCAGCTATTTCCTATGTGATTGAGGTTCTGTTTAGCAAATCCTTTCCTATCCCTGTATCTTCAAAAAAATTTTTTAACCTATTTTATCTTTCAGGAAGTTTAATGTTTCTGTTTTAATGCTTAGATCTTTGATTCTTTTAAAATTTTAATTTAGTATATGGTGAGAGATAAGGGTTCAGTTTCATTCTTCTATAAACAGATAATCAGTTTTCCCAACACCACTTGTTGAACAGGCTCCCTTTCCCGTACCTTGTGCTTTTGGATACTCAAAGATCATGTCCGGGGAGGCTTCTATATCCTCAGTTATGTTCCACTGATCCATGTGTCTGTTTTGTTCCAGTACCATGCCATTTTTATCATTATTGCTTTGTAGTATATCTTGAATTCTGGTATTGCTATGCCACCTACTTTGGTATTGTTGCCCAAAATTACTTTCACTGTTTAAGGTCTTTTCTGGTTCCATATTAATGTTAGTATTCTTTTTTCTAGATCTGTAAAGTATGCTATTGGCATCTTGATTTGGACTGCACTGAATCTATATAACAGTTTTGGAAGTATGCTCATTTCGAGAATATTGGTTCTGCCTACCCATGAACAAGGGACATCTTTCCATTTTCTGATGTCCGCTTCAATCTCCTTCTTCAGAGTATTGTAGTTTTTTTTTCAGACATCCTTCACTTCTATGGTTAGGTTAATTCCTAAGTATTTCATTTTTCTTAAAGCAACTATGAATGGTATTTTTTCCATAATTTCCTTCTCATCCCATTCATTGCTTATATATGCAAATGTTAATGATTTTTTATACTGATCTTGTATCCTCCTACTTTGCTTAAATTAGTTATTAATTCTAAGAGTTTATTGGTGGAGATCTTAGGGTCTTCCATGTAGAAGATCATGTCATCTGCAAATAGTGATAATTTGAGTTTTTCCTTTCCTATGTGTGTCCCTTTTATTTCTTTCTCTTGACTAATTTTTCTAACTAATGTTTCACATACTATGTTGAATAGAAGAGATGATAGTGGACATCCTTTTCTTGTTCCTGATTTTGGGGAGAATGCTGTTTGTTTTCCATATTCAGTATGATGGTGGCTGTTCATTTGCCATAAATACCCTTTATCATATTCAGGTATGGTCCTTCTGTACCTGTTTTCTTCAGGCTTTTTTTTTTTTTTTTGGTCACGAAAAGGTATTAGATTTTGTTGGAAGACTTTTCTGCATCTATTGCTATGATCATATGGCTTTTGATCTCGTTCTTATTTATATTATGTTTTACATTTATAGACTTACATATATTGAACCATCCTTGCATCTCTGGGATGAAATCTACTTGAGCATGGTTTATCAGCTTTTTGATAATATGCTGCATTCTGTTTACTAATATCTTGTTGAAGATTTTTGCATCTATGTTCATTGAAGAGACTGGCTTATACTTCTCTTTTTTAGTTCGGTTTTTATCTGGTTTGGGGATCAGGGTGATAGCAGTTTCTATAAATGAATTTGGTAGCACTCTATCCCTTTCAATTTCTTTGAACAGCTTGAGAAGTATTGATAATATAACAGCCTTAAAGATTTTGTAGAATTCAGCCATGAACCCATCAGGTCCTGGGTTTTTTTACTTGGTAGATTCTTTATTACTGAGTCAACTTCATTGCTTGCGATTTGATTGTTAAGTATATTTATATCTTCTTGTGTCAGTTTTGGTAGTTTGTATATGTCTAGGAATCTGTCCATTTCTTCAAAATTTGCTAATTTGTTGGAATATAATTTTTCAAAGTAGTTACTATCTTCTGGGCTTTGACAATGTCTGTAGTAAATTTACGTTTGTCATTTCTGATTGCATGTATGGGAATCCACTCTTTCTGTTAGTGAGTCTTGCTAAAGGTTCATTTTGTTTATTCTTTCAATAAACCAGCTCTTTGTTTCATTGATTTGTTTTACAGGTTTTTAGCCTCAATTTCATTATTTCCACCCTCATCTTTATAATTTATTTCTTTAGTTTTTTTGGGACTGCTTTATTATTGTTTCTTAAGTATCTTAAAATTTCTTATAAGGTTGTTTATTTGAGCTTGCTCTGTTTTCCTAATGTGAGCACTAGTTGCAATGAATTTTCCTCTTAGAAGTACTTTCAAAGTGTTCCAAAGGTTTCATTGCCATTAACTTCCAGAAATTTTAAAATTTTTTCTTCAATTTCTTCTGTGACCCACTGATTGTTTCAGAGTATGCTGTTAATTTTCTAGGAGCTTTTGCGTTTTGCAAATTTTCCTCTGTCATTGATTTCTATTTTCATTGCACTGTGGTTAGATAGCATGCATGGGGTAATTTCAGTTATATTATGTTTACTTAATCAGGCTTTGTGGGCTAGCATGTGGTCTGTTTTGGAAAAAGCACGTGCTGCTGGAAAGAATGTATACTGTGTTGTAGAGGATGGAATACTCTATATATTTATTGAATCTATAATTTGAAGGCTGTGGTTCATCTGTGACTCTAATTGGTTTACCTTGTTTTTCTCTGGCTGTCTGTAAAACTCTGGGCTTTTTTGCTGGATATCTGTGAATTTAATGAAGATATGACTTGGCGAACTTTTCCTGTCATCATAATTTTTTGATGTTCTATAAATATCACTTTTTGTACCTTGAAATATTTTCTTGTATTTGGGAAATTTTCTTTGATAATTTCCGTAAGCATGTTGAATCCATCTGCACAGTCTTCTAGATTTTCTCTAACTCTGATTAGCCATAGATTAGTGTTTTTTTGCCATCTGGTAGCTGCTGAATAGTGTTCTCTTGTTCTGTTATTTTCTCTCTTTTGCTTCTTTGAACTCTTCATTGTAATTCATTATTTTTTCCTCCATATCAGATACTCTGTCATCACACTGGTCATTTCTGGAATGTATATATTCTATACTTATTTATTTCAGGTGTTTGTCTCTGACGTCTTTTAAGAATTCTTTATTGAATCTGTCAATTAAGTTTTGGACTGTCTTAACTAGCTTGTTCAGTTTTGTTTCCTTATTTCCCTGAAATTCCCCATAGGCGCATTGAATGTCATTGCTGTAAACTTTTGGTTCATTTCTTCTTTGTTTTTTTTTTAATTTTAAAGATAAAAGGAGGGAAACATTAACAGACATACAACATTTTACAACATATCACAAGCACAATACAGACAATACAGAGTTACAAACAAAGTGGTAGGGAATTAACAATGGTGGTTGTATTACATATTGATATCTTCAAAGTGGCTTCTCATGAAAACAGATATAGACATGCAATACTGGTCAACCAAAGACTCATTGACAGTTTCTTTCAGCATAGAAATAGAAGACAGAAGAACAACCTGTATATATATCCTGTATATACATACATACAAAATTTCTCCTTCATTCCCTTCTCTTTTCCCACATTCATTTCTTCTTTGAACTCATCTATTTTTCTCATGTCTTCTAGAACTTTTCATAGGTTTCTGCTATCTGGTATTTGTTTTCTCCACAACTGCCTGTTATGACTATCTCTCACCTAGTCAGCTTGATAGGGTAACACTGGAACTTTGAAGTAAAGTTGCTCTGTAGCTCATTTTTAAACAATTAACCTTTCTCCAAATGGTTTCTGATTAAACCATTGCAAATGTAGCAATCACTATACTGAATTTCTTCTCCAACTATAGCCTGTCATGTGGAAGCAGGAGTTGCTTTTGGAGTAAAACTACATGCTGCTTTTGCAGTTTACAATAGCTGTGGGATTTTCTTGAGGCCAGTGATGCTGGCTTGGTGCTTCATTTGTTCTTAGAGCTGCTGACCCTCTGGGCTTACTTTCTTTTCGAAAGTGTTGGCCTCATCCACCATAAGGTCAGTTAGTCAGTTGACACTTTTGCTACTGTGTGCCAAAATGAAACAAACTACAAATTGGGCTTGAAATTGAGTAGCAGCCATGTCCAGGACACAGAATCCAGGGATGTGGCACTGGCTGGGGGCAAGTGCCTCTCTGGCGAATTTTTCAGGTCTCCAGAAACTGAGGTCTCATGCAGGTGCAGTTGGCTCACTCCTTTCCCGCCATTATGTTTCATTACAGACTCTTTAAATTTTCTAATCTCTGTTTCTCTCAGTCCCTAATTTTTCATATATATATTTTTTACTTCAGTCTTTATATTTCATATTGGAAGCTTTTCTTGGATTTTTAGACATCATAGGTACTGTTCATATTTAAGAATGAAGTTCTAAAAGGCAAATTTGAAGGTTTTTCTGCACAGTAGTTATGCTGACTATTGGGTTTCACCATAGGGGTATGATAGAGAACCTTTCAGAGATGTCAGTGATGCAAACAGCCTGTGGCAGCATATGTGCCATGTGTTCACTACCACTGGTATAGGGCAATTGGCTAGCTAACTGTTGCTTTGTTTATATTGTTTCCTTTTGGTCATAATCTGTAGGTCTTGGCTCTTGATCTAGTCAATATTTTCAAAAAAGAATCTCCGAATGTCTTCTTGAGAGTCATAACCCTGGCTGCCAATATTCTTAGAATGATATTAGTGAAGTAAACTGTTAATCATGAAGACTTTAACTTCATCACTCTTTGTATGTATGTAGATTTGATTGCCCTCTACTCTGCTAATTCAGTTAGTACTCTTATAGCAGATTTTCATCTTCACATGCTAGGGGTTAGGGTTATATATGTCTCCTAATATCATTAGTTATAGTGATTCAGTGGTTTGGTTCCTTCACATTGATATGTGAGAGGAGGAAGAGACTGAAGAATTAATCTTGATTTCACGATCTTTAATTAGGAATTCTACAGCAAATCACGAAGGAAAAAGAAGTCACAAAATGGTGCATGTAATATTATTTTATTGGTGAGTTTACCACAGCCCATTAATTAATTTAGCAAGTATTTATTACGCTTGGATATAGTACATTGCTTACAAGCATGGGCTTGGATGGTAGACTAACATAAATTTACTTAAGCTCTCTGTATCTTCTTTTCCTCATTTTTAATTGAGGATAACACTGGTACCCACCTCATAGGGTTTTGTGAAGATTAAACATGCTAATACATTAATAATACACTAATATACTTGCCTGACTCCTAGTAACAACTTAATAATTGCTAGCTATTGTCAAATTGTTATTTTTGTTATTATTATGAGTTTGGTATTCTTTAGGGCATAAGATGGAGAACAAAGTAGAAATGGAATCTTTGGCCCAACAATGCTTAACAGTCTTACCATTTCAGGACACTGCCTCTAAAACTGGGTATCTACTGTATATTGGTCACAAATTCAAGACTGGCATAAAAGGTTAGAAAACTATACTTCCAGGAAGATGTTAGCAGAGTCCTATGCTCCTCTTCTGAAATGAAAATAATAGTAGACATTCTGTGTTTACTCAATAACAGAGAGTTGAAATGAGTGATTCCATGGAATTGTCAGACCAACTCTACAAATTAGTTATTAATATCTATATTTTCTGAATCACAAAACTAAATCTCAAGGTCATATTCCAGAACCCAACTGTGCTACCAAAATCTCACCACTTGACCATGTTTTAGGCTTGTTGCATTTTATATGCTAAGCTAATAATGCAAAATGTTAATATTTCATTCAGCAAAGTAACATTACTAAGTGACTGGTATACTTTGATTGCAATAGTAAAAATTAGATTGTTTTTCTCAATGTAGGAGGTACTGGTATTTTATAAGAACCTATGAAAAGAAAATAATCAAAATAGAGAGATTTGGGAGTGGGAAATCAATGGCAAGCTGCCTAATTTCATCTCAGCATGATTCAGCAAAGAATGTTACTTTGTACCATTTTATATGGCATAAAATAGTCTTCTGAAGCTAGGTTTTGCCACCTGCATTTTCCCCTTTTCATTGCATTTCCAATGTTTGTTTTCAATGGAATTCTTTCAGCTACAAGTACATATTGCTGAAACATATATTTTCTCCAAATGTGCCCTTCATTAATTAAGCAAAGGAAATAGTCTAGGTTTCTAAGTGAGCCTAGGGGCCCTTATGCCCCTCATACTTATTGTTTTCCATTATCCTGATTTGGGTGCCTGACAGGGCACTGCTAGGCTGAAGGGGATGTGATTAGAACTACAGCATTCCAGGATGAGTTTCAGGAAGGTTTGCTCAATCTTATAGTGGCTACAATTGTCTTTGTACCTGACATTATACAAAATAAGGGCATTATATTCAAGAGTATCATATCAAATAAATTAATCTATTGACCACCGCTTGCTCACATCTAAGGGTTGAGATCATATATTACTGGAGGTAACATTTTTAATAAAACAAATTTGATTGCCCTTTGTTTGCTTGATTTCTGCATGTGCTTGATGTTTTGTTGAAAATTTTGTTGCCAATTTGTCCTTCAAATAAAAAGTTTTCCAAACCAAACATGTTT
Organism: Chinchilla lanigera; assembly: GCF_000276665.1. Lineage (NCBI taxonomy): Eukaryota > Metazoa > Chordata > Mammalia > Rodentia > Chinchillidae > Chinchilla > Chinchilla lanigera. The sequence continues at coordinate 6,362,572 of NW_004955490.1, forward strand.
TGATGTACACTTCTGAGAGCAAAATTCTTTGGAAGCCAGTTTTGTATTTTCTCAAGCACAGTACATCTAAAATGATGATAATCAATTAAGCAACAGTATGAACCATTAAACTGAACATATTCAAATATCCATGGCTCCTAACCTAAAGTTTTACCTCATGGTTAAAAGCTATAACAAGCGTAGGGTAGAGTTATCTAAAACAATTAAATAAAAAAATCAATAATATTTTTCAATTATCATTCATGAATTCATAATTTATTCACTAATTCAAGTTTGGGCCTATGTAATAGGCGAAAAGAAGAGATTGAATCATCAGAAGTCTTACAGTTCTGGGTTGTAATATCAACAAGGTCATTTGTCTGACAGGAGTTACTGTTGATTCTGTCTTACTCCTTTGGAGTTGTAGTGACAAGCGAGTTCAGAGGGCTATAGAGAATGTCCCTTCTTCACTTATTCCATTCTTTACCTCTTCTCTTTCTCATTATTTGTAGCAAATGCAACTACAGACCATTTTTGACTGATTCTAACAAAGTATACTTTTCCCTTAAAGGAAGGGTAGATTTCCATTGCTGAAGAGCACTATGGGTGTAATGGTTGATACATTGTGTCAACTTGAGAAGTTTAGAAGTTTAACTAAGTAACTCAGCAGGGAACCAGGGTCCTCAATTTGTAAAAATCCTGAGCCTTTACAAGAGGAGGGACTGGAGAATGGTATGAATGCTACACATCCTAGGGTAGGTAGCCTGCATAAAATATGAGGGAGGAAGAGAGGCTTGCTCTTCCCCAGGTTTTGCTCTTTTTGTTTTGCTGTCTTCTGTGGCCATGAACTATTGCCCCTCTGCCATACCACCCTGCCTTGGATCCAGCTGATTATAGACTGAAGAATGAGATTCAGGTTTCAGTCATCTTAGGGAGTTGCTGTCAGTCAGCTCTACGAAGGGTCAATCTGAGAGCACAAAGGGCAGCATAGTTCAATTTCCATTTCCATTTCATTCAGAGGTGATCGTGTTGTGAGAATTTCAGTCTTTGCTTTTACCTGTAGATAGATACAGTCTCTTTTTCAGAAGGCTCTATGCCTTTCAGAACATAACAGCAACATTTTCTCTGTTTTCAACGGATTGTTACCCTGTGGTTTTTTAACCTATTTGTTTTACTATTACTGATTTTACACTCCTGCTTCTGTCATTTCCTTATTGTCATAACCTACCAAAACCTTAAAAAGAAAGTAGTCAGGTTTGTGCAGAAATTCTAAAAATAATCAAATGGAGCATCCAACAATGTCAGGAAGTGGAAATAGTGAATATTTCTTAAAGACCTCAGTGTGTGCTAGGCAACTAAGTGTACATGCCTTGGTGGGAGCACACATTATCCATTTATGATCTATTTCTAGAGCGCATGTTAAAGTAAGGAAATGAGGAAAGATCATTTGAGCAAAACTCAAGAGATGGAAGTGTTGATTTTGGCTGTACTAGCTGTTATCTCTGTTATCTGGAGCAAAGGTTTTGGTCTGAACAACTGGAAGAAACAGAACAGCTATTAACAAAAATAGGAGATTCATGGTAGATGGAGCATGAGGAGTGAGGTGAGAATCTATTTTGTGTATGTCAGAATTTAACATCCAAATAGAGATATTAAAGTGGGCAGTTGGGCTGGGGATGTAGCTCAGCAGCATAAGTGCCTCCCTGGTAAGTGTGAGTCCTGAGTTTGATTCCCGGTACCAAAAATAAATAAATAAATAAAGTGGGCAGTTGACCATGTGAGTCTGGCATATAAGAGAGAGATCTGAGATGTAAGTAGAAATCTGGGAGTTATGGAATATATGTGGTACTTAAAGTCATGAGACTAGAAAAGACCACTGAGACAGTGTGTGTAAAGACAGTGTTAAGAGGTCAGAGAGATGAAGAAGAACCTAGAGAAAAGAAAAGGTCTGCACACTAAATTTAGTCCCTAGAACAGAACAGGAGCCAGGAATTTTTGTAGTTTAGAACTGGAAAGGACAACAGAGAACAACTACTCTAATCAAGAATGCTAAGGTGAGAAACAGGAGCCCTGGGCTCTACTTCTAATTTTATGCTTAGATAAGTGAACTTGACAGGTTATTTGACTTCTCAGAGTCTCTGTTTTCTACTGTACAGTAGAATAGCTAAACCAAATGATTTAAAAGATTTAATTGTCATATTTACATGTCCTCATTTTACAGAGGAAGAAACTGGCTCAGAAAGAGACCATAAGTGACTTGCCCAAACATCCTGGCATTAGGAGCAAACAGTAGTCCAGTAGGTCCTCTCTACTGTAGTTTTTAATTCCCATATGCATACTAGAATCCTTATGGAGCATTTAATAATGTGGATTATTAGGTTCCAAATTTAAAGTGTCTCATTTTGTTGAGCAGGGCTGGATTTGGCATTCCTATTTTTGACACTCCTCAGGTATTCTAACTTGTAGTGAGGGTTGCAAACCACCTGCTCTATATTAAAAGGGCATGGCAGTGTCTTGCTAGTTTTGTACATGTTTTTGCATCATAACTTGCATTTCCAACACAAAAATGATTGACTGACTTTAAAATCCTTTTTTTAAAAGATGTAGATTGTTACAGGAGGTTAGCTTTCTAGACCTTGTGAAATCAAAATAGCAAATACCAGGTTTTTTTGGAAGCTTGGTAAAATAACATGACCATAGCTTCCTTGAGCTCCATTCTAGAAGTGAAATATTGTGGGAAACCGTGAAGGTATGGCCATTTGTGTGTGGTGGGTAGGGTGAGGAGAGGCGGGGTTGTTTACTCTTCTTCTGTACCTTTTAGGAGAAACATGGAAGGTTTATTCCTAAAACAAGCTTACAAAGTGAATGAGCCATGCTTTAGACACAACATGCAAATATTGTTGCTTTACCATACTTATTTGGTAGGCATAGTCACATGATCTACTGTAGCAGCCTAGCCAGTTTATATAAGCTTCTCACCAAAGCCTTATCTTTGCATACCAATAGGATTTAAGATTTCTCCACGAAACCCATACTCTCTATACACTACAAAATTTGGCTCAGTACATGTGCATGTGCATGTGTGTGTGTGAATGTGTGGGTAAGTGTGCTTAAAACTGGATTCTAGTGTTCACTTTCTTTGGGGAGCATTTGTCTAGGGGAACAGCCAGTTTGAACTAAGAAATGACACAGACATAGATTGTGGAGACATATTACTTACAATCTTTCCACAAATACCTACCACTCTACCTTATCAAGAAATGATTTTGGTGTGCATAATGCGCCAGTAATTAACCTGGTAAGTTTTCTTTGAACTCCTCTTGTCTCTTTCTTTTTTTTTTTTTTTTTTTTTTTTTTTTCCGGTACCAGGAACCGAACTCACGACCTTGCGCTTGCCAGGCAGGCGCTTTGCCGCTGAGCTAAATCCCCAGCCCCTGTCTCTTTCTTTTAAGTGCCCTTTCAAACACTAAATCAATTTTCTAGTTTAAGTGCAAAAAATATATTGTGTATGACTTGGTTTGTTCATAATATTGTCATATTTGATATATTTAAAGTAGTGAAGGCCTGGGGGAGAAAAGCAGAAGAATTCAGGGGAGAAACTAAGCAACTCCTCAGAAACATTTTTTTCCTCTGGGTCTTCATAGTTCTACTCCACTCAGACATGCAGCACATAATAATGAACACAGGCGTGGAACATACTCTGAGATCGCTCTAGGGCAACTAAGGCTCAAGATAATTGTAATTTTTAAAACAGGTTTCACCGTTGTTTGGAACCATCTACAATTCAATTTACTTTATCGCACAAGCCATGAATAATTCTGTGAAAGAACATGGACGGGCTAATGCTGCCAGGCTGGTTCAACATTCCAGAAACATGCACTTCTATGGATTCAACCAGCTGATAAGGACAGATTCAAATGGAAATGGAATTTCAGAGTATGTAATCCTGGACACCAATGGGAAAGAATGGGAACTCCATAGCACCTACACTGTGGACATGGAAATGGAGCTGCTACGGTTTGGAGGGACCCCTATTCACTTCCCTGGTGGCAGACCCCCTAGAGCAGATGCAAAATGCTGGTTTGCAGAAGGGAAGATCTGCCAAGGAGGTAAGGAATGGGAAATCACTAGTAGTTATTTAACTCAGCTGGGATTAACAGGGAAGCACTTCAGGAAAAGGCATATTTTAATATTGAAGCAGTCATAGTCATGTCCACTCAGGTGATAAAAACATCTTGTCATTTTATCTACTTAATTTAAAATAATAAGAACAACAAGAGATACTTTCCGGTCTTAATAGCCCACAATTGAAAAGTTCCCCCACCACTTATTTTTTAAAAAGATTCTACTCTTTCCTAAAGAAGTTACTCTATAAGAGGAAGGAATTTGCTTTCTCCTTGGTCTTTTGTAATCTGTGACCTGTGATTGATTCCTCTGCTAGAAAGGTCACCTATCTATCCCTTGATCTATCCAAATCTTGCCAATCAGGTCCTACCACAGAAATACCATATCTACAGTGTCTCTTCTCTGAATTCCCATTATACTAAAAGTCTGTACCTTGCAGCTTAGAACAAAATTGATTTTCGGTTTTTTCTTCTGTTTTTGTTGTGGATCCCCACTTTCCAAATATACTGTTATTTGAGGGCAGGGACCATAGCTAATAATTCTTATGCCCCCCCCAAATGCCCAGACAGTAGGCATCCAGTAAATACTTGCAGTTTAAGTGAGTAGTAGAATTCCTCTAGCTTGTGGAAGAGGGGAAACTTCATCAAACCTCTGAAAGCCAGAGGTAACCTTTGGAAGGACTCATATGTTTTTATGCAACTGTATACTACGCCCTTCCGAAGCCAAATGTCTCTATTTGAAATTGGCTTTGATTTTTATTTTGCTTTAGTATGACATATCCAAGTTCCTCTCTATTCATATCATTATATATATTTCCTCTAGAATCTTAGTAATCTATTCAAATATTTAGATTTTACAGAGACTAATTTACATGCTGATGAAAACGCTAATTATCAAAACTGTATTTACCTTCCCCTTGAATGACAAGTACTATCTTTTTCATCTATAACCCATGAGGTCTGTGGGCTCGGGTGAATTAAAAGCATCTTTTATTTTATGAAGGCAACATAATACTCACACTTCACAGGTGAGACAACGTATTTGCTCGCAAGAACTCTATTGCTGTCTAGCTTAAATTAAAGTACTCAAAGTTTTCCATTCATGGACCTTTTCCTCCAAAGAAACACCCCAGTCAGCCTTAATTCATGTGATTTGTTATTGCCAGAGTGGTGAGTGGTTTTGCTTCAGAACAGTGAAATTGCTTTCTGTGTCCATAAAGTCAACAAGACAGACTGTGCTGTAGAAAAATGGAATTAGGTTAGGTAGATGTGACTTGATTTTAGAGTCACCAGAAAGCATGAGGAGTCTCTGTGGTGCTCTTTATTTACTGCCTTTTGTTGATAATGCTGTTCTTTCTCTTCCTCTCATTCTCTGCAGGCATTGATCCTGCCTTTGCCGTGATGGTCTGCCTTGCTTTGCTTATGGCCCTGCTATTTATTAATGGATTTGCTTACTTTGTAAGGTACATTTTTTCTTGTTTTTGTATGCACAAAATACAAGCCCGTATTAGCCTTGTTAATATTGATTTCCAGGAAGTCATGTTTCAGTACGATTGCCTCATTACATGACCCACTGATTTTCTTTATTCCATAGTGATCTACCATCCCAACCAGCAGTGTTTTTATGATGACAAGAATAACTTCCTCGTCTGTGGTGTCAGTATTGTTGCCCATGAGTAAATCTGGCTCTAAACACAATGATGAAATAAGCAAACAAGTACAGGGTCTAAACAAATTAGGGTCTGTCTGCTCCTTATTTGTGCTCCTTTTCACCCATCCGTGTTTCCTATATCAATTTCCTTCTCCAAATGGGAAGTACAGGTGGGATATTTTAATGAGTTCTAAAAATTAAACAGATTTTGACTAAATCTAAGCTCTAGGAATAGTGGTACTAACTCAGAGGATTGTAGTGGGGATTAAATAAAGTAAGTAAAATACTTAGAAAAGTACCTGACTTATAGTAGATGTTCAATGAATAGTAAGTATCAAATTTTTCCCAGGAATAGGAGCCTGTCTTGCTAATTGTTAGGAGCCCAAGATCCTCACTTTGAACCTGTACTTTTTGTCTAGGATATCATGATCCAGATTTCTACTGTCTTTCTTCTTTGGACAAAGACTACCCTGTCTAATTATGCACATTATAATTTTTATCAACTGTTTATCTTTCTCCCTCAGGTCCCTTGATATGTGACCAACTAATCTGAAAAACTATTTTAAGGTCAAGGATAAGTGGCAGAAAATGATTTAACATGACATTATGGTCTTATAATCTTTGCATTTTAAGATTTGTACCCTCTCTGTGCTATGACAGTTTGGGAAGAGTAAAAAATGAAATAAATCACAGCCCTCCCGCTTTACCATACAAACAATACCTTTGTGACCTCTTTTTATGGGTAGTCCTGACAACAATATGTCATGGACTAGTAGGGAATAGAGCGGAGCTATTTTAGTGAGTTCCAAGAAAAATGTCTAGAGCATATTCAATAGCCATGTACCTTGAAGAAGTCACTTAAACTCTCTTGCCCAGAATTTTAACAATTGTAAAGTGAAGGAATTGGATTTGACAATGTTTAAGAGCGCTTCTAGTTCTGATAGTTTAATGACACTGTGAGATCTTAGATTGAAACCGTAAGAGATGTTACTCTTAGTGTTTAATGTGTTGGTATCACTGTGAAAACCTAAAATCATCTAATATCCCCAGTAGAAAATTTATAAAGACATAAAAAATAGTAAGCAGCTTATGAGTTGTTAAAACACACTTAATAAAGACATTAGTTCAAAGGAAGTTTTTCTTCTGATTTCCGGGACTGTGACATATTTCTGCTAAGAACATAAACTTCATATCTTTAGCTTCTACCAAAGAATAAAGCATTTAATTAACATCCTTGCATATTTAGCAAAAATAAATGGCTCCCATACAAAACACTTCCCCCTTCTAGATAGATTTGAGGGTTAATAGACTGTCGACCCACTGCTAAAACATCCCATGGCAAAGTGGACAATGGAGTCATACTCAGTAGCTTATATTACTTGTCAGTCTCCCAAGTGACAGTTCTGCCTAGTCTTTCCTATTGAATGGACTTGCCCTTTGGGCTTTGAGTAAGCCCAGCCTGCAATTCTTGAGAAGGGAAGGTGGGGGTAGAAAAAAACCCACAGGATAGTGGGTTTGCTTGGAGCTTGTGGGCTGAAGGGCAAAGAAGACTGGAGAGGAAAATGATAGGAGAGGGACATGATTAGAGAGCAAAATGATTGGAGAGGAAAATGAGTTTGAGACAATTGGTACTTCATATGGTCACAAAAAAGCTCAGAGACGGGAGAGAGGTACATCATTTTCCAGAGTCACTTGCTTCTTGGTTCTTCAGCTTACAAAGCACAAAAGATGCCCCCACTTTTGCTGCTTTCCTCCCTCTCTCTGCCCACCACGGCTGCAATCAGAAGAGCTGAGCGGCTGATGAGTTTCTGTAATAGATGGTGATTACTTGCAGGAGAGTGACTCTCTGTTCCTTCCTTTTCTGTGTGTTTTGATTGTTTAAGTTTTTTTTTTCAGAAAGGAAGACGTGCAAAGAACCCAACCACCCCAAAACAAAGAATTCTTTGAACTCCTCTTTTCTCCCTACTCCTCTGAACTAGACTGCATTGCTTTTGTATAAAGCTCTCCCGTGCTTTGTAATACTAATGATGATAATGATAATAATGAGTCCTTATACTTTCATAGTGCTTCATGCTTTTCAGAGCACTTTCACATACATTATCTCATTTGATTTTCAAAACAGCTCTATGAAGCGGGTAATGCAAGGACTATTATCCTGGTAGAAAGGAGACACTGAGGCATGAAGAGGTTAAATCATTTATCTAAGGTCACCTTCACTTGGCTAATTACTGGCAGACTTTGCACTGTCCCACATCTCTGGACTGAGAATCCAATTCACTTTGTACTAGACTGTATTTTGTAGCATGCTTATTTTTACAGGTGTAGATGCTTTAAAACAATTCACTGCACATATGAAACTAATAAGTTAGGGAATAATGTTTTACTTGCCAAAAGATTCATGTGCTCTACACAAGAATTCACTGCAGGGTTCTTTTAATTTTCTCTGCGGGGTTGCATCTCCCACCGTGATAGGGGACACATTTGTTGGCAGACAATTAGAAACACATTAATTGTTTGTTTACAAACCAGTGAAGTCACTGAGAAAAACTGACAGGATTGCTAATATTTAAAGCTACTTTGACATTGTAGACTTCTCCTTAGAGCAACTTGACTAAGCATTTTGAGTTAGTGTATTGTTTTTTCCTTCATTCTGGCTCATGACTTTAACACATTCCAAAGAATGACCACTATAGGGTTATAGAAAACACAAAGCCAAAATGTAGATGTCAGGATCTCTGAGACAAAAACAAAAAGAAAAACAAACAAAATAAAACAGAAACCAAAAAAACCACACAGACTAATTCAAGACTTCCTTCAGGTCCTCATGTTTCCCAGTCAGACCTACCTGACCCGTGTGAGTAGACATCATAAACTCTTCTGTGTCAGTAATTGATTTCTAGAAAATAATTACATTCACTGAGAAATAATGGGCATGTTTGGAGAGAATGTTGTTTTAACTGTGTCTATTTAATGTCAGACAAGAGATCAATTCAGTAAAAGGAAAAAAAAAAACAAAACGCAGTCAGCCCACTTGTGTGGAATCATGTAGACAAAGCAACAAGCTGATTGAATTTTTCCGTTTTCAACCTGTTGCTTTGGCAACGAATAGATGCAACTTTGCAAGATAAGTGGTCTTATGGGCAGAAATCTGGGCCTATAGCCAGAGACAAAGGATTCAAGTTCCAGTGCTGCCTCGGGCTAGGGAATCTCACACAATTTGCTTAATTTTGTTTTGTTTCCTTAATATGTTTGTGTCTATAAAATAGAGATTGATGAATCTTGGCCCTGGTATTATTAGGAGAAATACTATGCCATCTGAGAAAATATATCGAATTTGTTAAAAGAAGTATTCAGAGGTAGGTGTTGTTTTGAATGTGTTCTTGATATGGGATTCACCATTTTATTAGTCTGAGATACTATCTCCATGCAGTTCTCTCATCATTCTCTTTTGATGCCTGCTCAAAAGCATTTTAATTTTTCTCTTTTTCTCTGTTTGACTTTGCAAGTCATGAGGGCCAGGATTGTTGACATCCTTTGTTGTAGGTACTATGGTAAACATCCATGTACAGTTTTCTTCCCAATTATCTTGTATATTCTTTAGTTACTACCTTAGCAAATCAATTATGCCTTTGCAAAAACAGCCATTACCCTGTGACCAGATTTCATGTTTGTTTCAGGCGTCGTATAAATAAAATCCAGTTGATTAAAGGACCCAACAGAATTCTACTAACTTTGGAGGATGTGACATTTATTAATCCCCACTTTGGCAGTAAGGTAAGAAATAGCTCCTCTGGCTGCACTGTCCAATATTGTAGCCACAAGCCAAAATGACTATTGAGCACCTGGAGCGTGTCTAGTCTGAATCTTAATGTGCTGTAAGAATAAAATACATACTGACTTTAGAAGACTCAGTATCAAAAAATGTAAAATATCTCATTAGGATGTGAAAAAGATGTAAAAATATTAATTACATGTCAAAATAATATTATATACATATTAGGTCAAATAAAACATATTAAGGCTAATTTCCCTTGTTTCTTTTTATGTTTTTCAATGTGACTGCTAGAACACTTAAAATTGCATGTCTTGCATGGAGTATTATTCAGCCACAAAAGAATGAAATCTTGTCATTTGTAGCACTACAGATGGAACTGGACAACAATGTGTTAAGTGAAATAAGTCAGGCACAGAAAGACCAGTGCCACGTGTTCTCACTCATGCGTGGAGCCTAAAACAGTTTACTTTATAGAAGTAGACAGTACAGTAGGGGTCACTAGAGAATAGGAAGTGTAGGGGTCAGGGAAATACATGAAGGTTAGGGGGCTGCTATCAAAATACACTTACGTAAGAGGAATAGGTTGTAGTGTTGTACAGCACAGTAGTAGGATTATAAATTATAAGAATTTATCATATATTTTATAAAAACTACAAGAGAGGAGTTCAAAGTTCCCAGCAAAAACACATGATAGAAATGACAGGTTTAAAGAGATAGAAATACTAATATAACTAATATAATCATTACACATTGTATATACACATAAAATCATTACACTGTACCCCAATAAATATGTAGAACTATGAAATGTTCAGGAATAGTTACATAATGTGGCTCATGTTACATTTCAGTTACATACTGCTGAGGAAAACAGTGTTGTGAAATAAATGCAGTACACTTTGGGCAATAGTTTAGCTTTAACTTCATAGAGCCCTTTTCTTGTATATTTGGACTCAATATTTGATGAATTGCTCCTCAAGGGCAGGGGTATGATTCTGTAATACTAACCTGTCAAAACTGACATGGTGCTTATAATGTAAAACCTTCATGTAGAAGTTCGGTGAACAAAAAAAACTAGTAAAAGAGGATTGAATTTCAACAAGGAGCTCTGATTGTGTTTGTGTTGTTATAGGTGATCTGCATTAAACTCCTGCTACTATTCTCTTTGCCTGGGATAGGCTCTCTGAGAGATGGCATAGAGTCCTTGCCCTCAAGGGAATTACAGTCAAGTTAAATTGATAAATAATATCACACAAGTGAGTTGATAGGTACCATATTACACAGAAGAAATTAGAAACACAGTGGGACTTCAAAGGAGAAAACTCAGTGAAGGGAAAATTTTCGGAGACCCAGAAACCAAGCTGAATCTAAAACAAGGAAGGATAGAATTTAGCTAGGTCACAGATTATAGACCGGTTAACCTTTATGTTTGATCCTCACAGTTTTTAAAAGTAGCAGCCAGATTTTGGAAATTATGAAGTTACACATAAAAATCTGGATCTCTGGATTTTCTTTAGAAGTTGGGTGGCAAGTGTTGGTGTTCTATTACACAAGCATGATTATAGATAACAATATTGCATTGCATAATCCAAAATAGCTAGAAGAACATTGTAAAATGGGAAGAAACTTCAAAAGGAAAGAGAAACTAGGTTGAAGTAGTGGAGAAAAGAAGGAAGGGAAAAGCCAAAAGAAAAATATATATATATATTTATATATATGTATATATATATCAGTTAAAATAGTTATACTACTAATTTTTCTTAGTACATTGAAAAGAAAAGTTTGTGCTAACATTGTTTGGACAATTAAATGCTAATATCTTATACTCTGAGTAACTAATTTAAAGATAACAATATGCAATGTATTAACCATTGCTACCCTCTTATCATCTTGTTTTGAAATTTTGTTTTTTCTTTAAAATAAAATTATATAAAAAAGCTGGAAGAGAGGATTTTTAATATGCTTATCTTAAAGAAGTGATAAGTGTTTGCAATGCTGGACAGCCTAAGTATCCTGAAGGGATCAATACACAATGTATAAGTATACCAAAACTTCACACGGAACCCCATAATGATATATAATTATTGCCAATAAAAACAATTTTTAAAGTTGAAAAGTCTGTCAACCTATTAGGACTCATTGTAGCAATTGAAGGAAACCCAATAGTAGGTCATCTTTGTGAAAGAGGAAGTTTCTCTGCAGTTTGATAGTTTCCAAGCACTCTATCTTGCCCTATACGCAGACTATTTCACCTATTTATATTATCTTCCTGTCTCCTGTAGGCATCCTATGTAAAGGAAACTGCATAAACAGCAACTTAGGCAAGAGAATATGTGGAGCAAAGTTTTCAAAGGTAGCTAGCTTGTCTACTGACTGTCTATGTGGCTGCAATAATGAGACTAGTCTTTGCAAATTCTTGTGGTGGCAGGACGCAGGGAGAGGATGCAAAGGCATCATATTGTTTCCATGTGGCATTTACTATTGCTATACCACTGTAGCAGATTTGAGAATTAATTCTCTCAGGGACCAGATTGGCCATTTGCTTAAATGTGATATGGAAAGGTATATTTAATTAGTTGGCATAGTGACAGTGGACTTACACGATACTATCTTGTGCAGGTACAGTCAAGTGAATTGTTGAGCTGTTTAGTTTAATTCTCATTTACAACCCTAATTCTTACTGTTAAAAATCATCATATCCCTTTGTACGGTTAATATCGTGTTCCAAGAAATGTATTGACAAAAGCCAAAACTATCACTGTGGCTGAAAGCTACACTCCACTCTCATGTCACAAAAACTTACTGAATATTAGTCTTCACTTTAAAAACTACTAGAAGACAATAGGACTCATGGTGGTGGAATTTGTCTGTATTTATCATATTCAGTATACCTAGTATGAAAATTTCTATCTCAAGTAGTAGAAAGTATGAATGCTGAAGCATATGCTCTGAAGCAATTCCAGAATATAACTCAGGACTAAGAAAAAAGTGATTCTGTGACAAAATATTTTATTCAGAATTGAGTGATAAGTAGGAAAAGGCAGTGTCTAACTGTAGCAAAATATAGAAAAGTTTTGGTAAAAAGAAATAACCTTATTTAAAAAAATCTCTACTTCTTCCTGGCCCATACCCAAATGGCAGACATGTCAGTTGCCTAAATATTTGCCTTTAAAGTCTCAAAATAATAAATGTAGCTGAATTTTTGACCGTTTTAATTTTTCTTTGTATAGACTTGGCAGCATCTAGTAAAATCTAGAAAATCTTCACCTATGACTCTTCTGTTTTATACTAAAACTTAAACTGTATTTGTGTGACTAAAACATGCCAGTCCTCACCAAATACTCATAAGTAGCAGAATAGTGCTAAAGCCAAATGAACAGAATACCTAGTTTTAAAACTTTGCCCATGATGATAGATCTTTTCTTTTTCACTTATACACAAATGTTTGACCAAATGAAAATAAAAAACCAACTATAACCAATTTTTAGCATATGAGCAAGAAGAATAAATAGCAATAAGAAAGGATATACATATAAGGAATGTCTCTTTTATTTTAATATTTTGGCCCAGGTGCAAAAGAATGGCATTACCCTAGAAGAGCATAGCTTTTGGCCTGAAGATGGCTTTTGGCAGTTGGTTTGTAACAGGGATTCTGATGGGAAAGAATGGGGGATAGCATATATTTTCCTTAATTGCTGTGTAGTTACAGACTTGCAGATGGTTGTATCTAATCATTCAAGAAGCCTAGTCAAGAATTCCATCCAAAAGGAATGTCTGAAAGGGTAAACTCCTAGAGAGTATAGGATTAATTCAGTTTAGAAAAATTGGCAGGTGAGGAGAAGTCAAGTTAGGAAAGGAAGTTTTTATAAGAAAGTGAAGCTGAAGTCCAAATATATGTGGATTTTGGCAGGTTCATCACTTTCTCCCTTGCACTTCATGGAGAGGTCTACACCTCATTATACAGATCTAGGTGATCCTGATGAGATATAAAAACAAAGAGTGAAAGGCAAGTAGATTCCTCTCTGACCTTGCTCTGTTGGAGAGAGTGCAGGTTGATATAAGGGTTATGTGAAGGATCAAGTTTTACTTGTCTGAATCTTGAGCTGTTGGAATTTTATAAACTTATGGACTGAATAAAGTTTAACATTGTCCTAGAACTTTGACTGTAATAGTCTTGGTATAAAAGGAGATTAACTGAGGGCTTAGTCAACTAGCGATTTTCACTTCATCAATGATCACTAAGGGAAGCGTTGGAAAGCACTTAAGATTAAAAATTATTAGCAAGTAAGAATGATACAAAACATGATGTGGTGGAAAGAGCACAGGGCCAGGAAATAGAACACCAAAAGTCTTTTTCCAGCTAGTGTTTACTTCTTAGGTCTCTATTTCCTTGTCATAAAAATGAAGGTGTTGGGGTTGGAGGTGTGGGTGGAACTACATAGTACTAATCATACTTGCTAGTTCTGAGTTGCTCTAATTCTCACAAAGGCATGTTTGGAGATAAGGAGAACAAGATTGAAGAACCTGCTGATTTATTGTTGTCTTCATTCAAAGTATGTCTGCTGGGTCAGTTGAAGATACAGAAGTTCAATTTTAAAGGTTAACACATATTGCAAATGACTCTTCATCTTGTCATTCAACTATGAAGTTCTCAGTTGTCTTTTACCAGACTTATGTGTGCAAATTAACCGATCAAGGAATAGAGAAGTTAGCCTACTTAACATCAGACTCTTAAATCATGTGCAGATGATTTACTCACTTTCCATCATAAAATTGCTTTTGGGGATATCATCTGCTCCACAAAAAGGATGCCAGTCAGTATGGCAGGTGTAAGAAAATGAATCAGTCCTGAGAGTCAGAAAGGTGAGATTCTGTCCTATTTCTGCAATTTTTTAAATATTAGATTTTTATAAATAACACTTATTATAACTAAATCATTGATATATGATATTGGGAAATTAATTCTTTTTTTTGTCTCAATTTCTTGTCTATTAAAGGAAGTTCCTAGATTTAAAAAGTTCTGAAGGATAGGACAAATTAACCAATTTAATGTAGACCCACAAATACTTACTTTCCTATGAATAGAAAACAAAAAAATGTAAGCATAGTACTGACACTATAGCTCAGTGTTTTGTCTTAAATCATGAAAATTTGTTCCATAACATTTTTTTCTCAATCCTTTCACAGAGAGGAAGTCGTGCCAGTGTAAGCTTCCAGATCATCTCCGAGGTGCAAAGTGGGAGGTCCCCAAGGCTCTCCTTTTCTTCAGGAAGTCTAACTCCAGCTACCTATGAAAATTCAAACATAGCCATTTATGAGGTAAAACAGCTATCTAATATGTCATCTTCTGTTACTGTAAAATGTGGCACTGATTTAGAACTTGGTGTTTGGGTAAAAATATTGAGGCAAGTTTTCCAGGTGTTTGTTTCTGTGTCTACTTATAGATTTAATTGGTTGACATTTTTGACAGTGGTTTTCCTCAGCAATTAATTATAACCTCATTGATATTTCAACTCAGTGTGTTTGCTATGCACATAGAAAAAAATCTTTGAGATCCAAGTACTTAAATATTTCTTTCATCCTACAAACCTATATGTAAGAGAAGAAATAGAAGACTATAAGAGTAGAAGAAACGTCTCCGTGAGCTCTTTGGGATGAGATGTCAAGAGGCATGTTTGTGCTGGGTAGGGACTGAGATACTCCTCCTCCTTAAATTCTAGTTGCTCCTACACTTGTTATCTTTGATGTTATTGAAATAATTTTTATAAATTCATTTATTTCTTTTTCTTTACCTGTACTGCCTTTTTGAGTAACAGGTTGCTTTCTGTGGTATAAAATAAAAATATTTTCTATTTCACTGAAGTTTCTGTCTTTTAAGATTTAAGAGGCCACTCTTTATCCCTTGTTCTGAGGTACTAGAATTTGGCAACCCAAACAAATATTGCACCAGTTGGAGACATGAACTGTTTCTTCTCAGCATGAAAGAGTTAAGCATGGAGTAAAAGGCAACTCCACTGTCTTTTTGTGCCTTTTAAGTGTGGCTATCCCAATATGGTTTCCTTGCTTTGTTTGAAGATACTCCCCAAAACACCAAACATTCTCAACTTGAACAGTAACTACAAAGAAAGACTGAAGCAAGAAAGATTGAGCTTTTAGATTGCTGACCACATTGAATTTTCCAAGTGAATATTCTCCAATGATAAGTAATTCATGGGTACCATGCTATAGATTGAATGTGTTACCTCCAAAATTCAGATGTTGAAATGTAATGGTCAATGTGACAATATTAGATGGGGTTTTTAAGAGATATTAGGTCATGAGGGCTCACTCCTCTCATAAGTATGGGATTAAGTCCCTTATAAAAGAGGTTCTGTGCAGCATTTAGTTAGCTTCCTCTTCTACCTTCTGCCGTGTGAGGACAATATGTTCCTCCTATTCAGAGGAAGTAGTAATAAGAAACTATCTTGGAAGCAGAAAGCGGCCTTCACCAGACAGCCAAACCTACTGTGTTTTGACTTTGGATTTCTCATCCTCTGAAAATTACTCAGCCTCACAAAAGGGGTAATTGACATGACATATAAATTTTTTGCATTATGCCATAGCAAGAAACCTTTGAATCTTACCTTAGACTTAACTTAAACGAAGAGATTTGATTCAAATGTAAACTTGAAGCATTGAAGAATTAGCCCTTTACTCTTTCAAAGATAAAAGATCATATACTAGGATAGCTTTTGAATATCAAGTGGAAGAGTTTATGAGTTTACAAACATATAAATACCTGAAGATTCTGAGATGACTATCAATAACCTTTGAGTATGATCTGTAACATGAGGGGTTGAGCCAAGTTCTTAATCCTGCTCATTAAAGTCTTCTTGGGAAACACAAAAAAAATATTTATTACAAGATTCCTACCACTAGTGATTCTGATTCTGTTTGTATGGATTGGGGTCCAGGCATTGGTACTATTTTAAATTTCTTATGCATCCAGGTTTCATAACTGCTGGACTAAGAGACCTTTAAGGCTTCTTCTTGCATGGATACACTATAATTCTCTGATTCTGAGGAATAATTAATATGCTGAATTTATGTGTTTTATTTGGTGAGATTAGAAGGATGCAGTGTAGAATAGAAATGGGGAAAAATAAACATCTATATGTAACTAGCCTTTAAGACTTTTTCAGATATGTCTTCATTTTGAAAGGAGGCAAGAAGCTGAGGTAGTTCCTAGAATAACCATTAGTTGGATCACGAGTGGAGCGAACTTTGTATTTACAAAAAGCGCATAATAGTAAGAATAATTCCATACAATAGAGTCAAGATCAGGTTGATGGAAGGGTGTCAAAGAAGACACTGAGCCTGGAAAACTGCCTGGCTAGGACCAAAGAGGACTCTGAGGGGAGCCTAAATCAAATGAACCTATGGATAAAAGAAAGTAGTCCATGTGCCTTTTTGACTTAAGAGTGTTTTAGAAAAGACTAATTCTCTAGATTTTGTTTAAAATAAATAAAAAACTTCATAAGAACTTTTACTGAATATCCCAGGATTTCCAGACAATGTGCCAGATAGTGTTAACAGTACCAAATATCTGACAGCAAAGGATGGCTTCTCTAGGATGTATCATATGTCTAATACTCCACTGACACCAATTCACACTTTGATTGTATACACAGATGCATAAACTTCAGAACTGTACAGTCACAACTGTATGTCACAGATATCCTTTGACATGTGGAAAAGAAAGCTAGATGAGATGACTGCTGGGAAAAATATGAATGACAGTGCAGTGAGGACATCATGGTCTGCCCTAATAGCCGTGGTCTAGGGGAGTGGAGGTCAGGGGTGAAGCACTGTAGTCCTGACACACTCAGGGAGAACCCACTGAATTCATCTTCCCTTTTCATTTTCTGACTTGTGCCTCTCAGTCTCCACCTATATTTTCCTCTTCATCTCACTTTGCTCTTTCTCTCCACTTATTCCTGCTTCTCACAGCTTTGTTTCTCTTTCCTCACTTACCTCCCTTATCGATCTCTCTTTACCCCTTTTCTTTCGCCATTTTTTCTCCCTCTTGCATCTCCCCATCATAGAATCACATATCATAAAAACCAAAAAAGACCTAAGATATCATTTAGTAAGTACAGCTCTATAGGTAGGGAAGCTGAAACTCAGGCTGATTAAGTGGCTATGATAAAGACTGCCCTTGAGTTGAAGCAGCTCTGTTTCTTGCTTCTTAGTTAATACGCCATGGCCTTAGCACAAAACTGATGGACTTTAAATTACTTCTAAAAACTTTATTGAATAGAGTTTGATGTCTCTGCCTCTTAATTAAAAAGTGAGTGATGAGTGAAGTATTTCATCATTCTCTCTTATTTTAAAAGAGCAAAACAAAACGAATAGTGCATGTGTGGTGAAGATAAAATTTTCCCATTTCTCCTCTCCTCATTACTCATGAACTAGGTTGCACACAGACTCAATACAAATTTGCTTACAAAGTTTGTGATAATTATTTAAATCTTAAACATACACAAATTCCCCAAGCAATAGGAAGCCAAATAAGGGAAAAGAATAACAAAATAGGAGATGGAAGACCTTGGTTCTATTCCAGCTGTGTTACAGCCTAGGATTCTGAACTTAGGCAAGTCAGTCTCTTCCAGGTTTAGTTTCTTTATTGACATATAAAAGGTTGAATTGGGGCTACCTTTCTGGCTCTTTCTGGCTCTCAAATTTAGTGGTTTGTCATGAAGAAGCTATGCTTAGGTACTTGCGGCAGTTAATAATCCAGACCAAAGGCCAAGCTATGTCTGTCACAGGCCTAACTCCAGCAAGAAAGCATCAGATACTACCAGCTGTAAGACAGAGTCAGGGCTACTAGTACTGATGTGCAGACTGTGCATTGCAGAAGGGCATCACATCTAAAAGAGTTCTATTCACAGTGAATATATATACTAAATTGCATGAGCGTGCTGCAGGAGTTTGGCACAGAGGTTCTCGTCTCCTGGTCTAGTCCTGGAATGGTATAGGATGCAAAATGTTCTGCATATGTACTATCTTGACTATGCCCCAGAAATCCCTTAAGGTTACAACTCTGTCTTGCATGATATTCTTGGAAGCCCAAATCCAGCTTCTCACACCCATACAGCCTGACTCCAAACCTGACAAAGAGGCCTTTATGATAGAAGAGCTCGGTCATGTGCAGGGTGTCCATGCTGCTAGGGAAATGTTTTCTTTTCTGCCTGGGAGTTTTATGAATAAGTGTGAGTGTGGAGCATGCATGTACCAGTATATATGCAAAGCTGTTGTTTAATGTAACAGGGTGGCCAGATGCTGTACCGTAATATACTCATATAATTAGTTGTTTTTTTGCTTGCCAGAAAACACCATTTTCTAATTAGCAGAGAGGTGTGATAGCGGCTAGTTGTGGCTCTGGGCCAAGCAATGCACCTGTGAAGTGCTAGAAAGGCTTTTTTTGTTCACTGTTATGTCCCACTCATAGTCCCATTTTGTAAAAATCTCAGCTTTTATTCACTTAACACTAGCTTTTTAGTCTCTAAAAGGTGAAGACCTCTTAAGGGTAAAACTATAGGCCTGTGTTGGGCCCTCCTGAATTCTACGAATGAGTTTTAGATGCCTGACTGAGGGCTACTTTTAACTCAGTGACAGGTAAATGAGGTGGATATGAGTAAGGGGAGCACACAGAGAGGAGGAAAAGGGAAAGACTGGAACCGTATGTCTCAAACTTTGACATGTTTCCAAGTGAAATGCAGGGAATGATAAAACAGAGTCCTAGCTTCGTCTCCCACAATTTCTGATTTCCTAAGTGTAGGGTGGAGCCTTTCTAAGCAGTTCCCAGCTAATACTGATGCATCTAGTCCAGGGTCACCCTTGGAGAATTGCTGGATCAAATGGTCTTAACATTCTAGTACAGTGAGGCACTGATCCTGGGTTACCCTTCTGAATTCTGTGGGCAATGAAATGGGCTGGTGCAGTTTTGCTCAGCTGATAAAGATCTCTTGAAGCCATTCCCTGGTAATAAAAGGTTTTGAGCTGTTTGGCTAGGAGATGTTTTCTAACACAAAGTATAGGCAAGTAACTCAGATGCTTGCATCTTCCATTTGCCTTTGCCTCTAGCTGTTTCCAGATGTACTGCTATAGCTGGATATATTCCTTAATAAGAGAGTGGTTACACTTTCTTATTCTCAGAATTTGATTGCACAGAGCTCTCTGCCTTACTATTTCGATTTGATGATAAGTTGGTGCAGCCTGAAATGGAATCTCCAGGCTATAGGTAATTGATGTGAAGGCACTTTGAAGAGTAGAGAGCCCTTTAAAAATGTAAAGCATTATTATTATTACAGAGAAAAAGGAATCCCTATTTATACTGGTCTTTTCTATGATTTGGGTTGGATAGAACTAAATAGGGCTTGATGACTGATGAATTCTTGAGGCTATGCATGTAGAATAAAATTGTCTGTACTGGTGTTGAAGTGAAAGGAAAATTAATTGTTGACCTGACAGTAGCCTTAGAAATAGAAATTTTGTGCTTTAAAAGTAAAAATAAACCAATTACACAGATTTGATCATTACACATGTATTTTATACATATACCTAATTACCTACGATATTCCATAAACATGTAAAATTAAAAAGTATAATACTTTTGAGTAAAATGTCAGAAATACACTTTTGAAAATATCTAGGTTACTTATGTTAATATGGTGGTCATTTATGCATCAAAATAAAAATTATTGATCTACTTTTAAAGCAATAAACTTATTAAAGCATTAGAGCCCCTCTCCTCCAGACGGCCCGTACCACAAGATAAAAATGTATCAAGCTAAATGCAAGAAATATTTACTGCAGTACCTCTCCTGCCCTATGTCTTCCACCACTGATGCCTCAAGGGAGTGGGAATTGCAACCATCAGCTATTACCATTAATCACGGAAAACCTGGTCCTATATCACAGCCTGGTGCTCTATCACTTAGCTGTGAATAACTAAAATGACCTAACACCTTCTGCCGTTAGTTAAGGAAGTCATTGCAAAGATCAGTATTCTTTTTTTGGTGTTTTCATACCTGCAGTTGTTCCTCTGTATTTAGTTAATTGGTACTTTTAAGTTTAACTTTCCTATATGAACTCATTTTAGCCCAAAATATAGAATTTTTAGGGGACAGTGGATGAGACAGGAGGAAAAGTTTCTTTGGGTTGGTAAGTATCACTATAAACACTTCGTGTGGAAAAGATATTACTGTGAATCTACTGGCAGTTAAATTTCATTACTATTCTTTACCTTTTTTTCCAGGGAGACTGGGTGTGGTTGAAAAAGTTTCCCCCTGGAGATTTTGGAGACATTAGATTCATCAAATCCAGTGCAAGTGATGTATTTGAAATGGTATGGGAAACCTTCATTTATTCACATTTTTACTAAAAATCAATCTTTTCTTCAAAATAGCTAAAACCAGCTGTTTAGCATGACCCTTTTAATAAATTTGTGCAGGGAAAGTATAGGGCTGTTAATGGCTTGATATGATAAAATTATAGGCTCTGAAACTGAAGAAACATGAAAGAGTTAAATATCAGCTCTGCTACTTCACAGCTCTATTGACTTGTACAAGTCACCTAAGCTCCTTGGAACTTAATTACCTTATTTGTCAAAAGAATATATTAATATTTACTTTCTACTTCCTTCCTTTTTAGCTTGGGATAAAAGTTAAAAGAGACAATACATATGAAGTTTCTTTTTTTATTTTAAAAATAAAAGGAGGAAAACATTAACAGACAGACAACCTTTTACAAAATAGCAAAAGAACAGTACAGACAATAAAGAGTTACAAACAAAATGGTAGGAAATTAACAATGCTTGTTGTGTTACATATTGATATCTTCAAAGTGGTTTCTCAGGAAAACAGATAGAGACATGCAATATTGATCAATCAAGGACTCATTAACAATTTCTTTCAGCAAAGTAATAGAAGACAGTAGAACAACTATGTTAACTATCCTGTATATACATACACACAAAATTTCTCCTTCTTTCCCTTCTCCTTTCCCACATCCCAGTTGCCCTTTACCCTTGAGTGTTTTCCTATCATTTCACAATGTCTGTCATACCTCCCAGTTTAAGTTACCTCTTTCAGATTTTACATATAAAGTTTCATGTACATTTCCTCGAACATAATTTCTTTGTAAAATGCTAGGTAATATGATTATTATCAGTTAAGTATGTCATAATAATTCAAATCTCTATTTCTCAGGGCTGGAAATGTCACTTGCTAATTTCTGTTCAAAAAATAGCTGCTTACCTAAATCCTCTATATTCAAAAAGTCCTTGGATTATTTACAAAATGGCACAGGGTGTAGATAAGACAGGAATGATCCCTTCTAAACCTTTTAAAATCTTGACTTCTCCTTGATGTTTGAGTCCATAAAAGATTTGTGGATATTGGCGGAGGTTTCTTCTGACTCTTGGGCTTGTAGGATAGAGCTATAGATTTCTCCCATATTTATGAAGGAAGCAACTTCAAATCATTCCAAGATAAGGGGCCGGGGATATAGCTAAGGGGGCACAGTGCCTGCCTGGCAAGTGTAAGATCCTGAGTTCGATTTTTGGTACAAAAAAACCATTCCAAGATATCTGAATGAGACACCTGCTTCATGCAGAGTAAATGTACAACTTAGGAAATATGGGAAGCAGAAGAGCCATATCACATAAACTTTGGGGGGGGGCTGCAATAAGATCCAAACCATAATAGTTAGAATCTATAATTACCTATCAATCAATCTACCGGTCATCTACTTAAAACCATAATTCACACCAATTCTAATGCAATGGCACAACATTCATTTTGTGTTTTCCCTTTTCTGTATTTGTAACTTCTTTCTTCATCGGTGAGAAAACTGCCTCCCATTATCCTCATGACATCTTTTTATGTGTTCAATTCACTAACTTGTGTGGTCATGTCAGGTACAAACAATAGCTCAACCCAAGGAAGAAGACCAAGATTTTTCAGAATTCACCATGCAAGATTCCTTAATTTCTTTCTAGTGCTTTTTTTTGTTTGTTTTTCTCCGGTACCGGGAACCGAACTCACGACCTTGCGCATGCCAGGCAGGCGCTTTTGCCGCTGAGCTAAACCCCTAGCCCCTCTTTCTAGTGCTTTTATGCAAAGGAAATGGATCTGACTATGCTATCACTGTGAGTCTAGAACTGCCTTAACTATTTACATACTTTCATGATCTTCAGATATTGAGACTAGCACCAGGGGGTAGACTGGAAAGCAGATCTTGATGAGTCAGGTACAGAAGGGAGCAGAGCATAGTCAGGTAAATGTTCGTGAAAAGCAAGATCTGGTTGTATTTCCTAGACTGATGTTCTTTGCTATCATCTAGAAATGACTGGATGTTCCTGGAGCTCTTTCTGTGAGATTCTCAGTTCGTTGATGTCTGACCTTTCTTCAAGGAATGTAAAGAGGAGGGAGCTTCATTTGCTGTGTAAAAAAGTGTTTACTTTGTGAAAAAATGCTTTAGGGTTAATTTAGCACTTCTTATGATTACCTTGTCCTTCCTATAGCCATTTCTGTTCTGACTAATGATATGCCTCAGTATCTCAGGATCACATGGTGGAATTTTATTTCTTTCTCACCAATGACAATTCCCAAATAGTGAGCCGCTTCCCTTTGCTTACCACACAGATACCACCCCCATGCTCATGCACGCATGCACAGGGACACACACACAACTTGCTTTTGAGACCAGTGTCATTCTGTTTTAGCACTGTTTTCACCACCAGCATTGCTGTCATCTACTTCTAATTCACTGCTTCTGATTGGTTGAATATTTTGGGACCTGCTTTATGTTCTCCCTTTCTATACTAAGACTTGCCATTATGTTGATGAGATTATGATTTATTAGATATTCAAATATCTTGTTTATTTAGTTTATTGGATGTATTACCTCTGATAATCTCTTCCATTCTACTTTGGCTAACCACTGCTTGGGATTTTTCATGTCTATAACTACTACTAAAAATAGTTTACTTCTAAAATCATAAATTTAAACATTCACCTGTCTTCCTCCAACCTCCTTTTCTTCCACCTTTGCTAATATTTTGACTATGCTAGGTTTTCCAGTCTACTGGCCTCCATTTCCCTCAGCCTCCAAAACTGTCTTCTACTTGCTGTCTTGTCCAACTTAGACTCCATAATCCATCATTTGAGAATATTCTTGTTTATGTGTTTTGGTCAGACACATCTGCAAAATTTCAGTTCTGTATGATCTCAAACCTTAAGTTATTTGTGCCTGCACTTGAATAGCCAAATATTGACATATAAAATCATGCAACAAAGTACTTTTTATGGTAAATTTATGATTTCTTATATTAAGATGTCACTTACTCTCTTGTAAGGCCATCAGTTAATTAACTTTCTATCACCCATGCTTTTTAAAAAAACTTATTTTTTTAAATTTTTTGAGACAGGGTCTTGTTACATAGTTCACAGTGGTCTTGAACTCAGTATGTAGCTGGCCTAGAACCCATTGCAATCTTCTGGCTACAGCCTCCCATGTGCTGGGATTACAGATGTGTACCACTGTGCCTGCTTATAACCCATACTTTAGAGCTTTTCCATTCATCTTAAATTTCCAATGTCCTTCTCTTTCTCTATTTTTATAAATAACACCCTAGTCTTAGTTACTATCATATTCCAGTAGAACTACCATGATCATCATTATTTTCTATTAATAGACTTTATTTTTCAGAGTACTATAGTTTTATGTTCAAAGTAAAATTTAGTAAGAAGTAGAGAATTTCCATATATTTCCTTCCCACGCATATTTACCATTTCCTCCACTGTCAATAGAGTAGTATTTTTGTTACAACTAACTTACATTGACACATAATTATTATTCCAAGTCAATGGTTGACATTGTGGTTCACTTTTGGCATTGTACGTTCTATAGAGTTTGACAAATGTATTGTCTTAGTTACTTTTCTTGTTGCTGAAACAAAATATCTTACACCCAAAGTTGAAGGAGGGAAGGTTTATTTCAATTCTCACTTCGTAAAAGTTTCAGTCCATAACTGGCTGGCTCCAAGGCAGGGTGATATGACAGAGGGGCATTGCAGAGGATAAACAGTTCATGGCAGGAAAAAGACAGCAAAAGCAAGCAATAGTACAAGTAACTAGCAGCAAGCCTCTTTCTCTCCCGTAAATTGTATCCAGTGTAGTTAGCCCAGCCACCAAATTCTGTGGGAATATACTCTAGTATTGTCACTGTCACAAAGGCAATCTGCATGTTCACATACAGAGAAATAGCAGCACTCATGTGACCCCATTAATATCAAGCAAATAAGCTACAGTAGTATCACTCAAGACAAATTATATATTAACATATCATAAAAAACAATTATGTACCTCCTTAAATCCTAGAGAAAAAATTGACAATTATGATGTACACAGTAGGACAACCTAGGTACTGACTTATAGCTAATATGTACTAAATGTGACAGCTATATTTGTGTTAATGGTAGGAAAGAATTCAACAGTAACTTTTCAGAGTTAAGTATTAAAAGATTAACAAAGGTTTATGGTTATAGTATAAAAGATATAGAATTTGTGGAGGGGAAATGCAAAAGGAAAACTTTAAAACCTTAAGCTCTATGATATGAGGAGGAGAGAGAAGTGGTAAAAAGGATCTTCTTGAGGAGTAGAAGAATATCTACAGAATTATGTAAAAGAAAGACAAAAAAACTAGCAAGAAATAGAAGATAAAATTAAAAAGAGGTGAAAAAGAAAGAAATTATATAGAGAGTAACAATGAGAGAAATAATTAATAATTAAGGGGAGAAACATTAAAAGAGAGAAGAGGAAAACCATAGAGAAAAAAAGAAGAAAAGGAGATTATCCACCAGGCAGAAGCCCCAGGATACTGGTGAAGAAAAGAAGAAGGAAAGCAGAGAAAAAGAAAACAACAACAACAAAACAACTGAAAACAATGCTCACAGTCACAAAGAATAACAATTAAAAGCAAAAAAGAAAAAGAAATTTCCATAAGATTTCAAATGGGTGGTTATTTTTGGGGTCTACAGTTTGCGGACAGTGTCCAGTTCAAGATGTGTCCCTGCTCTTGCTGGCAGACAAGGCAGTCAGAGGCTGGATCCATACTGGATGTAGTCAACAACAAGCAGGCTGTAGGAATAGGGAAGGGGTGCTGATTCTGAGGCTTTAAAATCTACAGAGATTCAGGCTTAACCTGGCCTCTGGCCTTGGGTTGGGGGCCTGGGCTATTTAGTTTAAAATAGTCTGGGTGTCTCTAGTCAGCCTGACCTCAGCTCCCTGACCACAAATGTCTGCCATGGCTGTCCTTCACCCTGTCACTGTGGGAGTATACAGTGGGAGCCTTGGAGTGAAGCCAACCTTCAGCTGCTCTGAGTTCCATGTTCAGTTGGCACCTACCTTGAATGACATCCAAGCACTTATTCCAGAAAATATGGTAGGTGCTTGGGCAGGAGTCACTCATCAGCTGTTGCAGCACATAGCATCTGCTGCTGCATTCTATTGCTGTGTTTCTCCTTGAAGGCTTCTGGAATCCCCACTTGCATTGTGTCTCTGTAGATTCAGTCTTCCTTTCTCACAAGCCAGGTGCCAGTGAGAAAGTGCAGGTTGCTCCTTCCTTTTTTCTGCATTGTGTTGTGTCCCTTCATTTTCTCTGTAGGCACCTATTTTCCTGTTCAATCTTTCCTGGGTCCTAGGGATTCACCTCTCTCCTTTTCTTCCACAAATTGTTATTTTCCAGTGTCTGGATTCCAAATCTTGGAGAGGATAATTTGATGTTGCTTACCACTCTGCCATTCTCTTACAAGTTGTTCTATTTTAAGTTTCTTTGAACTTGACTACTTTAGATGTCTTATATAAGTAGATAAATTTATTTGTATTTCACAACTTTTATTTCACTTAGCATAACGTCTCATTTACTTTTTAAAATATATTTTATTCAGTATAGTTAACAAAATAAAATATGCATATCTTAGATATTCTGTTCAATGTATTTTAACAATTGCATATATCTATGTAACTGTTCCCCAAGCAAGATACATAATATGTCCATCAACCCCAGAAAATTCCTTTTTATCCTTATCAACCATTTCTCCTACTCAGATGGCAACCACTGTTCTAATTTCTATCTCTATAAATTAGTATTTTTCCTTTTCTTGGATTTAATATACACAGGATAATGAAATATCTTTTGTGTCTGGTTTCTCTCTGTCAGCATAATGTATTTTAAGATTTAATCCATGATTTTGCATGCATCAATAGTTCACTTTAAAATTGTCTAGTGGTATTTTATATCATGAATATTTCAGAATGTATTTGTCATTTTAATTTTGATGAACTTTTGGCTTTTTCCAAGTTTTTAGGTATTATAAATAGTACAACTACAAAAATCCATTTTTAAAAATTTATTTTAAAAATTAAAAGAAAGAAAACATATTAACAAACAGACATCCATTTACAAACTAGCATAAGAACAATACAAGCAATACAGAGTTACAGACAAAGTGGTAGGAAATTCACAATGGTTGTTTGTGAATCAATATTACATATTGAATCAATATTACATATTGATAGCTTCAAAGTTGTTCCTCAGGAAAACAAATAGAGACAGGCAAAACTGTTCAAATAAGTAATCATTAACTGTTCCTTTCAGTAAAGTGATAGAAGTCAGTAGTACAACTATGTTAGCTATCCTGTATGTACACACATACATAATTTCCACTTTCTTTTCTCTTTTTCTTCATTCCAGTTGCACTTTACTTCTGAGCATTTTCCTTTTGTTTCACAATGTCTGTCATACCTCCCTATTTTTATTCACTCTTTCAGGTTCTTACACTAGTGAGACAATACGTTGCTTACACATGGAGGTCTGGTTTATTTCATTTATGAGTATGGTCTCTAGTTGTGACCATTTACCTGTAAAAGCCTCAAGTTTATCTTTGTTTATAGCTGAGTAATGTTCCATTATATAAAAGTACCATGATTCTTTTATCCATTCCTCAGTGGATGGACATTTGGGTTGCTTCCACAATTTAGCAATTACAAATTGTGCTGCTATAACATGGGTGCACATATATCCCTGTGATATGATGTTTTCAGATCTTCTGTGTCTAGAGGTCCCATTCAACCCAGGTATTCACCTTCTGGGTATTTTCCCCAAAATTCATTTTGTAGTAGAAAAACATAAAATTTACGATCTTAACCATTTTAATTATACAGGTTAGTAGTGTTTGGCATATTCATATCATTGTGAAATAAATCTTCTGAAGTTTCTCAATCATTTTGGAAATCTTATATCCTTCTGCTAATCGAATTTTGGGTTAGCCCACTTGATATTGTCCTCCTCATTGATCCTTGAGTTTCTTTTAGTATTTTTCCAATCTTTTTTTCTTTGTTCTTCACATTGGAATATTTTTTATTGACTTGTCCTCAGGTGCATTCTCATTTTATCTCCCCAGCCCAATGAGTGAATTTTTCATTTCAGTTATTATAACTTCCAGCTATAGAATTATCTTTTTTTTTTTCTTTTGGTTTTTTTTCTGGTACTGGGAATTGAACTCATAACCTCTTGCTTGACAGGCAGGTACTGTGCCACTGAGCTAAATCCCCAGCCCCCAGCTATAGAATTTTCATGTGGTTTATATTTATAGTTTTTGTTTCTCTGCAGTTGACCCATACCTATATAGTTATTTTGCCTATATTGTCCTTCAAGTGCTCAAATATATTTGTAATGTCTATGTTAATGTCATTTCCACCGAATTGCAGTATTTGCATCATTTCAGGGTTTATTTCCATTGACTGTTCTATCCCCTGAGTATAGGTCACATTTTTCTATTTTTTATCTTAACATATCTAAGACCTTTTGGTTAGTTACTGAACATTATTAATAATGCATTTTAGAAAGCTCAAATTCTGTTGTGTTGATTTGAAGAATTATGTGTCACTCTTGAAGGAAAACACAGCCTTTACCTGTTTTAGTTTCAGTTGTTACTCCACTCTCCACTGCCTCCAAACTTGTTTTTAAAATATGGTCCACATTTTATAATTTTTACCTTTTTAATTATTTAAAACCATTTCTTCATGTTTTTGATTTCTTTTACTTATGCTTTTTCAAATATCTAGTGATTTTTAATTTTTGTCATATGTTAGACATTTTATGTCATAAAACAATGCTCAAATCAATATGTTCTATCAGGAAAGGTTTACTGTTTGTATCTGTTAGTTGAACAGTGTACAGCACTAAACACATTAAGCAGAAATTGAGCTGGACTGAAGTT
The DNA here is from genome assembly GCF_000276665.1 of Chinchilla lanigera. NCBI lineage: Eukaryota > Metazoa > Chordata > Mammalia > Rodentia > Chinchillidae > Chinchilla > Chinchilla lanigera. The sequence continues at coordinate 6,391,428 of NW_004955490.1, forward strand.
ATGAATATATTCCATGTTTAGTTAGATTCGCTGCACCTTTTGTTCTACTATGTTTCTCAGGCATGTCTTTCCAAGAACATTCAGGTTCCACTTGAAAGACTGGTGTACTGTGGCACCTTCGTTCATCCATGCTTTGTTTGTGAATAATTTGGTTTGCAAACAGACGCATTTGACAAAATTTTGTTTTTGTTTGCAAACTCTGCATTGGTGATGAACATGACTGCAGGCATCTTTCCTGCATGAACATGAATGTAGCCATCTTTTCCAGAATCATGGACTGAATTAAGTTGATGAACTGAGGTACCACTGTATTTTGACTGTGCTTCACACCCTTAGGTCTTTGCTCTTTTGCTTTGACTCTCAACCCTTGCTGCTTCCAAATTTTGCAATTACCTTGCAGAAGAAACCAATCATTCATCAATTGAGACTTTGTCGTCTAAATACTGGAAGACTACAGGGCATTTTAGTGTATCTTGTAGAAAATTCCTATTCTCCTCTGTAGACCCCAAACTCAAAATAAACTGTGGGAGAAAACCAGTTTACATTTAGATCTCCTGAAATTTATTATGTTATTTGTGATGTTAATCCTCCATAAATGCTAAAAGCATTGCTGATTTTGACTATCCTGCAACAAAATCCTTCCACCTGGGTTAAGCCTAATCTTCACCTTGTACTAAGATCAGCAAATATTCCTAAGGAAGAAAATGACTGGTAACAATCTACTTATCTAAGAAGGCCTCTTGTCTCTTTGCATTTTATCTTCTTTTAGTGCTTATTTGCAATACATGATGTTCACATTCATCTTGGAGAGTGGGTACATGCACATAATACAGTTTCTTTTATTTTTATTACCCTTTCCTTTCCCACCCAACACCCTCCCTCTGCCTCTAAATCTCCTTTACTCATTTTTATTCTTGTTATTATTATTCTTGGCTCATACTTATGACATACTGTATAATGTTTACATTCATTAAGGTTATTAGGTTCCTGTACATGCACAGATTAATTCTATGTCTTTCCCTTTCCCTCCTCCCTTGTCATCCCAGCTGCTTCCAGGATTTAGCTACTATGAATTGTGTTGCAGTAAACATTGGTATCCAGGTATCACTGCACTACGATGTCTTTAGCTCTTTGGAGGAGACATCTAGAAAAGGAATAATTGGGTCATATGGAATTTCTAATTTAGTTCTTTGACAAATCTCCATATTGATTTCCGTAATGGTTGTACTAGTTTACATTCCCACCAACAATGTAGGAGAGTTCCTTTTTCACCACAGCCATAGCAGCATTTGTTATTCCTTGACTTCTTTAAAATTTCCTGTTTTTTCTGGTGTAAGATGGAATCTTAGTGTTGCTTTAATTTGTATTTCTTTAATGAACAGAGATGTTGAACATTTTTTCATGTATATGCTGGCCATTTGTATTCTTTTCCTGAGAAGTGTTCATTCACTTCACTTGGCCATTTATTGATTGGGTCTTTTATTTTAGGTGGTCTAATTTTTTAAAGCTCAATATATGTTATAGATGTTAGTTCTCTTTGAGGAATTGCTGGCAATTTTTTTTCCATTCATGCTACTAATTGATTCCTTTTCTGTGCAGAAGCTTTTTAATGTGATGTAATATCATTTGTTGCTTCTTGCTCGTATTTTTAGGGAAATTGGCTTTCTATTTAAAAAATACTTTCCTATGATTTCTTTAAACATAATAATAATTCTTTCTGCATTATCTTCTAGATTTTCTCTAACTCCTACTAGCCTTAGGTTGGTCTTTCCTAGGGTTGTCCAGTAGCTGCTCTATCATCTTTTTTTCTCTCTCTCCTTTTCCTCAATTTCAGACACTTCACCTTCACTATGGCCATTTGTATAATTTATGAATTCTATACAGGTTTTTCTTTCAAGTATTTCTCTCTGATACCTTTTTGTGAATTATATACCTTTGATGAATTTGTCATTTATATTTTGAAAGATTTTTGTCAGTTCTTCCAACTTTTTGTTTTGCCCAAACGCACATTGTGCACTTTGAGTGATAATTGCATAATTTTTTGGGTCATTTCTTTTTTGTTCTCACCAACTTTCTTTGTCTCTAATCTTTCCTTTTTTTTTTTTTTTTTTTTTTTTTTTTTTGGTTTTTCTCCTGTACTGGGAATCGAACTCAAGACCTTGCACTTGCCAGGCAGGCGCTGTGTTGCTGAGCTAAATCAGCGGCCCCTGTCTCTAATCTTTTCATAGAGCTTCATTACCTGGTATTTGCTTTCCTCTCTATTTGTGCCCACTTGATCTGCCTTGGTGGCATCAGGAGACCTTTGTCTTCTATTGCATTGTTTTCCCTTGATTTTGTGTGTGTGTATATCTAGTTTTTATTTTTCCTTTTTTTAGTCCTGTGGATTGAGGTCTAGCAGGATGTAGAGAGCTTGTAGTTTATGTGAAGATTTTTAGTAAGGTACTCAGCTTTATCTGCCCAGATATAGTATTTACCCTTCCAGAGATTTCATTTAAGTTATTTGGACTCTGTCCCCATGTTTTTCAGAAAGAAATGCTCTGGTTATAATTTAATCATATATCACTTATGTAAGACAGATCTTGCATTTACAATTGCACTCTGTATCAATACTCTATGAAGATTATTTTTATTTATTGTTAGCAGTTATTCTGCAGTGAGGTAGAAGTGGAGGGAAGAGAAGGGTGGGTGAAAGAGGAGTGTAAGTCAGTAAAGGAAGTGATTGTTAAGGGTAATAGCGATAAGTGAAAAAAATTTGATATGGATTCAGATTCTGTTGTATTTTTAGTTGAGTTGAAGGGCTAGCATTGAGGGTTTTAAGAAGATACTTGTGGGGGCAAGGACAAGCTATAAGAGGAAGAGGATAAATGTGTACTTTGTGATTGAGAGAAGCTGTGTAGCTGTTGGGACCAGTTGACAGGTTTGTGTAACCTGTACTCTGGAAAAGAGGTATGGCTAGGTAAGATATGGAAGAGCCAAGCAATAGCATTGGATATGGAAGAGCGAAGTTATGGCTAGGTAAGGTAAGGAAGAGCCAAGGATAGAGGGTTAATACAGGAGAAGATAGAAATGACTAAAAGAGAACAGAATATGGCAAATTAAAAACCAGAGTGGAGGAGTTTATATACTGGACAAAGTAATTAAGTAACAAGAAATAGTATTGCTGAAGGTGCTTGTGGTGAAGAAACTAAGTAAGGAGATGAGAAGAAGGAGAAAACCTACACACCAACTAAATTAAAGCAAACTGTGGTGAAAATAAGCAAAACCAAAACCTAAATACACACAAAATCATCATTAAAATATAACCACACAAAAGAAAAAAACTCAAAAACTCAAAAGATATCCAACAGATACTCAGTTCAAGTACTCCAACATGGCAATGTGAATGATTCAGTGTAACCTCTTTGCTAGAAAGTGTAGGTGTCCACAACCTTTCCTTCTTGCCTTGATTGCGGCGTGATTATTTGCAGCCAAACCAGTACCATCACTGACCTTTCTACTGTGAAACTGAAGCTAACCTGAATCTCAAGACTTCATTCCGCCAACTTGCACGTTTGCAGGCAAGGTCGGACGCTGATCCAATTCTGGGGTTAGGAGCTCTTCCCTTCTCCCCCTCTGGCTATAATGGGAATTTGAATTGGCAGGCCGATTTATAGCAAGTACGGAACCATAGAGTTGGTGGTGCGCCTGTGCACACTCTCCAGTGGCTGTCCTCAGAGGACTGCAATTGGTTTCCCACACTGGCTGGAGATTCTGCATGAGATGGCCGTGACTGATGTGCCACTGCTTGGCTCCTCTCTCTCAGAAGTCCACAGATTCCTCAGGGTGTGTGTGACTACCTGTTAGAGTCCACAGAACCTGCAGATCTGCCCAGGGTGTTGGTGGGGTTCCCTAGTCTCAGTGAACACTAGTGGAGGTCTGTGAAGGATGGCTACAGCTGCATTTCCTTCTTAACCGCGATGCCAAGGAGTCCCTGAGTCTGTACAGTCCCCTTCTTGTCTTAATTGCAATCTGAAGCTGGGATGACATGGAAGACTAGAGCAGAGCTGCTTTGCTCTGTGGTTGGGGCTGGCGCTTGTGATCCAGTAGTCCAGCAGATATGGATGACTTGTGCTAGGAAGTTTGGACATGTTGCCTACAACTCAGTTCACCTGCAGACCAGCAGAGATGGTGCCAGCCAGTCTGTATGCACTTGCCCATGACGCTATGGGCACTCTGGCAGAGCAAGTTACAGGATGTAGGTGAGTGGTAGGGGCCGATGAATTGGCTGGCAGTCTGTGTAGGCAGGCTTGTGAGCTGCACTGACTCAGCTAGGATGCTCTTGGTCTGTATATCCTCTCTCTGGCCTGAGTCTAGTGGGGACAAGGGACTCAGTTGCCCACAGTACATACTGGAGTGAAGAAGGTAGGAACACTGTTTACCCCAGTGTTTGGGCAAGGGTGTGTGTGTGTGGGGAGGAAGGTTGAGGAATGCATTTTGTCCCAGAAATCAGGTCTTTGCAGTGGTAGTTTGGTCCCTCAGACTTTTGACCTCACTATTTTTTTTTTTTTTTTTTGGTTTTTCTCCGGTACCGGGAACCGAACTCACGACCTTGAGCTTGCCAGGCAGGCGCTTTGCTGCTGAGCTAAATCCCCAGCCCCTTGACTTCACTATTGAAATGGTTGCTCCACAAAGGAGTGGGGAGTGGCAGTACATGGACCTGCTGTGGCAGTGCTGCTTCCCTTTTTCAACTGCCCAATTTTTATTTGGCCTATGTATATTGTCCTTAATAATTTTCAGCTTTAGAGTCCCTCTGTGAGACTATGAGAATCCCTCTCATCTTCCAAATGTCTTCTTTCTCAGTGGATTCTTCTGAGCTTCTCCAGTGGGTCTCCTCCTCTATTTAGCCATGTTGAATTCCCTTGCCTCTTTGAATTTTACATCTTTTTTTTGCTTCTACATCTCTCCAGTATCTTTTTAAAATATATTTTTGCAATTTATATAGTTTTTAAAGTTTGTTACATCAGGAATGGTGATCTTCTATGGCTTACTACATCCTACTTGGCATCAGGTGTTCCTGTAATCCCTTTTAACATAAATAAAAAGGTATTTATAGCCTGTTAAATGCTGCATGATCTAGGTCTTCCCTGCCTTGTCAGTCTTATCTCACCACGGTATTTTCTTCAACTACTTTTCTCCAGACACACTAACTTGTACTCATACATACATGGTAATATGCTACCTTTTCACATGCCATTCCAAAGAATTATTTGATGGGAAACATACCATCAAAAGTCTTTCATTAATGCTTAGCTAATAAATTCCATGTGACCATTGACATTTGAGTAGTAGACAGTGGATAGGTTGATAGAGGGATAGGAGATCTTGAACAATAGTTTTCTATTATAATAAAATAAAATGAAATAAAATGCTGTACATAGACATCAGTACCCAGGTACTCCATGGAATTAAAAAAAAATCTTGCTGCCAAAATAGGTATTAATGGTTGATACAATAGTTGCACATGCTTACACACATACAGAGGATTACAATATCATAGAATGGTAGCAGTGTGAATGAATAGGAACAGGAAGATCTGAGATGTATTTTGGAGCTGTAAATCATATCACTGCCTTATGTGGGTATTGATGGAAGGAATGGAATCAAACATTACTCTATTGTGAGGATTAAAGGTTTGGTGGTCAATTTATTGAGATGGTGTGGACTAGGGTAATTAGGATATGGGCTTGTTTCTCCTTCAAGGTGCTCTCAACCAAGGTTAAATTTCCCCTTTGGAAAATAGCAGTCATTGATCACCAAAATTGCCTACTAGGCATGAAAGTAATTTCCCTAGCCCACTGCAACCTAGGCCACTTATGGTAGACATGGAAACTCAATGTACATATAGTAAATAAAGCAGTTTCCTCTAAAATTTCAAACTCCCTTACAAACCAAACAGACAAAACTACTGGTATGTGCAACTGTTAGAAGAAAGAGTACAAAGTGGTTATGTTAGAGAATGCTAGCTAACAAAACCAATATGTTTCCTTTTTCTCATTGGGTAAAGAGCTAATCCACATTTTCCAGCCTCTCTTCATGCTAAGTATAGTTCTATCATTAAATTCCAATTAATGGAATGTGGCAAGTTGTTATAGGTACCATTTGTAGACTAAGGCTTTTAGGAAGTAAATGGGCTCTCTTCCACATTCTTTTCCAACATCTATATAAAAATGTAGATTTGACAAGGCCATAAAACATGGAAGAGCCATATAGCAGTTTAACTTGGGTTCTTGAATCACTATGTTGGAGGAAAGTCACCTGCTAACTGAGAACACCCATTATGTGCTATTATTTGGATAAAAACTAAACTTCTGGGGCTGGGGGGTGTATCTTAGCAGTAGAACATGTGGTCAGCATGCAAAAGACCCTGGGTTCAATTCCCAGCACTAAAAAAGGCATTAAATATTGGGGCGTGTATTTATTACAGCACCTAGCACTATACTAACTCTCCTAATATTAGAAAATTTTGGGCCTAGATCTTTGGAAGATTTTTACAATCATCCATCCTCACCTATACCTATCAGAGAAGATCTCATGTAGGAAGCAGGTAGATACTACACGCAGTTATGCCTTAAGATTCTGGACAACTCTAAGAGACAGACACTTATTTTAGCAATTTGAAAATTTACTAGGTAGCCATATATTTCACCTCTTCTATAATTCCTACCTAGCCAACTGCCATCAAATGGTCAAAGTTTGAATGTGTCTTGTCTCTAAAGATTTTTGGTAGCCCCACATCCAACATAAAGCCATGAAGCGTACCAAAGACATCTACCCCTGGATCAAACACTGGCCTAGGTTATTTTAAATACGTCACCACCCACTTAAACTGTCCCTGGAACTTCATAACACTAAAATTAATCCCTATCTATGCTTCTTGCACAGCAACTAAAGCACTATCCTAGGGATAAATATCCACACTTTTATGAAAACGTCATTCTTCAAATCAGTACATACACCCAACTAAAAGGTGTGATCAAAAAACTTGGTGAATGCTTCAAATAAAAATAAAAGAATTGATTTGAGTAAAAGATACATTGCTATTAGTCCCGCTAGAAATACTCATTTCTTTGAACGCATTTATCTCATCATTCTTGCTGCTTTCTGAAACAGTCCTAGAAATCATCTTTTATGATTTTCTTTCTGTGGGTGCCTTGGTATCTTGAGTTGATTCAAACCATATGTGATAATTTCTGCCAAATAAAACCAGTGTGGTGTATCTTCATCTACCCTATTCACAGGATCTGGTGTCATGTAATTTCTGGCTCTTCCTCAAAATCCAAATTATCATGAAAGGTAAGTATTCTGAATGGATTCAGAATGTTGAGGGATCCACAACAGCACCATTAGAGGACACTAAAGAGAACTTCCAGAACTGCTTCAGAAATGGTGTGTTTGAAATGAGCAGGTATAGTTTGAAGGGGGCTAGTGGCAATAAGTATTTTACTATAAGCAATTTAAATAATTTAAATATTTAAATATTTACCATTTTTAATCACATCTCATATGTAGTTATTTAGTATCTACAGGTGATTGCTACCAGGACCCTGATACAAAACTTTTGGATATTCAAGTTTCTTACATAAAATATATGTATTTTGTATACAATCTATGCACATCTTTTATATTTTAAATTATCTCTAGATTATAGTATTTAACACAATGTAAGTACTGTTCAAAAAGTTGTACTGTATTATTTAGGGAATAATGACCAGAAAAATCTGTACATGTTCAATACAAATGCAAAATTGGAAATGTATTAAATGTATTGATATATAGCAATTGAGTCCACAAGTTGGACTCATGGATACAGAAAGTCAACTACACATGTATGTGTATGTGTATATATGTGTATGTGTACATATCTTTGTATATCTGTGTAAACATATTTGTATGTTACGTTTCTGTAATGAATCATTTCTTAATGATCAAATTCACCAGATACTTTTCTTTATGTTACTTGACCTCTCTGGTATTTATCACACTTTTCCGAAATTCTTTCTGATATTTGTGTCACATTCCTGAAGCTTGTCCTGTGGTGTTAAAAGGGTTGTGCTGAAAAGTTTTTCTCTATTTCTCTGGCCTCCTTTCTAAGTCTTTTGTAGTTATTCTTCATTTTTATACCCTTTATAGGTTAACATATTTCCTTTTGCTCATGTGTACGTTCCTCTCTCCTTGATTTTTTTTTTCTTGTACTGGGAATCTAACTCTTGACCTTGTGCTTGCCAGTCAGGCGCTGGGCCGCTGTTATATCCCCAGCCTGACTCTCACTGATTTTATCTATCATTTACATGTTTGCAATTCCCAAGTGTATGTATTCAGATAAGACTATTTTCCTGAGCTCCAAACCCTGAAAATACAACTGTCTGAAATAGTTCCACCTTAATGTTCCATAGTTACCTCATCTGCAGTATATCCCGGACTTACTTTATCAGCCTTCCTCACCATCAAATTTACTTTCCCACCTGCCATAGTCCAGATTTTCTAAAAGCTGAACCTAAGATGGAAATTCCTGTTCAAATTACTTACTAAGAGGCTGGTCTCAATGGAAAAGAGTAAGAGAAGCAAGATGAGGCAGAGATAAAAGCTAAGAACTATTGGATCTCAGCTGGAGACTAACTACAGTCTGATATCATAAGGAAATGTTGGTGCACACATTGTACCATGAGTCCCACCTTGAGGCTAGGAAGTTAAACTTTTGGACTGTCTCCAGAAAATCATTGCTGAGGGCTATGAGTAGAGGGTAGGCTCTTAGGCAAAGTGGCACATCTTTGGCTTGGGGCCTAGGCCAGCTTTCCTGACGATAGACTGAACTATCAGCTAACATTCATAGCAGCTGTGGAATGCATAGTAAAAGGGGTATGGTTGGGGTGCCAACACATCCACTACTATACTGTTCCTGAATTTCCTCTATATATACCATCACTATCTACTCAGAGATCCGAGTGGAAGACTCAGAGTGATTATGAAGTTGTTTTTCTCTCTTATGCCCCATTTAATAAAAATAATTGATAACAAATATATTGTGCCTCTAATGTAAATTTCAAATTCCACAGCATGTTTCTTAAAGCCCCACAGGATGTGGCTCCTGTCCATCTCTGCAGCTTTGTATTTTATATTCTTGCTCCTGCAATCTCTTCTGGGCACACCAAACCTGTTGCAGTCGCTTCAGTAGGACATATAGTCACTATCAGCCCTTTCACCATATCCCTTTCACTTTGCCAATTTTTTATTGTTTTTCAATGCAGTCAGGATGTTACCTCCTCAAGGAAGTTTCCTCTGATTGCCTAAGTTGAAGTCGATTTTTTAACATCTGAGCTCTCTCAGCATGTCACCTCCCATTCCTTCAGAACACATTTCATGATGAAATAAAATTGTCAGATTATTTGACTATCGTCTCTTGTTGAATGTGAGCTCTTTCAGGACAGTGATCGAATCTTGTTTATTGCTGTTTTTCTAGCATGCATTTTCATCTTTTGGACAATGTGGGCACATGCTATATGCTTCTAACATTAGTGATAAAAAAATTAATCGAAATAAAAGGAAAATGTTACCAAAATTCTAGAGGTATATTCTGACTAGTTTTGTAAATTCTAGCCTGATGTTTGTGTAGGGGAATTTTTTAATAGGTTCTGAGTAGATAAGTATTCATAGAGAGACAACCTATTCTACCTTTTACTGTCTGGCCCTCTGTATTTCTCTTGATCACTGATCTCCTTTCCAGAGAGTCCTAAAGCATGCAGAAAGAAAGCACAAGCTCCAATGATTACTTATAAGGATGCTAAAAGAGATCCCTCTCTGAAATTTCCCACATCAATTATTGCATTCATTTTCTATTGCTGCTATAACAAATTAGCAGAGACTCAGTGGCTTAAAACAGCACCAGGTTTTTATCTCACAATTCTATAGATAAGAACTCTAAACAGACTCAGCTGGGTGTTCTGCTTAGCATCTCACAAATGTGAAGTCAAGGTGTCAGTTACGGTGGGTTCTCATTTGGAGGTTTGAGTAGGACAACACATTTCCTGGCTTGTTCAGGTTTTGGGGAGAAATTAGCTCAGTGCAGTTGCAGGATTAAGGTCCCCATTTCCTCTCTGGTCATAGACTGAGGGTTGTTCCTAGTTTGTCGAGGCTGCACACATTTCTTTGCAATAACCTCCTTCCTCCATTTTTCAATGAGTATGAGTAGTCACACTTTGATTGTCTCTTACTTCTGCCCTCCTCTTCTGCTTTTAAGGGTTCAAATAATCAGATTATGCTTGCCCTGTTAATCTCCTTCTTGGTATATGGCCTCGTACAATCACAGGAATATTGCTAGCAGTTGGAAACCATGAGAGCCAAAATTCTGCTTACTACAGCTACCAGTCAGAAGGATGAAAGAAAGTTAATATGTTCTCAATTCTGATTCCTAACTGAGAAAAAAACAATTGTGATACTTCTTTCCCCTCTGTTTCCAGATAAAAGACCTTCGGCATGAGAATATTAACCCTTTGTTGGGCTTTTTCTATGATTCGGGGATGTTTGCCATTGTGACAGAATTCTGTTCCCGAAGGAGCCTAGAAGACATACTGATAAATGAGGATGTGAAACTTGACTGGATGTTTAAATCATCACTCCTGCTGGATCTCATCAAGGTTAATAGAAATACTTAGGAAATCTTGGAATCTCCCTGTAGCATAGAACTTTAATATTTCGAGGTGTTTTATTTTGCCTCAGATCACTGTGATCACTTCTCTCCTCCACCCTTCTTCCAAGGTCTGTCCCCCATCCTTTCTCATGGTCCTTTTGCCAATTTGTTATAAAGCATGGATACAGAAACTGTTTGCCTGTTGCCTTCTCAATTTGAGGGCCAGATTTGTTTAGTTAGTGTTTGCAATCAAACACTTTTCTTCCCTGAACAGTCCTTTCTTCCATCCATTTCTCTGCTTTGTGGATGTGAGAATCTTTGGTGCTACTTAGCTTAACACTTAAGTGGCTCACTCCAGAACCAGGTGATGGATCTCTGCTTGCCGTACATGTGGATGTGGATCTCAGTGCAACTGGAAAACTAAAAGACCACCGCTTCTATAAGACAGCACCTCCATTATATGTGTCAGGGATTACTAACGACCAACAGGGTTCATGGACGGGCTTCTGTGGAGCACACGAGCTCTACGAAATGATATTCAAATTGTGTATATATGCTCTTATGGGGTGATACAGATTCCCAATTACCTGTTGAATTTCCTATATATTTATCAATCTTGATTTTTTTGTGTAGTGCCTAAATCTTTTCAAGAGAATTGGAAGGGGAAGACATTATGTTGTTCCCATTTTCTGTAAGACACATGTGATTAGCTTTCTCTTATAGATGCTCAGAGATACTTTGTCATGTAGTACTGGCACACGTAGTAGAGTTTAATAAGTATCAGCTAACTATTACAGGGCAGAGCTGATAACAATTCAAATCTCCCGATTTTTGCTCTACTATTTTTTCTACTCATCCCGTAAGCAAAACCCAGTGAGTTATGAGAACAGCCTCTAAATGTCAGTACTCTCGGGCCTGTGATGAATGAAAACCAAATGTTACACAACCTGAGGGAAATCTTGTCTGTTGTAGACTCTGCTTGGAAATACTGGATGGTGCAGACTTTCTGAGTCCACAAAATGTAAAGCATCCAGATAGAAAGGGGCGTCAGACTGCAAAACAGAGCCACATACCTAAAAAGAGTCAGCACAAACAGTTCTGGGTTGACTGCGTTATAATATGAATATATTAAAACCCATCTGATGGTCTTCGAGGGTCACACTTGAATGTCATGTCATGGCTGCCAAACAGTCATTCTTCTCTCTTTTTATAGTGTCTATTTTAACTACAAAGTACTATATTAGACTAACATTTAAATCAAATGGTATATGGAAAAAAACACTGACATTTACTCAAACCTGTTTCATCATAGCCTACTCAAAGTTAACCACTACTAGCAATTTTGTCATTAGATTTATAATGCATTTAATATGCCTTTGCATACATTATAGATTTTTTGTTGTTAATACACTTTGCTGTCTCACACTTCTCCAACTTACTACATTTTCACTTTATGGCTTAGACTTATATAGAAATTGGTACATATAGATATATCTTATTCTTTTGAAGTGCTGCAGAACATTCAAGGATGTACCATAAATCTACTTGGTCTTAGGGATATTTGCTGTATTTATAATTATATAGTATTACAAAAGCAAAGCTGGGATGAGCATTCTTCTGTCTCTTTGTGTTATATGCAAATATTTCTCTGGAGGAAAAGCTACAGGGTATCCATATTTTTCATTTCCATAGCTATTTCCAAATTACCCACCCAAAAGCTGTACGCATTTCCACTCCTGCCAATAATAAATGAGAATTGCACAAGATCTGTTGAGGAAAATCATACTTTTCATATTATTGGCAATTATACTAATGTGTATGGATCTGCCATGTGTCTGAAATGTCAGTAAATCTCCCAGTAACACATAATTCTCCATACATACAAGATATGAACCTTCATCAGAGTATATCATTTTAGAGCTATAAGACACCCAAAACCCTTATCAAAATTCTACCTTGCCTGCATATAAGAAAAAAAGCTGAATTCTGTATCATGATAACTTTACCATTAACAGTCTCAGAGAGTGGCCTCTAAAAGCACAAAATAGTTAAATAAGCTGCTAAATAAATTCTGTTTATCATCTACAGGGGATGAAGTACTTACACCACAGAGAATTTATTCATGGGAGACTAAAGTCTCGGAACTGTGTGGTAGATGGGCGTTTTGTACTAAAAGTGACAGATTATGCCTTTAGTGACATCTTAGAAATGCTAAGACTTTCTGAAGAGGAACCTTCTGCAGAAGGTAAGCAATGAATTGCACCCTTTTGCTGCATACGAGGTAATTCTAAAGTTCAAATAAAAAATAGGCACTGAATTAAAGCCTCAGGCTGATTTCAACTCCTCACTTTTGTTGAAAGTCCAGCCTCATTTCCAAGCCAGGGAACTTGAATGAAGTCTGCATGCTGTAACTTCAGCCCAGCCTATCCTTCTGAACAAAGCCAGTGTAATAATGTTCAGTTCCTGCTGTGGCGGGATTAGGCTGCATTGTTTAGAGACCCCAGCAGTCCCTGGAAAAACTTGCTGAGTGCTAGGCACACAGTAGGTGCTCAATAAATACTTGTCAGATTGAATAGAGGGTAATTGGGAAGCTGACCCCCCACAAAGTACATTCTAGAATGGGATGTCACTAACGCACACCAGTGCTATGTCTATCAAACAGGAAGAAGCAAGGAGGGAACTCCAGCAAAAAATGCTCTGAGTTGGTTGTGTCGCAGGGCTTCGGATAGAACTATAGCCTTGTAGTAAATAAGTTGACATGCCTGTGACATCGGTTTTATGTTTTTGTCTTCTGTGTAGAGCACCAATGGCAGCACTAAGCAATGTCTGTAGGAGTTATAACAGATCAAAGAAATAGGAGAAATCTGAGATGGGGGGTGAGTGAGAACCAGAGGAGAATGAACAGACAGAAGAGGGAGGAAGAAAGAGAAAGCAGGAAAAGGAGATGAATGAACAGGGTTAAACACATACAGAAAACTTGGACATTAAAAATTTTAATGTTGCAAGTGTGAGGAGGAGAGATAGTAACACAAAAACACAGACAAATAGACACTCCCAAAAAGGTAAAGATAGAAAACTACAATGTATGTTCATATTCATAAGAGGCTCTTTGACATTTTAAGTTGTATAACTGCTGACTTACTGCTCAGGAAAAAAAAAGGATGAAAGGCACAGAGAGAGAGAGACATAGCACTGATAGAGGCAGGCAGTCCAGTCATTGCTGGCGTCATCTTTGATCTTTACAAAATCTGTGAAACACTAAGCTTCAGCAAGTCATCTAGTGCAACTCTTTCATTTTCCAAATAAGGCAGTAGAGGGTTCATGATTTTCACAAATCTTGAAGGTACTAAGCAATAGTTCTAGAACTTCAGCTCAGATTTTCTGAAGCCTATCCTCTACATCCAGCCAAACAAACTTTATAATTTCCTCTTTGGCCATTCATGCATTAGAAGAGTTACAACTCTTGATAATCACAGTGAAAGATGTGATAGTGTCACTCTCTCTTTTTTTTGTGTGGATCTCTTCTTGTTCCTGACTTAGCTGTACGATCATTATTTGGATAATTCCATTTTGAAATCTTGGAGTGGTTTCCTTGTGTTTGCTTTAGAATAGACATGTCAAATATTTAGCACTTTGTCTAAGTTAGTCATCTATAAAAGGTAAAGCATAATACCTACCTTCTCAGAGTTCCATTTATTTTATAGAAGGGCACCTTTTAAACATATGGATATTCGGTCATAGAGGAGTAAAGCATACCTGCAGAGTGTGTGTGTGTGCATGTGTGTGTGACTATTTCTCCTGCTTATATTTCCCTCTCCAAATTGCAGTTTCTTTACACATTGGAGTCAAAGGGCACTCTCTAAATTTGAAATCTAATCATGTTACAGCTATGCCTAAAACCAGAATGGCTTCCCATTTCTCTTGGGATAATTTTGATATTCTTTTGTATGGCTTATGAATCCTACATATTCTGAACCTTGCAGATGTCTCATGCTTAACCCTGCCTTCTCTGTCAATACATTGCAGCTATGCTGAACTCTTTTCAGTTGTTTCTTTACACCATGCTCTCTTACTTCTAGACTTCACACTTGCTGTCCCCACTGCCTGAGACACTCTTCTCTCCCACTGTGTCATGCACTCACCTGGATCAGACTCAATTCCACTCCTTCTGCAGGACTCCACTACATGGAGAAGTTTTCCATGCCTCACCAGACTTGGCTAAGTTGCCCTCTTCATGACCTTTAGGGGACCCAAAATGGTTGTAATACTATACTTTGTTAGAAAATAATTCATTGAGTTAGCTTTCTTCTATCTGCACCAAACTATAAGCTCTGTGGAGGCAAGAGATAGGTTTGCCTCCCTCAGCACCTTTACAGTACCTGGCAGAATAAATAGCTGCTGAATGAATGAATTTCTTAAATAAAATGAATGAAAAATCTTGCTTCCCTGCCTTAGATGACAGGGCTAATAGGGTCTTATAATTTGAAGGCCTTTGCAGGTCATCTAGCTCAACTTCCATTTTACAGGTGGGAAAAATGAGACTTAGAAAGGTAAACGAATTGATGGCCAAGCTGAGATTTTGAGCCCAGTTCTCTTGACTTCTACTTCTGTGTTCTTTTATACTAAAACACTCTGGTTCTCTCAGATTGATTTTATTATCACAGCAAGTCTCAGAATTAGTACTAGCTTCACCTGGTACAAAACAAGCCAAAGTAATTTTTCTAATTTTCCTGAAAGTTCAAGGCTAATGGTAGCTAGTGGCTCTTACTTGGTGCTGGAATAGGGATGAGGAAATGGGGTTAGATTGTAAGTGTATTCATTACTGTTCACTCTCAATATATAAGTAATAGAAGTAATAGTGCAGATAAAGGCTCATTTTAGCCATTAACAACATACATGTCAGTGCTCTCTGAAAATACTATTTGATAATGATTGCATTTAATCACCCAGCTTTTTACAAGAGAATTTTGTCCTCCTTTCCTTTCTTGCATTTCTAAATGTGCAGGGAAAGATGATGCTGGGAAGAAGCAGCCACATACAATTTTCCATGCTCTTGAATATCCAACCTTGCTCTCCTCACCTAAAAATATGGTGCATGAAATCCCACAGTTAGAAATGTATTCCTTTGACTACAGTGTCATTCAGTGCTTTTTTAGTTTTATTTGTACATATCACTCAGGGAGGGAGACATGAAAGCAGAACCACTACACTGAATGTGATTGAGAGGTAAGTGGTAGGTGGGAAGGCAAAAGGACTGATGGAGCCATGAAGTCTGGGGATACCTGAATGGCAAAAAGAGAAGATGGGGTTCAAGGTAAGGAATGGGGCTAGAATTTCTTGTTCCGTTCTTTTGATTAGAGTTGAGTGAAAACAAGAATTTCCATAGTGGGTTACTCTTTCCTGGGTTTCACTAAAAACCAAGGTAATCTCCCCTCTTTTACTCACCTTCTTGCTTCACAGGAATTTGTTCTTTTGGGTTATGTGCTTAATACCCAAAATTTAACAAAATGAAAATGTAGGCCTTTGACACTTTTCCCTTTCCAGCTCTAATCAGATATTCTTCTCCAATCTCCCAATCTTTGGCTGTCAACCTGTTGTTTGCTCCAAAGCACAGTGAGCCTATCCCCAGCCCTGTCACTTTCTTCTCCCTTGTAGCCTTGCGATGTACCTGGTTCCCCATCCTGTTGCTATCACCCCGACACCGTTGAGGCCCCTTTCACCTCTATGAAGGCTCTTACTGCATGGATTTTCTAGCTGGTCTCCCTGATTCCAGCCTCTCTCCTTCAACCCTGCTTGTGCGCGTTGCCAGATTGATCTTCCCGAACACGGCTTTCATCAAATCCCTCTCCAGCTCCAGCAACCCTACTGCCTTTTGTATTCATTCCAAATACCTTCATTTGGCTCTCAGGGCCTCTCACCTTCTGCCCCCATTCTTCTAGCCATCTTCCCTCCCCCACTTCATCAGCCCTATTTCTCTTTTCTCATTATTCCTTAACAGAGCCCCTCTCTTCAGCCAAGCTAATCTGCTTACCACCCTCCAACAACCCGCAATTTGTTCCTTTCTGCCTCTTGTTCATTTGCACATACTGTTCTTTCTCCCTGGAAAAACCCTTCTCAGTTCCAGAAACCTGCACCCTTGACCTTCTTAACGAAAGTATTCAAGATTTAACTTTTCCAGGAAGACTTCCTGGATTAACCTGTTCTGTTCAGTTTTTCATTAGTGTGAACGTGATGAAATTGAGAATATTCAACTTTTTCAATCCACAGAAATGACAATTTTATATGATTTAACACTAAAGCATACCTCCCAACTTTTGACTACTCTATTTATTTGACTATATTTCTTCATATATTTTTTAAATAAAAAAATTTTGACTGACATAAACTCTGAAAGCATTGGTAATCTTCTGTCCACAAGACCTGAAATGCAGCAGGAAACTCGATGGGCATGCAAATTTGGCTTTTAATAGATTCATATCCCTGTATCATATAGTAACTTCCACTATCATCTCCCTTGTGTTGCAGTTAGGGGTGCACATGGCTGTCTTGCCCAGGGGCCTGGAAACTCTTTGAGGACAAAGAAGAGGGATGATTGATCTGTGGTCCTGTGCCTGTGCCTAAAACAGTGCCTGGTACATAGCAGATCCTCAATAAATATTGTCAAAACTGAGTTAAAGTAACTGCTGCACCTTTTGCGCTACAAGAAACAGAAGAGGCCTGAAGATACTTTAATCCTTTTAGAGAAGACCTGGAGAAAGCAACTTGTGAATCCCTGAGCCCCAGCACAATCAAATTACCAGACACATATAGATCTTAGCAAACAGCAAATCCATGGCAACCAGTCTGGTAGTGCACTTGTCTTTCCCTGGAAACCTGCCAGCTGCTACTTGAAGGCTCAAGAGAGCAAGAAAACAAGTGCCAGATAGTGTCTCTACTTCAAGCTTCTTGCCCTTCCCCACACCTCTTCTGTGTTTGCTTGCAAGGTCCTGAGACAGTGAGACTACTATGTTTTCTCTGCATATAATTCCTTAGAATAATAGACTCAGACCCCAGGGGACACTAGCGTGCCATTCTGTCTAATACAAATATAAAGCCGTCAATAACACGGTACCTTCAGAGCCCTTGAGGGCATTGCAGATGTCAGTTAATCCTCCCTGCATTCATTTCATAATTCTTTCTTTACAGAGTTGCTGTGGACAGCCCCTGAACTTTTGAGAGCGCCAAGGGGCAGCAGATTAGGTTCTTTTGCAGGAGACGTCTATAGTTTCGCCATCATCATGCAAGAAGTGATGGTCCGGGGTACCCCATTCTGCATGATGGATCTGCCTGCTGAAGGTAAGCAGAAGGTGAGAAAAAGTCACCAGAAGTCTCACTGTTATCCAGAGCATCAGGCTAAGCCATGCTATTGTAATTTTCCAAAAGAGTATTTGTGTTAACAGCCTGCAACACTGGTCTGCAATCACCCAGTGTTGTGTGCGGGTGGCACACAGAGAGGTGCAGCTTTCAGCATCTGGAAGAAAGTCTCCCCCTCAGGAAGCTGGTCCTCGTTCAAACTGTGACATAATCCAAGAGTCTATAGGACCTATGTTATATATATATATATACCAATCTATTCTTTTGAGATACTTTTTTGCTAAGTATTTCAGTACCCTTCATGATGCTCCTCAGTATCTGTCTTTCCTAGTGATATGCCACAAGTTTTCATCCCCACTTCCCACATCAAAACACATGGATATCAGACAAGATCAATCAATGGATGGTAAAATCAGTC
Organism: Chinchilla lanigera; assembly: GCF_000276665.1. Classification (NCBI taxonomy): domain Eukaryota; kingdom Metazoa; phylum Chordata; class Mammalia; order Rodentia; family Chinchillidae; genus Chinchilla; species Chinchilla lanigera. The sequence goes on from NW_004955490.1 coordinate 6,409,862, forward strand.
AGCAAAAATTTTAGGGGAAACAAGGTATCTGCATGCACTCCAAGTGTGAACCCACAAGCTGCAAATCACAAATGGAAAAGTTGCAACTGTATGAGTGGAGGGTCTTGCAGACAGAACCCTTACCCACTGATCGAGGTTACCATCCATATTAGGTCCTCTTGACATGATGCCCTAAGGGCATAACGAATTCTGTGGTATTCTTGCAAAAAATTGCATAACTGCAATCTGATCATGAAAAAACTTCAGAAAGACTGGTTGAGAGGCATTTTAGAAAATACCTGGCCAGTATTCTTCAAACGTCTGTAGAGTAAGTCATAAGGGACAGAAAAAGGATGAGGAATTGTCAGAGATTTAGAAGAGAGAAAGACACAACAGCTAGTTGCATTCAGTCCTCAGCTGCACAAAACCCAATAACAGAACAGTTCCATGCAGTATGAGATCTGGTTTTGGACTGTGGCTCACGTAAAGGCCATTAGGTGAAAACTGATGAAATTCAAATCAGGGGGGTTGGGGATTTAGCTCAGCGGCAAAGCGCCTGCCTGGCAAGCACAAGGTCATGAGTTCGGTTCCCGGCACCGGAGAAAAACCAAAACCAAAAAAAAAAAAAAAAAAAAGAAATTCAAATCAGGACTGCAGTAATAATGGTATTGTACAAATACTAATTCCTTTGTACTGTGGTTATATGAATTACTAGCAGTAAGATAAACTGAGTGAAAGCATCACCAGTGCATCCTCCAAAACCCCAAGGGATGGTTACGAGGCTCTTCTGTGTCTGAATGTCTGTCCCAGGCCATCAGCAATCTGGCAATCACTGGAATATCTTTACAACTTTTCTGGAAGTCCAAATTTATTTTACAATAAAAATTTTAAAAAGAGAACAAAAAATCACTTAGCCATATTTTGCCATGCATAAGATTTCACATCACTCCCTCCTTATAGTCCTCCACTCCTCCCTATCACTGCTTAAATGAAGTCCAGGCTCTTTATATGACAAATAAAGTCTTCCACGATCTATCCACTTTCTGCTTCTCTAGGCTTATCTTCTGTCACTCTCCACACTCTAAATAATCACACATTTGGCAGTGCCCTGAAAGCACCATGTTCTCTCCCACTTCAGTGCCTTTTCATGTACTCTTGATTGTAGCTGAAATTCCCCCATCTCCTCCCCATATTGCTTGGTCTAACTCATTAACTGTTCTAGGATGGTTTCTTTGACTTCTTCACTATAGAAGTAGTACCCTCTCTGTGCTTACCTGTATCTGTCTTGGCTAAAGCAGGTTTACTGTTCATTTCAATAAGATTTTGAGATTCTCAAGGGCATGAATCATGTTGGATCTAAGCAAACATGTGAGCCATTCAACTGGATGATGTCCTGAAAAGGGGACAACAACTGCTTCTGCCTGGAAGTAAATGGAGCAGTCTCATTCCAGGTGGTCCATTCCCACAAAAACCAATTACACTGAAAGCAGGATGTTGCAATAGAGAAACCATTACTTGTACAAGCTGCTCTGGGTTAAATGAGCATAAGTTGTGATTTTACAAAGGTCTGAGAAGTCAGAGGCAACAGCTGGACTTCTTCAGTGGCATGGCCATATTTGCGTTTTAGAAGTGGTTTGGAGAAGTCAAGAATGGAAGCAGAGAGATCTGTTTGAGGCCCAGTGTGGGTTGAGGGCCAGTGATTTTGTCTTGGTGCCAGGGAGTTTTCTCACTTTGTAAAATGGTCTAGACTTTTGGTTACTAGTGGTTTTGGGGTCTGAATGAGGAGGTAATTGAGGTCTGAAGTGCCTGGAAATAAGAAAATTGTGTAGATAGAGATTGCCTGGGTTCAAATTTGAATTCTGTCATTTACTAGCCATGTGACTTTAGCCAAGTTATGTACTCTCCGTGCCTCAGTTTCCCAATCTGTAAAATTAAAATAAGAGAGCTTATCGCTTCTGCTTTTGGTAAAAATCCAATGAAATAATGCATGTGAAGTACTTAGCTCATAGTCTATATATATATATATATATATATATATATATATATATGTTCCATTCAAAGTGCAGTTCGTTGACCAGCAAGAAAGCCTAAACAGTTTACTACCTTTCTCAATTCCCTTTGCTTAGAGGCCAGTCAGGGCCCAAAGCTCAGATGTGAGATAAGCCTGGGCCAGCAGGTAGACCTCACTGGGTTTATTGTGGGGAAGGCTTGTATCATTAGAGGGCAGATGAGGGGAACAGGTCATTGAAGTTAAACTGTTAGAATAGACAACAGATAAGATGCATGTAAAACCTAGCAGAAACAGGATAAACTGTGCCTGTAATACACCAAGAGTTCAACTGACTAATTTCTCACTCCCTTTCCAAAGATCTGATGTAAGCTTTGCTCAGTTATGATCAATATTCAAGCCACCTAAGGAGAAAACAAAAGAGACGGTTTTCTCCTGGCCAACCCTTTTCTTAGATTAAACTGAGTTATCTGTGTTGAATCTTGGTACTTTGATTTGTAAACCTTTCTCATCTTGTACGTGAGCAGAAATCATAAAGAAGCTTAAGAAACCTCCTCCTGTGTATAGACCAGTGGTTTCTCCTGAATATGCCCCTGCAGAATGTCTGCAGTTAATGAAGCAGTGCTGGGCTGAGGCTGCGGAACAACGACCAACCTTTGATGACATATTTAACCAGGTAAAGACTCTGTAAACCTTATCACTGCCATAAGCTAACCTAAAGCCAGCTTACCCAAGGCTAACTCATTGGGTCTTTATCAGGAACTTCTTGAAGGGGAAAGGGGTACTCCTTTTGGAGAAACAGCCTGTGCTGTGACGGTTTTGAAGCACTTGGTGCTACAGCATCACCAGTGCATCCTCCAAAACCCCAAGGGGTGGTTATGAGGATCTTCTGCGTCTGAATCTCTGTCCCGGGCCATTCACAATCTGGCCTAAATAACCTTTCAAGTGATGGAATAGAATCACCAGCAATCTGCAAGGCTTGGTATTAGGGGTGGTGGAAGATTGATGTCCTGGAATAAATGGGGCTCCTCACAGAATTATGTCTGCTTTAGATATCCTAGGGAACTATGATGAGTATACCATTTAGATGACTCCAGGTTGTTTTGGGAAGGTCAGGAGAAAAATGTGGTATTTGAAAGGGTATTCAAAAGGGGTAAAAGTATAAATGTAGAAGGCAAAAGTCGGAAATTCCTCTGGTTCCCAGGGAACTACTTGAGGCAGTTGGTACATGAAATTGATAAGCCCCTCTTTTTATGATATTAAATTTCTAAAGATGTTGTTTTTCCCAAAAGGAGAGGAAAAAATGAAGCAAAAGACAGACTGAGCACTGCTAGGAAAGCTAAAGTGCAGGTCTTCTGTTGGAGCATGCAGTTTAGAGTTTTGTTGAAATTACAGGATACTGAAACTGATGTTCCTCTGCAGGAGTGCCTTGTCAGTGCTGGCAAAAAGGCTTTTTTAGCCTGGCTAGAGTACAGCACTGAGATGCTTTATGAGTGGCAGGTTTCTGAGGCAGAAAAGAGAAAGAGTTGGATTGAAAGCCTGAGGGGCCCCGCTTATGAAGTCATCCGTGTCCCCAGCTAACAATGCCTCCATTAGCCTCGCTGAGTTTCCTGAGGATACTCAAACAGGTATTCAATAGTATGGAAAAATCAAAGGACCATAAAGGTCAAGTTTCTAAAAACTTAAGATGAGGTAGGAGAAAATGCATTTGCTCTTGTGTTGATGCTAGAGATGTTATTTCAGAAGGCAGCAAAAAAGCCAATGAAAGATAGGAGGTTTATACACCATTCAACTTTCAAATAGGACATTGCTGAAGCTACCCTAACTAAAATGCTTCAGTGGAAGTTTACCCTATTTGATGACAAGCCTAACTTCCCAACTTGCTGCAGTCAATAACAGTTCAATTAGAAGAGAAGTGAGTTCCTTAAATTAGGCAATAGAAGAAACTCAAAGGATCTGAACTGGCTGCTGAAGTTAACCTCAGCGCCTTGGTGGTCACGCAGATGTGGACTGGGCTGAGAAGGAAACTCTTAACGTTTGCTATGGGGCATTAGTTACAATACAGAGCATAAATGGCTTAGCTGTATAAGAAGGTTCTTTGGGACAGAGCCCTGGAAATTAGCTCAGGAAAGCTACTTCCGGTCCCTTATTGTTGTACACAGCCACATGCTTGCTAAATATAACAGCACGAAAGGAGCTATCCTTTATGATTCTAATATTATGCCAAGGTCCTTGAAATGGATAAGGTCACAGAAAGGTGTGCTGAAAATTTGTGGCCTGTAGCCACCTCTCAGCAATTGGGTATACGGTAGACAGAGACCTGTTGAATTTTCACATGTACCTGACTGATATAAAGGGCAGGTGCTAGGGAACACCATTATTCATATACCCTATGGTAAAAATAGCAGTGGATCTTACAATATAGCTTTTTCAAACAGTCAAGGAAACTCTCACTGCCCAATAACTGGCATCATAGTAGCTTTGAGAATAAGGATGATTTAGTAGGCCGATGGTCTACAAGAGTGAAACATCACTTCCTGGCCTCTTTCCCCTTACCTCACTGGCACCAAATCTGGGCTCAAGACCAAATCCTGTTGCTTTTGAAGTGGTTACTATTCTTGTGACATCATCGCAGATGAGAAAGGGCTTGCCTAGAACATCTTTGCTAAGAACCAGAAGGATAGGGAAAGAATTACTTGAGGATAGGGGAGGAGCCCTGTGAATGGGCCTGAGTGGCAATACAGGTGATTGATATCTTTTCCTCTTCACATTTGAGTTCATCTTTCTTTTCCGATTTGTGATAAGGAAGCCTGAATTATCTGAGTTTGGGGAGTACGCATTCTCTATTTACTCTTTCTGTTTTTGCTTCCAGTTTAAAACTTTCAATAAGGGGAAGAAGACCAATATCATTGATTCTATGCTTCGGATGTTGGAGCAATATTCTAGCAACTTGGAAGATTTGATCCGGGAGCGGACTGAAGAGCTGGAAATTGAAAAACAGAAAACGGAGAAACTTCTAACACAGATGCTACCACCGTATGTGCGAACACCTGAGGAGTGTGAATCCTTTTAACAGTGTGTCCTATTTAAAAGAAGAAGAACAAATTATCTGTCCACTGACTGCTCCCTCTCCTTGTACTGTACCCTCTCTACTCTCAGTGGGTTTGAGTCACACTTTCACATCAAGGTAGAATTGGAAACCAAGGGGGCAGGGCACCCATCCTAATTTTCCAGTGCCTATGGGTCATCATCCTGGTCATTTAAGTTTTTGGTACCTTGGTTTTTCTACATGTCACTTTTGACTTTGCCAAAGGATGACTAAAAAAATGGCATCTCTTTCAGCTCCTAGAGGAAAGTGGTAGTGTTGCTCTTCTATTTTCTTTTCCTCCCACATAAGTTGAAAACCTTTCCTGTTGCTACAATTTCCAAATTTTCCCAAACACTATATCATTTGTAATATGATCATCTAGGGGAAAATTGGAAGGAATTAGTCTCAAGAAAAGGCAACCATCTGGGAACATTCAGTGGGGTGAGGGAGGATATTGAAGTAGAAGTGGAAAAAAACCCATGAAGGCACAGAGCAATCTATCTGTTCAGTGGTATATCCCAGCACCTGCCACAATGCCTGGCACATTGTAAGCGTCAGTATATTTTATAGAACAAATAAATAGATTAATGTTTTTATTCAGGTGATTGTTTCTTTCTCATTATTTACTCAGCAGTGATTTCTGAAGAAGTTGTGTTTTAGCAAGTGTATGTAGCATAGAGGGAGGCTTGTGTCTTCTTAGGAACTGTTTATGTCTGCTTTTCAGATCAGTTGCTGAATCCCTCAAAAAGGGTCACACAGTTGAACCTGAAGGCTTTGACTTGGTCACCTTATACTTCAGTGACATTGTGGGCTTCACCACCATCTCAGCTATGAGTGAGCCCATTGAGGTAGTGGATCTTCTAAACGACCTGTACACACTCTTTGATGCGATCATTGGCAGTCATGATGTCTACAAGGTATGTTAATTAGCACGGAAATACATTTAAGAGTGAAATTTTTATGTGAGACTCTTCTATGTGTATTTTAAACTTGAAGGATGTAGTTTTATAGAATATTGTTATTTAGTAATGAAAATATAAGCAATACACTACTTCCATTGGTATCCCATTAAAAATAAAGGCTAAATAGACTGCATACCATTTCCCACTTTACACAATAAGAGCTCTCCATTTAGCAAGAGATTTCCAGATAGGTTTCTTTGGAACTGTCTTTTAGAATTGGCACTAAGAAGAGGTTGAAGCCGAGAGAGTTACTGCACTGAAGTGACTGAGACGTCATAGTGTAGCAATATTGTACTAAGCACTGAGGAGGACACAGAATTATTGGTGTTTTTCCCACAGCTGTTAGCTGCTACACAGCTTGTCAGGGTAAAGTTTGTATATATCTAATGCCTGATATGAAAATTTGGTCCTCCTTTAAGTACTGTTTTTATACAATGTAATTTGAAATTACACCAGAAAACTATTAGACTTGAGGTTCTTTGGAACTTTTATGAGGTAACCAAAAGCCCATGCACTGGTCTGTGGCCTAGGGAAGAGATTAATCAAAAGGATACAAGCGCTCGAGTCTATCTTCTCTCAATCCTTCCACCTATCAGTCTCTACTCTTTTTGTCAAAGGTTACAGATAAGTGGAGAATAGATGAACACATTCACTCACTTGGTGCCATGGTTCCTTATTCTTGTTTTTATTTGTTGTCTTGTCTCTACGCAGAAAATGAGTAAAAATCTCATAGTTATGCAGGGATATTTCCATGTTGTCTGCAGCACGGATACTTGGCTTATTGATGGAGAAAGGTGCCTCAGGCATCTCAGGGTTTAGACAGCTCCTCTGTCCCAGGCACCAAGGTAGAACTGGAGAAAGAGTAGCTCCATTCATTGACTCCTTCACAGTAGTTTGACATGTCCCAGCTCTCAAATCACGCACAAGGCAGTGTGTTTATCTCAAATTAGACAGGGCCTTTTCAGGTCAGGTAGAAAGCCTGAGGGCTAGGCCAAATTACCTAAATAGGGCTTAGAAATAGACATCATGCCTGTCAATCAGCAGGAGCTGGAAGCTAATCAAGAAGCACATATTGAAACCACAGTGGAGGAAAAATCCATGGAATCAGGCTACCTGTCTTAACTTGTTGACCTCAAGCAGCCTGAAAGGAAAAACAAATCACTGAAAACTAACTCAGTTGAGACTAAAATCAAAGATGATTCAGAATGGGAAGTAACACAGTCACTGGTTTAATAAATCCAGCTTATTCTGTTCAGATAATTGTTCGGGGTCTTATGGGTAAGGCCATTAGCTGTTTTAGTCCTTTGTGGCTGTAGTAGAGAATTACTAGGTTGTTCTCAAGACAAGCAGGGCTATATGAATCAAAAAATGGAATCTTATTTTCAGTCTTGTTTATTAGAAACAACACAGTGCAAATGAAACAAAAATTGAACCAACAGTGAATCACCAAATTCATTTGTATTTTCACTTCTTACCTGTAAAATTGGAATCACTTCCCCAGCACTTAATAACCTAGAATGGAAGTGAGAAAGTTACTGCAAAATCATGAGGTTAGTGATTTGTTTTCACTTTCCATTCTCCTGGCACCACCCCATTTCAACCAGACCCTTTTCTATACCTTCTCTTCCCTTTCAGTCAATCATCAACAAATTTCCTACCAAACTTCTCCTGCTGGCTGATACAACCCATAATTTCCCATAGTAATGTACACAGCCAGACGCTCTGATCTTCTGTTCTCCTCATCCATATCCTTGGAGCCTCATGGGTAACTGATTTATCAAAGCTGCAGGTTCAACCACCAGAATATGATAGTTGCCAGGCTTTAAATTTCCACTCTTATATAGCATCTACATTTTAATTCTTCCTAAGCTTGTGGAGGTAAGGATGCTTGTTTGAGGGAAGAAATACTCTTGTCAAACTGTACAAGATTAAGGAGATATTGGATGGAAGCATGGTAAGGCACAAAGTCCTATAGGTGCAAACCATCTTTGTTATTGGTGATACAGAAAGTCATGAGGCAGGGTCTATTACTGATGGCTAAGCTTTTTTCTTTAGAGCTGAATCATAGCTACAGTCCAAAGGCTGGTTTTTAAGTCACATCCATTTGGTGATGATGGTAGCAATGGCTTTCACTTAATATATATTATTGTGCTCCCGGTAGGTTTTAAGTGCTTTGAAACCTATAAGTTATTTGGTTCTTAGAAACCACTATAAAGTAAGCATTGTCCTTATCCTATTCTATAGATAGGGATTCTGAGGCATAGAGAGATTAAATGACTTGCTCCAGGTTTATAAGTAATGAATCTTGGATTCTAACCAAGGCCATATAACTTCATATTTCAGCAATATAGCTTCAGAGTTTGATGCCTTAACTATTGTAATCTGTGAGTACAGTTCTCAAGGAAAACATGGATTTTTTTACTTTAAAGAGAAAAACAATAAAAAGAATCATACAAAATTTTGAAACAAGATACAAGAGTAACAGTGGTTAGTACATCATTTATTGTTATTTTCAAAGTGGTTGCTCAGATTACAAGATATAGGCATGAAATTGATCAAATGATATAAGCACAAACCTTTCTTTTCAATGAACTAATAGAAATTAGGAGTATAGTTATCTTAACTAATATATATAATTTCCTTTTTTCTTTTCTCCTTTTCCCCATCCCTGTTTTTCTTTCCTTTTGAACAATTTCTTCCCATTTCCCAATATCTATTGTACATTTTGGATCTTATTTACTCTTTCAGCTTATTACATTAGGGAGACAATATGATATTTACACATGTGAAACTGATTTATTGCACTTAGGAGTATGGTCTCAAATTGCATCCATTTACGTATAAAAAAGTTTCAAGTTTATCCTTCTTTATAGCTGAGAAGTACTACATTGTATAAAAATAACACATCTTTTTTATCCATTCCATGTTTGATGGGCACTTGGGTTGTTTCCAAGATTTAGCTATTACAAGTTGTGCTGATATAAACATGGGTGCACATATATTGCTGGGGTATGATGTTTTTAATTCTTCTGGGAAAATACTCAGCAGGGCAATAGCTGGGTCAAATTGGATCTCTAATCCTAGTTTTTTGAGGACTCTCCACACTGACTTCCAGAGTGGTTGCATCAGTCTTTATTCCCTCCAACAGTGGAGAAAGGTTCCTTTTTCCTCACAGCCCCTCTAGTATTTGTTTTTGGTTGATGTCTTGATGATAGCCATTCTTTCTGGGGTGAGATGTAATCTCAGTGTTGTTTTAAATTGTGGCTCTCGAATGACCAATGATGTTAAACATTTTTTCATATGTTTATTTGCCATCTGTATTTCTTCATCTGAGAAGTATGTATTTATCTTAATTGCTCATTTTTGGATTGAGTCTTTAAATTTGGGGAGTTTATTTTTTTAAATTCTTTATATGTTCTAGATATAACTCCTTTGCCTGAGGGACTGTTGGCTAAACTTTTTTCCCACTTTGTGGATTGTCTTTTCAAGCTGTTGGTCATTTAATTTGATGTGCAAAAACTTTTTAATAAGATGAGATCACAGATATTGAATCTTGGGAGTATTTGTCATGTAGTTTGGGTTTTGTCCATGATGTCTCTGGGTACATGTATATCTTTATGATTTCTATCCACTTTCTCTTTCAGTAGATTCAGTGTTTTTATTTTAATATTTAAATCTTTGATCCATTTTGACTTTAGTGCATGGTGATAGACATAGGTCTAGTTTTAGTGTTTGGCGTGTACACAGTAAGTTTTTCCAGTACCATTTATTAAAGAGGCTATCTTTCTTCCAGTGAACATATTTGGCCCCTTTGTCAAAGATAAGGTAGCTGAGTGTGTTTGTAGTTGGGTCTGCATCTTCTCATCTGTTCCACTGATCATCAGGTCTGTTTCTTTTTGCCAGTACCATGCTGATTTTGTCACAGTAGCTTTGTAGGATAATTTCATGTCAAGGATTGTGGTGCCTCCTCCCTTGCCTTTGTTGCCCAGAATTGCTTTTCCTATTCTAGGTCTCTTTTAGGTCTGTAGGTCTCCAAATGAATTTTAAGAATGTTTTCTCTAGTTCTGTGAGGTATGCTAATGATATTTTGATTGGTATTGCATTAAATCTATACAACAATTTTGGAAGTATGGACATTTTTATTATGTTCTTTCTATCTTGAGCAATGAATATCTTTTCATTTTGTGATATCCTCTTCAATCTCCTTTTTTCAGAGTACTGTAATTTTCAATGTATAGGTCTTTTACTTCCTTTGTTACATTGATTCCTAAGTATTTAATTTTTTTGCATGATATTGTGAAAGGTGTGGTTTTCCTAATTTTTCTCTCTGTGAGTTTGTTGTTTGTGTACAGGAATGCCACTGATATTTGAAAGGTGACTATGTGTCCAGCTATGTTACTAAATTTGGTCATTAAATCTAGAAGCCTTTTGGTGGAGTTTTTGCAGTCTTCTATGTAGAGTATCACGTCATCTGCAAATAATGATAATTTAACTTATTCCTTTCCTGTACTTATTCCTTTTATTTTTATCTCTTGTCTAATTGCTCTGGCTAGTGTTTCCACAACTATATTAAATAGGAGTGGTGATAATGGACATCTTTGTCTTGTTCGTGATTTTATAGTGAATGTTTTCAGTTTATGATCATTTAGTATGATGCTGGCTATTGGTTTGTCATAGGTGGCTTTTATTAGGTTGAGGTAACAAACATCTATTTTCATTTTCTGTAGAGTTTTACTTTATCATGAATCAATGTTTGACTCTGTCAAATGCTATTTCTGCATCTATTGAGATGATCATGCATTTTTTGTGTTCACCTCTGTTGACATGGTGTATTACATTTATGGATTTGCATATGTTGAATCATCCCTGCATTCCTTGGATGAATCCCTCTTGATTATGGGGTATAATGTTCTTGATGATTGCTGCATTCTGTTTTACAGTATCTTATTGGGAATTTTTGTGTGTATGCTCATTAGGGAGATTGGCCTGTATTTCTCTTTTTTGGTTGTGTCTTTCTCTGGTTTTGGTTTCAGGGCAATAGTTGCCTCCAGGATTGGTTTAGAGACTATTGCTTCCTTTTCAATTTCAGGAAAGAGTTTGAGGAGTATTGGCATTAAATCTTGTCTAAACATCTTGTAGAATTCAGCAATGAATTCATGAGGACCTTGGCTTTTCTTTGTTGTTAAGTTTTTAATTACATTTTCAATCTCATTAACTGATACTGGGTTTTCAGAATATTTATATCTTCTTGATTCAGCTTTGATAACTCATATGTATCTAGTAATCTATACATTCTTTGTTTTCCATCCCATAAGAGTAAAGATTTTTCAAGTAGGTATGATGATCTTACAAATTTTCACAAGATCTGTAGTGATTTTACTCTTTTCATCCTTCAATACATGAATTTGAGTCTTTCCTTTTTTTTGATAAGTTTGGCTAACGGTTTATCCATTTTATTTATTCTTTCAATGAACCAACTCTTTGATTTATTAATTCTTTGTATGTTTGCTTAGTTTCTGTTGCATTAATTTCTTTTCTAATCTTTATTATTTCCTTCCTTTTCTGGGCTTTGGGCTTGTTTTGTTCTTCTTCTAGAAGCTTGAAGTTAAACATTGGGTTGTTTATTTGTGCTCATTCCATTTTCTTGATGTGAGAATTTCCCTCCTAGGACTGCTTTTATTGCATCCCATAAGTTCTGGTGTATTGTATCTGCTCTCTCCTTTAGTTGTAGATATTATTTAATTTCTTATTTAATTTAATCTATGACTCATTGATTGTTCAGGAGGGTGTTATTTAATTTCCAAGTGTTTATGGAGTTTTTGTGGTTTCTTTTGCCATTGTTTCCCAATTTCATTACAACTATGGTCAGATAGTATGCATGGAATAATTTCACTTCCTTTACATTTACTTATGCATGTTCTGTGGGCTAGTATATGGCCTATTTTAGAGAACATTCCATGTGCAGCTGAGAAGAATGTGTATTCTGATGATGCTGAATGGAACACTCTGAAAAGATCTACTAAATCCATTTGTTCACAGGTTTGGTTCAGTTTTAATGTTTCTTTGCTGATTTTTTGTCTAGTTGATTGATCTCTTTGTGACAATGGGATATTAAGGTCTCCTGTTACAATTGTGTCATTGCTTGATTTTTCATGTCTATTAATAATGGCTTATATTTTGTTGGGTACTCCTATATTTGGTACCTACTTATTTATGATTGTTATCTCTTCATCTTGAAGTTCTCCCCTAATAAGTGTGTAGTAACCTTATTTAGCTCCTTTGATCATTCTTTGTTTGAAGTTCACATTGTCTGCAAACTGAATATCTACCCCTGCTTTTTTCTGGGTTCCTGTTGCATGGAAGATTATTTTACATTCTTTGATTTTCAGTCTATGAATTTCTTTTTGAGTTAAATGTGATTCTTGTATACAGTACATTGTTGTATCTTGTTTCTTGATCCATTCTGGCTGTCTGTTTCTTTTTACTGATGAATTGAGGCCATTTACATTGATATTTATAACTGATATGTGTATGCATTGGCTTTTCTTTGTCATGATATTTTCGTGTTGCTGGTTCTCTGCTTTTCTCCTCTGTTTAATTGCTTGCCCTGCCTTTATTTTTTTTTCTTTTTTCTGTTATTGTTCTTGGAATTGTGGTCATTTTCATCTCTTTCTAGAATATCTTTCAGTACACTTTCAAAGTTGGTTTGGTTGTCATGAATTCCTTCAGTTATTCTTTGTCATGGAAGTATCTTATTTCTCCATTAGTTTTGAAAGACAGTTTTGCAGGGTACATCAATATTTGTTGGGAGTTGTTTTCTTTCATGACTTGAAATACTTCATTCCAAGCTCTTCTTGACCTGAGAGTTTGTGTTGAGAATTCTCCCATGATTCTGATGGGCTTTCCCTCATAGTTGATCTGGTTCTTTTCTCTAGTTGCTTTTTATATTCTGTTCTTCTGCTGAATTTCTGGAATCTTTGTTATATATATTGGTGTAATATTATTTTGGACATGGCTGTTTGGAGTTCTATGTGCTTTGCTTACTTGTGTGTCAAATTCTTATCCATGTTTGGGAAGTTTTATGCCATTATTACTGTGCAGAGTATTTTATGGCTTTTGTGCTGTCTTCAGCTTTCTCATTGACCCCAGTCAATCTTGTGTTATTCTTCTTTGTTTCATCTTGTAGCTGTTGGTTTGATTTTTCATGGTCTTTTACTAATTTTAAGATCTTTCTTTTTATGGTCACTAGCTGCAATTTTGTCTTTAAAATCTGATATTGTATGCTTTCCATCATTCAAGCTGTTACACATACTATGAATGGAGGCTCTAATCTCTTGGATTTCTGTTTGGACCTATTTCATGGATTCCATTTTTTTCCTATGTTGGGCATTTTTTTGTTTCCATCATTTTTCTAAGCTCATCTATTTTTTTTATTTTTGTCTTCTCTAATATCTGTGATTTTAAGCATCATTTTTCTTGTACCTGAGAGATTATTTTCTCTATAGCCTTTTCCTCTTGTTTCAGCTCGGTTTCTATCATTTCAGAGAGTTCCAGTGTTTGACTTCCAATTTTGTCTGTCTTATTGTGTTCCAGTCTTGTCCTGGGTGGGCTGGGGTCTGAAATTGCATTTTGCTTCTGAATCTTCTCATTTTCTCTTTTAAATTGTTTTCTATGTTGATGCTTGCCAATTTCTTATGATAGATAACTTTATTAGTAGTATTGAGGCATCCCTAGGAGATATCTGTTCTTTAGTGGTGTTCTCTTGATGTAGGTTGTTCTTTATAGCTATCCCATGAAACTATCTCCCAATTTGTATACTTGATCTTAGCCATAAGACTAAGAAGCAACCCCAATTAGTAAAGGATGCAAAGTTACTATTTGGCTAAGCGTCCAATCCTTTGGTACTGGGTTATGGTGGTGATTATGACTCTATACAATCAGAGTATTATTTTATCAGGGAGAAAAACTGATTATAACATGTATGACATCCTGGCTAAAGTAGTATAGTTAGTAAAATAATAGTTTCAAGTACAAATTAACTACTGACAAACTATGGTAACCATTAACATGCTACCTTCAACCACAGGAGCAAACTCTAAAGTTATATAATAAAATCCGACATATACCATGTACTTTTATGTGGTGATTGTGCCCTTAGTGGGGTGATTTTACTCTTTTGTGAGGGGCAGGAAGGGATTGAGATGGACATGGGACTGGATAAAGAGATGAATGAGGTCAAATATAGTAGAGTCAAGGCTGAAGGTAAACAGATGATCACGCAAGTTTTGGGAAAATGGAGGAGATAGGAGGGAAAGAATGAAATAGAATGCAAGGGAGTAATCAGAAAAAGAAGACACAATGTTTACTCACTTGAAAGTTTAAATTCAAAAAGTAGTTGAGGAAAGAGAGAAAGGGGATCAGTAGAAGAAAATGAAAAAGACAGGTAAAAAACCTAAACTGTGAAAAAAGGAGGAACAAAGAGAAGGAGCATGGAAAAGAAAAAAGGAAGAGAAGAAAGAAAAAAAAGTAGACCTGGGAAAGAGAGGAGAGAAAAGAAAAAGATCTAAAAACAAAAATAACCATAAAATACATGGAAAAACAAGATGACTTTCAACCAGACAGGAAAGGGATAGCCAATAAGACAAACAAGGGAGGCTAAAAGTAGTAAAATACCTCTGGTGTTTACAGTTCTGTAAGAGTGTCTATGTCAGATACCAGAATTTTGCTGTGTACTCCAGCCAAGCCGGCCATGGGAATTGTGCTGGGTATGGAGCTAATCTTGGCTGTGGATGTGGAGGCTGGGATTGGTCTGTTGGTGGAGTTCTCCAGAGCTCAACTGTTGGTTTTCTCTGATGCTTCAGATACTTCCACATTGCTGGTTTCACTGCTTACTCCATGTGCCTTGGACTGGCTGTCCTGGTTCTCTGGAAACAGATATTTAATGGATCCAAATTTGCAACAATCCAGCCTGACTGACTGATTTCATATATGTGTTTCATCTTAACTTTTTTGGACGTATTTGAGCAATTTCAATTTACTGATTGCCTAAAATAGTGAGTTCACTTCTGTGGGGAAGAGGAGCACAGATTTCCTTTCATTTCCATATTTTCAGGTCTCACTGGAACCTGCAGAGCAGTTATAGGTTAGCATCCCTCAGGAAGACAAACATACTAATGTTGCCTCCTACTGAAAATTCTGCTGGTTCCCAGGTAGAGACCATTGGAGATGCCTACATGGTAGCCTCAGGCCTCCCAAACAGGAATGGAAGTAGGCATGCAGCTGAGATTGCAAACATGTCTCTGGATATCCTGAGCTCTGTGGGCACCTTCAAGATGCGTCATATGCCGGAGGTGCCAGTCCGAATTCGAATGGGCCTGCACTCAGGTAAGAATGCCCATTTAAAGCAAGATAAACTATTATGATGTACCTGAAGGAAGACTATAAATGAAGGAAGAAGTGCTATCTCTTCTTTGATTCTTGGCAGCTGAATTAGTAGGTGTCTAGGGCTACATATTCCCTTAAGCCCGCTCAAGTTTTCCCTCTTCCTAGCCCCTGCTCCACCACAGTGGGCAGCACCCCTTGTTCTAGGTCACCAAAACTTTCAACCTACCCTTCTGAATTATAACCAATATTTCTATGTTTGATCATGTTATAAGATTACCCAGTATAAGCTGCACTTAGCCCAATTTAATAAATCAATTAATTAATATCTCAACTAATAAAATATTTTTCTTCCACACTCATCCCCTTTTGCTTGAATAACTTCAAGCTCTCTCCCTTCATTGCATCTTTCTCATTTGACTTCACACATTTACAAGTAAATTGACAGACATCTTGATATCATAGACATGGTCCCCACTAGCTCTTCTTACAGGTCTCTATAATCTTTATCTCTGTCTCTTTGCTTTGATTTTCTAGGCTCTTTTTCTTCCCTCATCCTTTTCATGTGGTTTCTACCAAACTTCTTAAAACAATGAATACCACTAACTATGCTGTAGTGAACATACTCTGAATGCCCTCTTCAGTCTCTTTGGAATCTGGCTTCAGTCCTCACAACTATCCTCAGTCCTTGGCTGCTCTTACCTCTGCAGCATTGGGTATTCATGATAATCTTCCCTAAAACTTTTCTGTTCAGTCTTTAAATGCTGCTTCTTTGCTTCAGCTATTGGTTCCCTCAGCTCTCCTTGTCATCTACCATTTTCTGGAGAGGTTTCACAGTTTATTTTTTAACTTGGCTCCAACCAGGGAGCTAGGATTTTATTTTCTATGACTTCATCCTGGCTTTTGTTTTCTATCACTGTCTGATAATTCCTTTTGTCTCTATCTGTCCCTTAAATATTAGTATTTCCCAGGATCCTGTCTTGATTCACTATTTTATGCCCCACATACTCTTCTGGGTAATCTCATTCTTGTCTACCACTTCGATGTTGATTGTTCTTAATTCCATGGCTTCAGGACAATTTTCTCCCTTTAAACTTCACTCTTGTGTACCAGACTTTGTGCTAAAATTTCCATCTGAATATTCTGCATGGTCCTCAGACTCAACACACCTAAAATAGAATTACTTTCTTCCTGTGCAAACTTCCTGCTCAAGAAACTATATTATTTATTGCAGTTGTTGTTACCAGCACTGAATGAATTAGTCTTGAAAGTCATTTTTGACTCCTCTCTCACTCTGAATTTCAACTAATTTGCTAAATCTGTAACATTTTAGCTTTTAAAACATTTCTGGAGTCTATGTTGTCTCTCCTTAACTTTCACTACCCAAGTCTAGGCCACCAGCATTCCTGGCCAGAATCACCTCGTTAGCATCATTTTATTTGCACTCTTGGCCTATTTCCATCCACACTTTTCAGTGAAATTCTCTCTCTCTCTCTTTCTCTCTTCCTCTCTCTCTCTCTCTCTCTCTCTCTCTCTCTCTCTCCTGTCTCCTCTTCCTCTCCCTCCCTCCTCCTCTCCCTTTCTTTTTCTCCCTCTTGTTTTAGTCTATTTTTCTCTGTTTTAGTTTTAGTCTGTTCTTCCATTAGACTTGGCAGCAAACCATAACATATTTTAGTTTGTATCTTAAGTGCTTATCACATAGCAGGTGTTCATATTTTCCTTTGAGTGAAAATCACTCATCTCTCATTCATGCTCCACTTTCAGAACTCCAACACTCCTTCAGCATATCTCTGTTTGAGTGATTCACAATTATTTCAACTTTAACATGTTAAAAACTTCAAGTCATTGTGTTCAGCAAATGAGCATAAACTTCAAAGCTGATAACAATTTTGTAGTGGTTGTCAATCAGAGAGCCGGCAAGTTTGTTGATCCTCCAGTCTCTCTTTTTTTAACCCCTTTTGGTCACCCACATCCCATAATTACCTCCTTTTCAAAACCTTGTGTTTGGATTACTGCAAAAACCATTTAACAGGTTTCTGTCGTTTTATTTTTCCCTTTAGAATACATTCAATACAGTGACATGAGAAAAAAATAATTTTCATCACCTAACTCTCTACTCATCTAATACTCTATTGGTTCAGCATCTTCCTTGTTGTACAACAAACTTAATCCAACATTATATCCATTTTCCCCCCAGCTACCTAAACTGGTAGACTGCTTCCTCTAAGAGCTTCCCAATATTCTGTACATGCTAATCCCAAACACAAATCTTTAATTTATGTTCTTCAGTCAAATTCCACCCATTTGTCAAGACCCAAACCAAATGCTACCTTCATCATTGGACCCTTTTTGATTGAGGCAGGTAGTGATAAGTACCTCTTTCCATTTTCTAGACTACTATAGGACTTCTGCCTGTACTAGTTATCTTTGATTATATGTTGTCCTGTGTTATTGTTGCTCAATTGCTTCCAGTTTGGTAGTCCCTTCTCTTCAGTTACATTTTAAACTCCTGGGGAACTGAGACCATATGTTACATTTCTTTTTTGCTCCCCTTGGTGCCTTGCTTAGTGCTCACTGCTTGCTTTAGGATGGGAGAGAAGTGAATTAAAATAAAAAAAATGTTTTGTAGTTCTCATTTTTATTTTCATAAGAAATACCATTTTGAAGCAAAACAATTTCTTTAACTCAGGAAACAGTAAAAACATGTTGAAAAATTTAAACATAGAAACAGTAGAGACCAGAAAGGTGATGATGGGAGACTTTCTGATTTTTCAGTATGGCTTTTAATGTCTCTTTTGAATTACTCTGAACACTTAAACCAGCCATACTGAAATTTAAGAACAAAAATCGTTCTAGGACCAAATAGAAAAATTCTTGGATTATATATATATATATATATATATATATATATATATATATATATATGCTGCTTTGCCACACCACTAACACAGATAATCAAAAGTAAGCTTTACTTGTTTTCAGATCTTCCAAATATTTTATCAGTAATTCTTGATGGGCACAGTTTGGGACACAGGGAGACTGATGAGACCTATGGTCTTTTCCAATCCTGAGTCACATGAAAGAATCTCATTTCCCTTGCAATAAACATGTTTGGATCCTGAATCCCCTCCTAGGCTTTTCTGGTTTGGTTTTGATGCTTATTTGTCCATGTTGATATAGAAAACCAACTTAGGTATAAATATTAGTTGGAATAGAGATATAAATCAGGAAAGCAGGAATATATTCATCATTATGAATTTTTTTCTCTTAGAGCAAATAGTTTATTATTCAATTGTAAGTTTTTCTTCAGATTTCCGGAGCTATTTGATGGCAACTTGTATTCTTTTACACAGCTACATTTTTCCTCTTGCAGTGCTCTTCTATTATTGTTGAATGCGCATTTGTTGACTGTAATTCCAACCTCCTGCTACTCTATAGGGCCAGTTGTTGCTGGAGTGGTGGGCCTCACCATGCCCAGATACTGCTTGTTTGGAGACACTGTGAATACAGCTTCTCGGATGGAATCAACGGGGTTACGTGAGTACCTGCAGATGGATAAAGTGGTACCATCTAACTATTAGGAAAGTGATTCTTCTTTAAGAGAGGAGAAAGAAAGCTAGGTACTTTCTATTTTACTGTTTTGAAGCAAAATGAAAGATAATTTGAGAAGATTAATATTTATCACGCATTTTCCTGGCCTCTAATTGCAAACCAGCAGGGGGTGATGTTGGACTGAACATGTACCTGTCTTGTTAGAGTAATAAAGCTGTAGCGAAGTGACAATGAAACAGCCAGTAAATTTGATCAAAACTACTTTAAAAAGTCTTTTGGGTGAAGGAAAGAAGTGGCCAGCCTGGTAGTTGTGGAAGAGCCATGTTGAGAAAAAAACTAGGTAATAGACTGACATTTTCCATTTTTCAACTCGTTTGTGAAGGTATACTCACTCCAGCTGCCTTCCAGCTGATGGTTATTTGGTGCTCTAGTCCTCTCTTTGAACTAGATAGGACCTCCAGGAGTTCTGGCTTCATCAAATAATCCTCTGGAATGTAGCTAGAAGTAATCCTTCAACCTAAGGCAATTGGAATTCTGAAACAATTAATTCCAACTTGCCTGTATATAAAACCCTTAGCTTCTGTGAAAACAAGCGTAGTATCAACAATGCTATTTTTTCTCCCTTCTTTGAGAGTAAAGCCATACAAAGAACTATGCCATTTGTCTGTTGCTGGCAAGATGCTCTCTCATCCCTTTCTTGGTCATTTACTGCCACTATTGAGATAATGTCTTGCAATGTGCCTTTTACTTAATTGTGGCTGAGCAAAGCAATTATTCATCTGTTGTAGGAAAATCTAGTGAACAGCGTTAAATTTTATGTGGAGTTTTATGGATTTTGTTTTCAAAAGAAAGAAGCCGCTTAATTCCCTAGCAGCTCTAGCTCTGGTGGCAACTAGACAAGACAAGCTCTTCCCCAACTTGAGCAATATATTCAAACAAGTCAGTGATGATAGGGTGGCCTATATCACAGTGCATGGTGCTCTGTCTGACCTCATTCTCCATCACTCATGTGCAGAAACAGGTTTACACAATGGGTCCGGTCTTAATCTCTCTCATGCAGCCATGATTAAGGAGGCAGCACAGAACTTAGAAGCTCTTGTCAGAATAAATTTTCTGACATTTTGGAAAGTCTTCAAACTCCATAGGTAAAACAAAGGCCATGAAAATACTCATCTAGAAACTGCTGTGCAAATATGACTTTAGATGGCTGCTCTTGAAGTGCAATGGATGATGAGGTGAAATTGATCATGGAACCAAAATGCAAACTTGGCACAGTACTCTGGACTGATGTAAACTTGTAGAAGGCTGAAGTCGTACTATAGTCTGTACCAGGGAAAACTACATATTTTGCATTGAAAATATAGAATTGAGAACAGAAATTGAATTTTGAGATTTAAGCAGCGCTTTGTCAAGTGATCAAGTAGGAGGAAGGAAATGGAGAGAATCACCCACAACATGGAATTTTAATCACTGGCTATGCAAGGAAGGCATTGTGAAGTATACAAAGAGGCATATAAGTGTGATTTTTTCACTACAAGAGCTGGTTAGTGTACTTTTTTTTTTTTTTTTTTTTTTTTTGGTTTTTCTCCGGTACCAGGAACTGAACTCACGACCTTGCGCTTGCCAGGCAGGTGCTTTTGCCGCTGAGCTAAATCCCCAGCCCCTGTACTTTTCTAATAGTTAATGACTGTGAACCAAACACAGCATTATTAATGTCCACGAGTGAATGAAGATTTCTAAAGAGGTAGCCTTTAACTTCAAGTTGGATATGAGTCTAGGATATGTAATATGTCTTTTAGTAAAAAATTAATCTTATTGGTATCTCCTTTGTGGTCAGTTGAATCCACTAAGCTTTTGGAATGGAAGTGACTAGTGACCTAACCCTGCAGTGATTCTCCTCATCACATAGTTGCATAGTGGTTAGAATCAGCAATCTCTCTTTCCACACCAGTGGGATCACACTACTGAAAAGTTACCAGATCATACTAGAGAGCTGGCACACATTGGATTGGCAAGGGATATACTGGCTGCCCATGTGGCTTTTAGGAATAGGAAAACCTTTTTGAGTTTTGGGTTACTGCCAATAAGGAAGACTGAAACAACAGTACATTACTGATCTGTTCAGAGAAGAAAAGTATATACATGGTAAAATTGTGCATATACATTTCCATCAGGCTGAGTGTGTTGGTGTATACCCATAATCCCAGCACACTGGGAGGTTGGAGCAGGAGAACTGTAAGTTCCAGCCCAGTCTGGGCAATTAAGCAAGTTAGTAAGAATCTGTCTCAAAATAAAAAAGGGCTGTATTCATAGCTCACAGCCAAGGTCCTGGGTTCAATCTCCAACACTGCAAAACAAAACAAAACAAGCAAAACAAATTTTGAGTTTTCAACCAGACCTTCCCACTCAGATTATAGTCTGCTCTAAAAGAATGTCTTTCTTTCCTTTCAAGTGTGCGTGAGACAAATCTTAGACTTTTATATAACACTTAACCTGAAGAAGGTGACACTTCATATAGTGACAGTTTCAGAAAGGTCAGTTAACAAGTGATTATTCTTCATTACAGAATTATATGTAGGTTTAAAAAATATTTTAAAGTTGTACTTCCCCATGTAAATTACTTATCCTATATTTGTTGGAGAAGAATACATTCATATGTGTACACAACCAGAGGAACTCACCCAAAGGAGAGCTATGAATGTCAAATCTTCAAAAATGTCTGTGAAGACAGAGGTCTTGGGATTTTTCACATTAATGTTTTATTTTAAGTGCAGCACTATTGTGAGATAGTTTTAAGGATGCATCTGGAAAAGACAACCTTTTGTCCCTTAAAGAGGATTAGATGAAGCTTGGAAACTCAGCTTCTGAAGCCAGACTTCTGATGGTAGAGGTCATATTTTAGCTGAGAGCACAGTGGTGGTTCCTGGTTTCACCTTCTCAACCTTCAAGTTATGTTAACACTTTTCTACTGCATGGCCTTTCAACTGAGATAGTGTCTAGGCTGATAGATGCTACAGCTAATGCCTTATTTGAGCCTGGTGAGAAGGTCTTCACTCCCCTTTGTCTTCCTGTGAAACCCTAACTACTCTCACTCTCTCAGGATTTAGCTTACGCTTTAGTAAATTTTTGAATTACGGGAGCATTTATTACATTGATAATCCTCCCGTGGTTTTAATAATGATAAAGGAGCTAAAGTAATGTCTCTCCTTCTTTTACAGCTTACCGAATTCATGTCAGTCTTAGCACTGTTACAATTCTTCGAACTCTGAGCGAGGGCTATGAAGTAGAGCTTCGAGGAAGAACAGAGCTCAAGGTACAATATCCTTTTGTTTTTAGAATCAAGCCAGTTAGACACATCTAGAGAGATCAGGGTCTGTGGAAAGAACTTTTCTGGGAGTCTGAGAGTTGGAGCTATAATTGAGACAGGATCTCCAGGTGTATTTGGGCTTCCTGAAAGATTGACCTTTTCTGCCTCAGATTTTTTTTTCTTTAAAATACAGCTTAAATGGGGAAGGTCATTGAGACACCTTACAGTTTTTTCAGAAAATAAGTTGTATCTTTCATAAAGAATTGCCTGGAATTTGGCTTTACAATGAGCTGATATATTATTTTTCTTCTCTAACTCTGGTTTTGTTGCTCTTTGGCAGTGCTGGACATTGTTCAGTAAGCTACGGTATTGTTGAGTTTGAGTTTTAATTGTCTGCCCAGTGGTCACTATTTCTAACTTACCATTCACATCACTGGTCTGCTGTTTACAGAGAAGCTTTATGTCTTTCTCCAAGGATAAGGAAGAAGAAAGTCAGATTCCACAAAAAAAATCCTTTCTTTAAATCTTTTTGAGACAGGTTTTAACTATGTGGTTCAGGCTGGCCTGAACTCACTTTGTAGCCCAGGTTGGCCTCAAACTTGCAGAGATTCTCTTGCCTCAGACTCCAGAGTGCTGGGATTACAGGTGTGCACCACCATGCCCAGGCCTCCCGAACTAAACATCTTGCGGCACATTTTCTCTCTGTTGGGGAAATAACTTGACCTGGGATTCAAGATTAGAATAATTTTCCTTTTTTTGCGATTTGTACTGGAATCTTATCTCCTTCTGCATGATTACAGGACCACTGGCTGAAGAAATGCCAAGGATCTGATTATATAGCTCTTAGTTGTAAGAAACCCAGAGGATTTGCTAAGACAACTTCTTCATTTTCATATGAGGAATCAAGGCTGAGCGAAGTACAGTAATTTGAGCAGAATGACACAGTTGATAGTAGAATCAGACCAAAATTCAGGAAGTCTAAGTTGCTTCCATGACACCATACTACATGATGATGGCTTCCTTAGTGATTATTCTTGGACAAAACCAAAGCAGGGCACTTGCTGGTATACAGTTGGTTTCTGTCCCTGGCATGCCTTTCATGAATGCTGGCAATTTACAAGTAACTACATTTCTGTAGTAAAAAGTTAGAAGGCCTGATGCTGGTTGATCACTTCCTTTTTTGACTGGTCTTAATTTGATTCTTCCAACAGTTCTTTAATATCTTCCAGAAGGTAGAATGAGTCACTTACAAGAGAACAAAGCTCTTTTTCC
This sequence comes from Chinchilla lanigera, assembly GCF_000276665.1. NCBI lineage: Eukaryota > Metazoa > Chordata > Mammalia > Rodentia > Chinchillidae > Chinchilla > Chinchilla lanigera. Next base: position 6,433,411 of record NW_004955490.1, read on the forward strand.
ACTTCTACAAAGAACTCCCACAGTGGTATGATGGGGTAGAGATATTATTTAGGTGATAAATTAAATTACCCAAGGCTTTTGTGATCCCTCCATACATTCTGATTTTTCTCAGTAAAGGAGGAGAAAGGCAGCTTTGTTTCCTTTAAGTACTTTTATTTAAAAGCTGAATATGTGCTACTTTTGAAATAGGGACACATTTGATGGCTAGTCTGGTGTGATTTCAGAGTTGATAACCAGAAACCTTTTTTCCTTCTAGCTGGGTGCTACTTGAAATTACCCCCTTAAAGCCTCTTTTCTTGGGTTCAATCTTTAGATCCAGTAGCAATCCTCTTTCCACACCTCATCTTCTTCACTGGAGGGGATGACACTTTATAACTTACCTCTCTTAGCAGAATCAAACATGTAGATTGGATTGGGTGAGAGAAGAGAACATAGGGTACCCATGGTAACTGGGTGAGCAGAGAACATAAAGAGACCAAAATGAGGTAGCTGCAGTAGTCTAGGGAAGGAGTCAGTTAGAGGTGAGAAGGCTGGCCCTGCTGGGGAGTTTTCCTACCACCCATGTCAACCATGGGTGTACTGTACTGGCAATAAATTGTCAATGGCTAACTGGCCAATTCTGCTTTATAAATATCTCTCTTCTGGTGGGCTAATGATAAGCCATTTTATTATCTCTTCTCTTACTTGAGTCCTGTTTCAGGCACTGTTTTCCTGACAAGTTTGGAGCTCCTTGCTGATATATATATATAAAATCTTTATATATATATATATATAT
>NW_004955490.1:6434400-6466796 GCF_000276665.1 Chinchilla lanigera
TATTTATCAGTTGTACTTTCTAAGGATGTGTAGGTAGATTTGCATTCTGAAAATACTTTCCAAAATGTTATTTTCTCAATCAGTTTATGTTATTGAGTGATGGACACTTTGTGATTTTGTCTCTGAATTCTAGAATTAAACAGTTTTTGGCTCACAGGTCCATAGGCATTAGTACTGTTTTGTGATTTTTTTTCTTCCCTCAATCTATTCTACCTATACCCTCATTCCTACACACACACACACACACACACACACACACACACACAGAGTTGAGCTAAGAAATACAGAAGGTGTGCTAACAGAATCATGAAATGTTGATCTCTAATTCGTCATTCATCAGTGGCTCAGCATGTGACATTGGGCAAATAGCTTCATCAGTTTTGAGCTTCTGTTTGTCTACCTTGAGGCCTCTTCTGACTTGTGATTATCAAGAAGCTCATTAAAATCTCCAACAGTTCTTCTTGGCCTGTAGACTTGACCTTGACTCTAGTGTGTTGGAGAAGCTATGTGGCATGGAGGAAAGAACATTTAAAGTTTGGAGCCTAGTGTACTGAGGTTCAGGTCCCAGCTGCTTGTCCAAGTCACTTAATCTCCATGAACCTCAATGTTTCCATTTGAAGAATTAGATTAATGATAAAACTACATTCCAGAGCTGTGTGAGAATGGAATAAGACAAGATGTATCCAAGTTTCTTAAAAGTATTATGCGTGTCAGGTGTGGTGACTCACCCCTGTCATCCCAGCACTCTTGGAGGCTGAGGCAGGAGAATCATAAGTATGAGTGTGGGCAACTTAGTAACGTAGTGAGACTGTCTCAAGACACAAAACAAAAAGGCTGGATATGTATGCAGCTCAATGTCAAGGCCCTTGGTTCAGTCCTCTGCACCACCAAGAAATAATTTCTTGCCAAAGTAAGACAATATTGTTTGGGAGGATCTCTAGGACTGCCCAGAAATTCATATTGGGTCAAGAAGTTTGCTTTATCCTTTATTGTTACCATACTCATTTCCTTTCCTTGTCTTCAGCAGAATTATGGAAATGGGGTGGGTAAACAAAGATCTAAAATTCTTCTGGATGATCTCCATAGTCACATAAAGCCTCTGGAGCTTCCCTGAATACTTTTTGATTTGAAAGCTTGTCTGAGCCTCTGACACTCCCATTTTCCTTTGCAACCATCTGTTTTGTCATCCTATTTTCCCCAGGACCTACACAAATGTCTGGATAATCCTAACATCTGCAAAGCTCTCTTGGCAACTGGCGCACTGTTCTAGTGGCCTCTGGATCTCAAGACAAACAGTAAAATATGGCTAGGGGTGGGGTCCTCGCTTTTGAGGTTTAACAGTATATTTTACCAAAATGAGGTCCAATGAACCTTAAGTATTACAAGTGCTCACAGGTCGAGAATTCCAGGTAATGAAACTATCTGATTATTTACTGAAAAACTATCTGTACAAGACAGTTTAGTAGGTATTGTGAGGAAAAGAAATAGCTTTGGAGGCAGAGAGCTGGCTTAGTATGTTTGGAACCCAAGAGGTCACCTGATTGTTTTGTTTAACTTTGCTGTAAGCCATCTCTGTATTCCCAGCCCTAGTAGAGGAAGGGTGAAATAAATGCAAGAATTAGTGATGGAGTGGATTCTCAAGTTTCTCAGTTTTTCTGAAAACAGAGTAACCCCAAATAGTCCAATTATTTGGGTTGTAAGGTGAGTTGGTTGCCAGTTAATGGAAGTTGGGCTACAGTGGCATGCTTTTCCTACTTGTTGCATGAAGGGCTTGTTCAGAGCCTTGAATCAAATATTTGCAAAATGCTTTGAGATTCTCCAATTAAATGTGTCATAATGAGTATTATGATTGTTATTGTTATTATGATGACGAAGGGATGAGCATATGCGATATAAAATACAAAATAGTGAATTTAATATTTAAAGGGAGCAAACAATTGGAATTTCTAAGTTAAACAATTTAGAATGGCTCCAAATGAGAGCTGCTGGCAGTGAGACCATATTTCAGAGTAATGAGTTGGAAATATCATATTACTTTTCTCAGTCTTAGTAAACGCATTTTTTAGTATGGATTAGAGGAAATGGGAAGATAGTCAAAACAGAAATGAAAGGAGGGAGAAGCATATTGAGAAATTTTACTGGAAAGAAGGGAGCAGACAGAATCAAAATAATTTGGCCCCTCTAAGATTACTACTCATGCTATGGGGTGACTACCTTGACTTTACACTTTCTTTCTCTTCCCAAAACTATGATTCTTCACAATCACCTAATATATAGATGAATTTCTCCTTTGAAGTCTTGTCTTACCTATAATAATTCCTTAAGAGAAGGAAAAGAATGCTGTAGAAGTTCAGATTTCTCAAAACAATCAGAATGTCCTGGGCTTAGAATCAAAGTTACAGAGCCTGTTTTCCATTTTTGTTCCATTTTTGGGGTTCTGTGAAAAGTACTGGATGGCAGTATGTACAGAGAGGTAAATTCTCAATACTTGTACTCTAGCTAGACAAGGACTTACCTAATGCCAAAGGGCCAGGACAAAAATGACAAAAGTGTTTAATTGCACATCCAGATATTTGGTTACTAGGAAGCCAAACATCCGTACATTCCTAAAGATAAAACTGTGTGGTAGGGGGTCAACAAAACATCTGGATGACAGTTTAACATGGTATTTGCTTTTCATCTCACTTCTGTGGCATTCTGTAGAGCTTTAATGAGCTTTAGGTACATATGGTGAAGAAGCTTTATGGAAATGAAGATTCCAGGGAATAGTGACAAAGGGAAAATTCTAAGCAATTTCTAAGCCAAACTGAATGCTTGTATGCTACTAACCAGAGGGACCTCTCTAGAAAAGTTGGTTATGATGTGGTTAAAATTTTCTGTATTTTCTGTCCTAGGGCAAAGGCACAGAGGAGACCTTCTGGCTGGTTGGAAAAAAAGGCTTCATGAAGCCCCTTCCTGTGCCTCCACCAGTGGGAAAAGATGGGTAGGTGGAACTCACAATTAATCAGCGTCTTCCTATGCCCCGCTCTTCCACACTGTGTTTACTAGCTCTATTGGTGTCTCCCTCCCCTGCAGGCAACTGGGCCATGGCCTGCAACCAGCAGAGATCGCAGCATTTCAAAGAAGAAAAGCAGAAAGGCAGTTGGGGAAAAACAAGCCATAAGGTAATGGCTAGCAGGAAAACAGAGCACAGGAGCTTGCCAGAGTTTTAAAGCTGGCATCCTTTCAGCACGTGGGCGAGTCCCAGTCTTCACTCTGTTGGCAGAATGTCACAGAGCTGGTAAACTTCCAAGCTCCACTGAGTTGGACAAAATCCTTGTTGTGAGGAGGCCTGTTGCAGCAAGAGCAATACTTGAGGGAAGTTGGCTGCCCTGACCGCAGAGAGACCCTTACCTTCTGTACTGATAACACATTTGAACACTAACAAGGCTGGCCTTGTTATTCGGTTATCAGGCAGACGCACCTGTCTCTTTCATTGTTGAGCACCTAGGCCACCTGGTGAGCCATGCCAGGTCTTTAGAAACTTACATCTATATAGTCAACACAGCAATATTGCTACTATCCCCTTTTCCTCCTTTTCCTGGGATCTATTGGCAAGATCATCTTGATCAGGATGCTTATGCCATTTCTTCTGGAGGCACTCCCTGATCCCTTCCAAGGCTGAGATTGCCAACCAAAATAAAGACTGGCTATTATTTGACTGCCTGGCTTGGATTCATGATGATTTTCCCCATTCCTCCTCTCTTACTAGGATAGATGATTCTGAAGCAGCAACACCAACCCAATTATCAAATCATCTCACCAAATATTTATCTCTGAGGTATCTATTGCTTTCTTGGACCCATTTAGCATATCTTCTTTCTTTACCCTGATTTCTTACTCTCTTTTTCTTGGAAACTCTGACCCTAAAGACCATTGCTTCCTCCATATATTCTTGGAAATCACACGATTCTAAAATAAACATTAAGGCTTCCCCACACTTTCCTGCTGCTTTATTTTCTAGCATTCTCCAGAATAATCACAAATCCAGCAGCAACTACCAAAGGCATACACACATTTCCTGTTCTTCCTTTAGCCTCTGTGGACTTCGTCAACTTTCTGTGACTATTTTTCTCTTAAGGAAACCCCACTGCATCTTCACTTTACACAGCAATCACAGGTACCCTGTGTTAGTCATAAATATTTCTGTTTCAGAAAGGTTTCTGTATTGAGCAAACAGCTTCTCTGCAGTCTCTACACCATCTTCGTACTTCTTTCCAAGTTTGGCATGTGGCTTTATTCTTTCCTGCTCACCAAAACAAGCAGATAACCAGCTGGGAACCACAGTGATCCAGTTCTTAGCAACTTTCTTTCCTATGGGTAAGGAAACACAGGGTCATGCACAGTCACAGGTACAGTCTCTCCCCTACTCCAGAAAAGTGTTGGGAAACTCTTGAAATATTTCTTTTTGGCAGGGTAGTGTAGACATTGGAGGCACTGCATAAGAACCTATCCATTCCTAAAAATGTGTTGGAGTTTACAGAAGAAGATATTGCAGCTGACTTACCAACACTGGCTGTGTGCTTGCTAGTGCTTTCCTGGCATGCAGATGGATATTGCTTAGGCCATTTACAAACTTATTAGCTTCTATGGACAGCGCTATTAGGAAACATTGAAACCATTGGCCCAAGAGGAAGCTCAGTCTCTGATTCTGGCCTTATTAGTACTTGTGCTTTAAATTAGCATGCAGATTGTTCACAATGGCTTTGGTGGCCTGTGTAAATCACAAAAATCCCCAAAAAGGACAAGAAGGATACCCTTGGAAAATTTTGGAAAGCTTAACCTAGCCCCTAGAACTCTCAGACACCTCACTTAGCTGTCTTTAAGTGTCCTCTATTCATGGCACCCAGCACCACCAGCTATTCCAGATTTCTAACTTTCTGTGAATTCATAGGCTTATTTTTTACTAAGATAGGTCCAACTTATGAAAGACCGACAATACTTATGAAGGCCTCTGAGGTACTGCTGCTATCTTGGGTGGTATTGGGAGAAAAATGAAACCTTCAGCGAGTCCTACCTGTCATGTTAGACAGGGAGGAAGAAAACATGTTGTGAAAGGGGGTATAGCTTTGGTGAACTGGTTACAGGGGCTGCCTTTCAGGCAGAACCTGCCTTTAGCCTGGTAGCTCTTATCTCATGTCTCCAAATATCCACCACTTCTCAAACATGTATTTCACTTCATCTGGCTACTTTTTCTAAAACCAACTGGGATTAATTTGAGGCCCATAAGTTACAACTTTTAATGATAGATACTCATTTTGGGAAATATGTGTCTAATCACTCATATCACAGTGAAGATGAACTAAACTAGTTGGTCAGGAGGACTTTTCAGTTTTGGTTGAAATTTTGGTTGAGACAAGAAGAAATGAGGAAGTTGGTACTTTTGTAGAATGGAAAGTCACAATGGCAGATTTGAGAAAACATACAAGCAGTGGATCCCTGGGAGATCAGAGAAGGGTGAAAATAAATAGTATGGTGGAAAAGTCAATTAAGAATCTACCTCTTTCAAACATGTTTGAGTGTCCTTTGAACTGACAGAATAAATGGAAAGCAAGCTTGTCCTTCTGCTGTCAGGACCCAAGATCCTCACCAGGACTCTAATGTAATTCTACTCCATGGGAGTCAACTCACCCTTTGGAGAATAGCTGGAAATGTGACTACCACATCTAAAGTACAATTTCTGTGGAAGAAGACATTCCAAACTTCAAATCATTAACTTATACATGTTTAGGACACATCTTATTAGTAAGTTGAGGACCACCATATACTGCCTTTTTTTGCTCAACTAGTAAAATCTCTTATAAACAGCAACATCTAATCATGCAAATCTGACAAATGTAATAAAATTTATTTGTTCAATAATCCAAGAAAGTTTAACAATTTGGAAGTTGTTCATAGAGTGGTGGTAGTGGGGCTTAGAATCATTCATATTGAAATTATATGGGAGGCCTGGGACAGAGAAATCATGTTTACTATTTTCTCTTTCTCCCACCCAGGAGTGAAGGGCTCCAGCATTTGAATCTCTTCCTTGCAAGAAAATGGAAAGACTCACTCCAGTTCAACGAACTGTTCTTCTTTGGCAAGAAACTGGTGAATAGCTATACGACCAATCTCAAGGGATGTGCAAGGCAAACTCTAGTGTAAGGGCACTCTTTGAAGTAACTGCTCATAAAAGTGGCTCTTTACCCAGCTATCATGAGAAAGGCCATTTCATTACAAACTACAATGGATGTGAACCCTAAAAAATGGTAGTGAGCCACCTCCAAGTGCAGTCATTCCAAAATAGCAGGGTCAGCTTGGAATTATAATAAGGTTTCTGTTTTCATGGAAAAAGGCAGAAGGAACTTTCTGTTTTCTTTTTCTTTCCATTTCGTTCATTCAAATACTTATTGAAAGTATTTGGTGAGCATAATTTATATCTTAGATACTCGGAGACTAGTGGCAGGAAAAAAGTCTTCTAGGAAATGGACATATGAATCCCAGTCCATATGACCTCAGTGGCCTAGAAGGCATAGGGAATGGGAGAGGAAAAAATCTGGCTAATTATGTCATGTGGGTGACTGAAGCCTAAAAAGAATTTTCATTGTTTTCTTATTGCCTGTTGCTCAAAATCTTTCCAAAACTATCATGGTCTTTTTTCCTATCTAATTGAAGAGAATCTAGGCAACATAATTGAACTGAGTACCTCACTGGGCTTTCAGGGTCATATTCTGAACATCATAGAATAAATGTAGGAGAAATGGTCAGGGTAAAGTGTATAGAAGTCATAGATCCAACCGAGATATTCTCCTAATATATTGGATTTTCCTTTCCTTCTCTTATCCACTCTACCTTTCAACCCACTTACCCCTGCCCCTAAAACAAATCCCTTTCAATATTTGCTTTTCCTTTGTTTTAGCTTTCAAGGGATTGTTGGCAGTAGCTTGCCTTAGTCACACGGACCAAAGCAATAAAGCTTAAGTCATAAGCATGTTTAAAATAGTTCTTAAATAAGCTTTTCTTTCCTTTTATTACAAAAATAATCTCTTTATTAAAATAGCTGAACCCAAATATATCAGCCACTAAAGCAGTTAATTCTGTCAGAATAATGTTTCTAAAGAAAAAATTGCCAAAACTAGAGTTTCTTACCTTTATCCCTACTATTTAATTTTTCCATTATTGACTGGGTCTGAATCTGAGCCTAGAAACAAAAGCTCTTCCTGGCAGTTTCCCTCAACCTTTGCAGTACCTTGTATTACTATCTCTTAACTTTTCCTCAGACTCAGGTGGCCTATTTACTATGAAAAAGCTGTTCAACAGGATCCAGAAAAGCTGTCATTGACTTTCTACTTTCTTGAGCTGAGCTTATAATTCCTTTTTAGTATGCAATAGAGACACTGGGAACTAAAATATTATCCTTCAAGCAGGCATGGTGGTGCACACCTATAATCCCAGTTACTCAAGAGGCTTAGGTAGGAGGATTCTCAGTTCAAAATCAGCATACCAGTATGGGCAACTTAAGGAAACCTTGTCAAATAAAGAGAGAGAGAGAGAGAGAGAGAGAGAGAGAGAGAGAGAGAGAAAAGAAAAGAAACCATACTTATATTACACACTCACTAAAAAGCTGAGCTTTTAAGATGTAACTTCTATTTCCTGTGCCATCAGTTTTGTTCATTAGATCTTTTCTTACACCTGCATCTTCAAGAGTAATACCTATTTTCTCTTCCAGAAGGTTTAGTGTTTCTGTCTTTATATTTAGCCATTCATCCATTTTTATTTTAATTTAGTGCATGGTGATAGGCATGGGTCTAGTTTTAGTCTTCAGCACGTGGAAAGCCAGTTTTTCCAGAAACATTTATTAAAAGACTGTCTTCCAGTAGAGATGTTTGGCCCTTTTGTCAAAGATAAGGTGACTGAGTGTGTTTAAAGTTGGTTCTGATCTTCCATTCTTACATCTAGTAATCTGAGCAATGCAGTCAAAGATAACAATATGCAATATAACAACCACTATTAATTCCTAGCATTTTGTCTTGAAACCCTGTGTCACTTTAATGTTCTTGCTTTGGTTCATTCGTGTTTGTGATGTTGATATGCTGCTACTGTTCTTTTTTTTCTCATTTACTACTCTCTTTAAAAAAAGAGAGATGAAGTTGGTTCTGTATCTTCTAATCTGTTCCACTGATCTTCAGGTCTGTTTTTCTTTGTCAGTACCGTGTTGATTTTATCGCAGTAGCTTTGTAGTATAATTTCAAGTCAGGGATTCTGATGGTCATTGCCTTATATTTATTGTCAAGAATTGTTTTTGCTATTCTAGGTCTCTTCTGGTTCCATACAAATTTCAGGACTGTTTTATCTAGTTCTATGAGTTATGCTAATGGTATTTTGATTGGCATTGCATTAAATCTGGATAACAATTTTGAAGGTGTAGCCATTTTCACTATGTTGGTTCTTCTTACCCAACACCAAGGGATATCTTTCTATTTCCAGTACCCTCTTTGATCTCCTTTTTCAGAATATTGAATTTTTCAATGTAGAGATATTTTACTTCTTTTGTTAGATTGATTTCTAAGTATTTCTTTTTAAAAAATTTCTATAATGAATGCCATGGTTTCCTTAATTTCTCTCTCAGCGAGTTTGTTATTGTGTATAGGAATGCTATTGATTTTTGAGTGTTGAAGTGTACCCAGCTACATGACTGAATTTTGTTATTAAATCTAGGAAACTTTTAGTGGAGTTTTTGGGGTCTTCTATGTAGAGTATCATGTCATCTGCAAATAATGATAATTTAACTTATTCCTTTAAGTTCTTTCTTTTGTCTGATTTCTCTGGCTAAGGTTTCAGGAACTATATTGAATAAAAGTAGTGACAGTGGACATCCTTGTCTTGTCCCTGACTTTAGAGAGAAAGCTTTCAGTTTTTGACCATTAGTATGATGTTGTCTGTTGGTTTGTCATAGATGACTTTTATCAGTTTGAGATAAAGACAATCTGTTCCAATTTTCTGTAGGTTTTTTTTTTTATCATGAATGGATGTTGGACTTTGTCAAACTTTTTTTCTGCATCTATTGAGATGATCATATGGTTTTTGTACTTGGCTTTATTAATATGGTGTATTACATTTATTGCTTTTTGTATGCCCTGCATACCTGGGATGAAACCTACTTGGTCATAGTGAATAATCTTCTTGAAGATTTGCTGCATTCTGTTTGCCATTATCTTATTGAGGATTTTTTTGTGTCTATGTTCATGAGGGAGATTGGCCTGTGGTTCTCTTTTTTGGTTGAGTCCTTCTCTGGTTTTGGTGTCAAGGTAATTGTTTCCAGGAGTGACTTTGGGACTATTGCTTCCTTTCAATTTCATTAAAGAGTTTGATGCATAATAGCCTTGCATCTTCTCTAAATTTCTTGTAGAATTCAGCAGTGAATCCATCAGGACCTGGGCTTTTCTTTGTTGGTAAGTTTTGATTACACTTTCAATTTCATTAACTGATATTGGCTTATTCAGAATTTTTATATCTTTTTGGTTCAGTTTTGGCAGTCCATGTGTATCTAGGAATCTGTCCATTTCTTCTGTGTTTTTCATCTTATTAGAGTACAGGCTTTTGAAGTAGGTATTAATGATATCTTGAATTTCCACAGAATCCATTGTTCACCCTTTTTATTCCTAATTGCATGAATTTGAATCTTTCCTTTTTTATCTCATCTTATTAAAAAGCTTTTGCATAGCAAAAGAAATCATCAACAGAGTGAAAAGATAACCCACAGAGTGGGAAAACAAATCTTAGCCAGCTGTTCTGCAGATGAAGAAATGATATGTGGAACATATAAAGAACTGAAAAGAATCAGACCCCCAAAGTCTCAATCCAAAATGGGCCTCACTCCAAAAATGGGCATTTGAAATGAATAGACACTTCTCAACGAAGAAGTATAAATGACAAATAAATATAGGACAACATGTTCCACATCACTGATCATTGGAGAGATGCAAATTAAAACAATACTGAGATTCTATCTCTCTCCAGAAAGAATAGTTATTATCAAGAAATCAACTGATAACAGTGCCAGTGGGACTGTAGGGGAAAAAGGAACCCTTTTCCACTGTTGGTGTGAGGGTAGACTGGTGCAAACACTGTGCAAATCAGTGTGGAGATTCCTCAAAAACTAGGACTTGAGGTCCCATATGACTATTCCCCTTGTTGATATCTTTCCAAGAGAATTAATAGCATCATACTACTGTGATATATACGTGCTCATGTTTATAGCCGCACATTTTGTAATAGCTAAATCTTGGAAACAATCCAAGTGCCCATCAACTGATGAGTGGATAAAATATATGTTTTTTAAAAAAATGCAATGGAGTACCACTCAGCCATAAAAAGGATAAAACTGAGACATTTCTAACTAAATGGATGGACATTGACATCATTCTCTTAAGTGAAATAAATTGGACACGTATGTATAAATATCATATTGTCTCTCTGGTGAGAAACCGATAGTGTAAATAAGAATAAATATGTATAATAGATACTGGGAAATAGGAAGAAATTATTGAAAAGGAAAGTGGAACTGGGGGGGTGGAGGAAGGAAGGAAGACAAAGAAAAATCCTGAGAAAAAAGGATAAAATGGAAACAAAGATTTGTCAGTAACAAGGGAAAGTGGAGAGGAGGGGAATGGGGAAAAAAAAAGAGAAACTGAGATATATCATGTACAGGTACAAGTTCCTTATGATGAATGTGCTCATTATGTATCTCTAAAGTGTACCAACAAATCTAATATTAAAAAGACTTAACTTCTGGAGAGATGCCCACCCCAAAGGAAGTTTCAAAGAAGCAGGGCCTTTACTTCCTCTAGAGGTAGAATTTCCCTCTAGTGTGAATATGGAAGGGTCAGTGTGAGTGAGGAAGTTCAATTGTGTCTGCAGCTACAAGGCTCCATGGATCAGGTTTCTCCAAGATGACACATTCCTTTAGAGCTAGGAGCTATAGCCCCAGGTTTGGGCCTGCATAAAATACTGCCCACCTAAAATCTTTTATTGAGCCATGAGACCCAGTGAGAGTAATCTTTAGGTTATATCTGATTTTATCCCGTAGTGTTCTCCTTGGTATTTTACTAGTCTAGAATGTAAGCCAACCTTATCATGTCTAGTCTACTAATCTTGTCTTATTCATGATCACATCTTCTTTGCATGACTATATCATGAGCCCCTATGTAGAACCAGTCCATCTATTCTTGGATTCTTTTTCATTAATGCCTTCCTCATTGACCAAAACTAAGTTTTCTGTGGTGTTTTAATCACTTGAGAAGAAGAAAAGTCATTTGTTTTAATTAGAGGAGTGTAGTCTGATTCTTACATACAAGTAATTGTTCATCAGTCTCATGCTACTAGCAAAAAGGTTTGAGTTGTCTTTCTAGCTATTTTCTTAAGTGGCTTATATTCCTTGATTATGACATAATTTTTAGAAAACATTTCAAACAGGTTTCAAACAGAGATTTAGTGTTATCATGTCCCTTAAATCTTGTGAGTTACCTCTCTCAAAATGAATTATTGTAAAAAGAGAGGTAAATACTAATGAACTGCAAGTTGAATTCTCTTTATTTGATATTTTACTATAATTTGGAAACATAATTTTAATATAGTGGATGTCTCAAGGAGGTTAAGTCCTTTATATTTATCCAATCAGATTTCAGTAGCAATGTATGTTTATTACAGAAAATTCAGAAAACACAAAAAATGCACAAAGGAAGTCAGAATTACTCAAAAGTTCTTAAGATCCTTTATTTTATTTTATCTTTATTTTTTGGGTTTATATCATAGATTATTTTGTGTTTTTCTATCATGTACCTAGCTAAAGAATATCTTAAGGCAGCTCATTCTCAAGTTAACTCATTTTGTTTTTATTTTATTGCTTGTAGTATCACGTACATTTTTCTTGGTAGAGATTGAATCTGTTTAGATTGTGAGCACCTTTCAGTGACCCACTTGTTCTTTATTTCATGTGGCATAGCAGAGCAGAAGGAGATACAGATGTTTAATTACCTTTTAGACAGAGGACCAAAACTTAGTTTATGACATAAAGCTACTCTATCAAGAAGTATCATACCAAAAACTCCTGTTTTGCCTACCTTGTCCTAATATTATTAATATTAACAACTTTGTTATCAAACTACTCATTGTATTCTTTTCCTTAGTCCAAATAGAATCAATTTGCAAAGAGTGGGATGTGGGAAATGCCAAGTTATAAAACATTATGCACTAGATAGTCACAACTTTCTAACATAAAACAACTGAATATAACTTAAAAAAATCAGTTAAATCAAATAGGCATAAATGAACCAAATGCCCAGAATGATTTGACCATTTCATTTTAACCTCTTCTACAGCCAATGCTGAGAGATCCAATCACGACATTTCCCATCTGACTGACAATAAAATAAAATATACAGACCAATAAAATAGTGGCATTCTATTCCACTCTGTGCAATAGAATTCTCTCACCCTGCTTTGGTCCATGCCTTCTCAGGTCAAGCTAATTGACAAATAGATCAAATAGATCAAAATATACAAATAGATCAAAACATACAAATAGATCAAAACATACAAATAGATCAAATAGATCAAAACATACACAAATGATCTTTTACAAAACATATGTCTGTTATTCATATGTCTTTGAGTTTCTCTTGATTGTTTTTAAAAATCCCTTTCATCATACCTCTTTTCCAAATTGGATTTTGTATAAGCCATTAATGGATCTCTTTCAAATGAGAGACTGAAAGCAGAGGTGATAGTAAAGCTATATACTCACTGGAGCTCACTGCAAATAGCATGGACCTAGATGTCACTAAGAATTTTTTAAAGGTGACTAGTCCCAAGGAAATTAATAAGCATATATAATCTTGGAATTCACAGGTTCCTCTCTTTTTATAACTTCCTTAGGTTCCAACCTAGCTTTATATACCCTCCTCCTTATATTTTATTACCTAGTCTACACCTATTTCCTTACTATTTTCCTGGACTTTTTTTGAATTCAATGCCTTTATTCATGTTGCTCCTTTTATATGAAATTTCCTTCCTGCCTCTTATCACCATATATCGAAATTCTACCCACTCCTCAAAATCTAGTCAAGTATTCCTTCCTCAATGAAGCTTTCCTTACTATTTCTAATCACAAACCCTAATTTCTGAGTTACTATAATAATTTTACCTGTATTTCTTTAATAGTTGTGTACTATTTACTTGTTTATAGCAGTTTGTACACTTGTTTTGTTACCCCTAATGTACTTTGATCTGGAGAGACAATAGATGTTATAAGCTTCTTGAGGACAGGAGCCATGATTGATTCATCTTTGTACTCTACCTAGTGCCTGATTCTTTTAAGAGGCACTGAAATATTTACTGAATGAATAAATGACTATTTCTATGTCTTTCTGTGTATATATCTTTTCTCTGAGAATTGTTCTCTTTTATATTTGTACTTAATATTTTTCCTGTGTTTCCTGGTAGATATGTCTATCTACCATCACCTCTCTTACCACCATTATAAGTATATGTGCTTAGCCACTATATATTAAATATATATATATGTATTTCATAGCTGTTATCTAAAATCAAAGTATATTTTAAATTAGTTGTGTTTATTGGAGGATGAAATCCTTGCTCTTTGTCGGAAAGGCATTAAAGTGTTTTTATGTTCCCCACATAAAATTCTGGACTCAAATTAGGTCACATTTTTATTGTGTCATAGTTATTTAACTTTTCTTTTTAGTAGTCTGTATTAGTTACTTTTTTATTGTTGCTCAGTCCCTAGTCAGCTAGCTCTAAGGCAGGGTGGCACATGGCAGAGGGTCAACAGTTCATGATGGTGGGAGACAGCAAAAGCAACAAGAGCAAAAGGGGGAGACAAGCCTCTTTTTCTACCTAATATTATATCCAGTCTACTGAGATTAGGGCAGTGTCAATCCAATCAGTGGACTGATCCAGCAGTCACCCACACTTAATCTTACCACTCTTAATCCCAGCATTGCACACTCTAGATTCAGCCACCTCTGAATATGTCCTATGACTGTATGAGGCTTTGGGGGGTCATCTAGACACAAACCATAACATGGTAAGTAAACTTTAAGAGCAAAAACATTCCTCACTCATAAATTGAAAATAATCCGGTTATTGCTATGATTTTTCAGTTGTGGTATTAAAAGGAGCCAATTTGAGGAACTATAATACTTAACCAAGAAAAACTGACACTAGAAGACAAAGAGAAGGTATTATTGTTCTCTTAATATACAGAAAGGAGTAACATGGGGGACAAGGTTTCACTGTATTTTATGTGGCTTCAGAAGATAGCATCTGGGTCAAATGATGGAAGCTGTGAACATACGGTCAACATAAACAAAACTTTCTTATAGTCAGAGATATCCAAAAATAAATGGTTTAGCCTCAAATATAATGAGTCCTTTGTTACTGGAGATAATGAAGCAAAATGATCATATAGTAGTGAGGTGAATAGATAATACTTCAAGTACTGTATACGCAATTGCCATAAGTGAACATTTATGATCCCTTTCTACCCAGTCTTTGATTGCATGATTCCATTTCATGCTTTCTTAAATAAATTTAAGCAGTTTGCAAATGTTAAGAACACATAAAACTGTTAGTTTGAACAAAACCAGAGAAAATGTTACAAGAAGCTGTTAGAAGACTCAGACAGTCCTGTGATAAATTACTATATTTGACCACTAAATTTAATTCTGAGTTTCTTGACAGTTAAAGCAAAAGGAAGAGAACAAAGAAAATTGACTTACACGGTTGTATGTTGAGTAAAACCAATGTCTGTGTGTTCATCTGCCCTGACAGCTTTTTTTTCCTGCCACCAAATTCTAAGTAGAATTTATCATGTAAATCCTGATATAATAGACATTGTTTTTGTAATAATAGACAATGTGGTTTTACAAAAGGTAGTGACATAATCTTCAAAAGTAAATATATTTTCTTTCTCTTCCAGAAGAAAAAGGTTGTAAAATGTCAAATCTTAAGGAAGATTCATTCTTTTCCCAGGAAAGCAAAGGTATTATGGTTCAAGTAAGTTGCCTTCTGTTCTCTAGCAGAAATAAAGTCTAGGAATAGAGAATCTAGAAGAACAGACAGTTAACATGACGCTTATCTTCTCTCACATACCTTCTGTGTTAAGTAATCTTTTGTATCACAGGCAATTCATTGCCGAATTCTATGAGGGTTGTCTCCAGAAGGATTGAGATTAGGAACCAAACATTTGTGATCCCTGCTAATAATTTGTTGGCAAAAGACAATAGAAATCTGCATCCTGATCTTACCTCCCTTATAGGGATACAATGAGAATGGAAGAAGAATGGATGTGGGCTATTGTAATTGCTAACAGACTGCACCTCACCAGGGCTCAGGTCACAGGGAGGGCATTGGTGGATAGCTACTAGGAAAAGCCAATCTGGCAGTTCCCACCGGAAATATCATTGTATGTCTACAGGCAAAGCACACAATCTCAGAAAAAGATGATTTTATGAAATTCTTATGGAGTAAAGACACTCCAGAGTGGTATCTTAGTTAAAGGCATACTCAAGCAATCACAAGTAATTTAAAAATAATTTGAAGCCTTATAATAATTAGAAGCCATGAGGAGGATTCAGAATAATTTAATAAAGTCTCATTTCTTCCCCTGCTTTTGTCTCCATCATATTGTAGAGTTTTTTTATTTCAATTCTTCACCACTCTTTAATTTTTCTTAGAATTCCAGGTTCTCTTTTCTTAATACTCTCCTCTCTCTGAGCATTATTGTGTATATTGGCTTACATTATATCCTAGATCTTTCCCTCCTGCCTCTCACATGTTCTTGTTCTCTCTTCTTGACTCTGTGTCACTAAAGGTCAAAGACAAATTTTGCCAAAGATAGGAAGAAGTGGTTGAAGTGGTAAGAATGTGAGAAAGCAAAAAAATTCCCTGAGTGCAGTGGTGTACACACTTGTAATCCCAGAATTTTGGGAGGCTGAGGCAGGTTGATCAGAAGTTCCAGCCCAGCCTCCATAATTTAGTGACTTTGCAAGACTTTGTCTCAAAATAAAGAACAGAATGCACTGAGCTTATAGCTCCGTGTAAAGAACCCAGGTTCAATCCCCGTACTGCAAGAAAAAGGAAAGAGAAACCTTTCCTTACACTGGGCCAGGAGAAAGACTGTGAGTCTGTACACAATAACTTTCACTCCATAACACCTTGACAGGGAAGTTTAGTATGGACAGATGGATTACCAGAATCACTCAATGCCACCTTCTTTTATTGTTAAAATTTCTTTTCTATTCACTCCAACTAGGTTTCAATTTCTTTTCTTTTCACTCCAATTAGGTTTCCTCAAGAATAACCAGAAATAAAGACCTCTGTTAACAAATAAATAGTTAATGATTGGGAACACTGGTGGTGAATGGGGTCAGAAAAGGTAGGAAGCCTGGTAGAAGAGCATGGACTTGGACTGGTCAACTTCAACATTTTAAGAAGTGTTAGTACTATTTAGATTGAGAATGCCCTCCAAAATTCTCATGTGTATGGAAAACAATTGAATCATGGGGGCATTCTATTCATCAGTGGCTTCATGTACTAATAAAATCAGTAGTTGAATGTGCTGTTAGGAGGTGGGGATCTGATTGAAAGAGGTAGGCCAGTGGGGGTGTGATATGAGAGGACATATTTTCCTCCTGGCTGCTATGAGGTAAGCAGCTCTACTTCACCAAGGCCCTTACAACATGCCATTTTTACCCTGGAACCAGCGTCATGGATTGAAAACATGAGCCCAAATAAACCTCTCTTTCTTTACATTGTGTGTGTCAGAGACTATGCCCCAGCGATTAGAAAGTGGCTGACATGAGTAGAGTGTGAGTCTGCACTCTGTTCTTCCTCTATTGTCTCAGAATGGCAGGACCCGTGAATGGAATGTAGGCCCACAATTGGCCCTTCCTCCATTGTCCCCAGGATGGCAGTGCTGGAGAGTAGAGTGTGAGCCTGTGCTCTGTGCTTTTTCCATTGTCTTGGGACAGCAGTGCAGGTGAGTGATGTGTGAGTCTGCACTATGCCCTCCCTCCAATGTGTTTGGGATGGCTGTGCTGGCAAGAGTTGGGAGGAGTGTAGGTCCAAACTCTGCACTTCTTCCATTGCCCTGACAAGAGTAATATGGTGCTGGCAAAAGGAGTATGGTAATGACCACAAGAGAAGTGATGGCAGTGCTGGTTAGAGGAGACATCATGAGGAACAGATACCTCCTAGAAAAGCCTCAACATCAGTGGTAAGGCTATCCAACATTAGAAACCTAAAAGCATCAACACAGAAAACAAAATGAAAGAGAAAAGTAGAAAATGAGAAGACAAAAAAGCAAAATGCAATCTGAAACACCCAGCCCACCAAAGATAAGTCTAGAACATAAAGAAATAGAGGGAATTGGAAATTTGAAGCCAAAAATGGAACTCTCTGAAGTGATAGCAGCAGAAGTGAAAAAACAAATGGAAGAGGCCATAGGAAAAATAATCTCTAAGGTGCAAAAAGAAATGACTGTCAAAATAAAAGACATTAAATCAGGCATAGATAACCAAATAGGAGAGCTCAGGAAAATGATGGAAATAATGAATGCCAAAAATAGACAAGAAATAGAAATTATAAAGATCAGGGTAGAAATTAAAGCAATTGAGATGAAGAAAACCCTAAAAAATTAATGAATCAAAGAGTTGGCTCTTTTAAAGAATAAATAAAATTGATAAGCCCCTAGCCAACATTATCAAAAAAGAAAGAAAAACACAAATTCATGCAATAAGGAATGAAAATGGTGAAATCATTACACATCCTATAGAAACTCAAAAGATCATCAATACCTACTTTAAAAATATTTACAGGATATTTAAAAATATTTACACCTGTAAAAATATTTACAAATTTTTTACAAAAAATATTTACAAATATTTTACAAAAATATTTACAATATTTAGGATCAAAATCTCAGAAGAAATGGACAAATTCCTAAATATGTACGAATTACCAAAGTTGAATCAAGAAGCTATAAAAATCCTGAATAAAGCAATATCAATTAATGAGATTGAGAACATGATTAACAACTTACCAACAAAAAAATACCCAGGTCCTGATGGATGAACAGCAGAATTCTACAAGAAATTGAGAGACGATTTAATGCTAATACTTCTCAAACTCTTCAGTGAATGGAAAAGGAAGCTATACTCCCTATGTTCTGGAGGCAAGTGTTGTACTGACACCAAAACTAGAGAAAGACCCAAGCAAGAGAGAGAACTACATCCCAAACTCCCTAATGAACACAGATACAAAGATACTCCATGAAATACTAGCAAACAGAATGCAGCAAATCATCAAAAAAATCATACACCATGACTAATTGGGATTCATCCCAGGAATGCAGGGATAGTTCAATACATGCAAATCAATAAGTGCAATACACCTTATGAATAGAGCCAAAGACAAAAGTCACATGATCACCTCAATAGATGCAGAAAGAGCTTTTGGCAAAGTCCAACAGTCATTCACGATAAAAACCCAACAGAAAATAGGAATAGATGGCCTTTACCTCAATCTGATCAAAGCCATCTATGACAGACAAACAGCCAACATCATACTAAATGGACAAAAACAGAACTTTCATTTTAAAAGCAGGAACAAGACAAGGATGTCCACTGTCACCATACCAATCCAATATAGTTCTGGAAGCATAAGCCAGAACAATTAGAGAAGACAGAGAAATAAAAGAAATAAAGATAAGAAAGGAAGAAGTGAAATTATCATTATTTGCAGATGACATGATACACTACATGCAAGAACTAAAAAACTCCATCAGAAGACTCCTATAATTAATCAAAAAATTCAGTAGTGTAGCTGGATACAAAGTCAAAGCTCAAAAGTCAACAACATTCCTATAAACAAACAACAAACACACTGAGAGAGAAATTAGGGAAACCATACCTTTCACCATAGCATCAAAAAAAATTGAAATATTTAGGAATCAGTTTAACAAAGGAGGTAAAAAATCTATACACTGAAAACTGCAGTATGCTGAAAAAAGAGATTGAAGAGGATTTCAGAATATGGAGCAATATTCCTTGCTCATGGATAGTAAGAACCAACATTGTGAAAATGGCCATACTACCAAAATTGTTGTACAGATTCAAAGCAATTCCAATTAAAATATCATTAGCAAAAAAAAAACAAAACAAACAAACAAAAAGAATGTAAGGGGCTGGGGATTTAGCTCAGCAGCAAAAGCGCCTGCCTGGCAAGTGCAAGGTCGTGAGTTCGGTTCCCGGTACCGGAGAAAAAAAACCAAAAAAACAAAACAAACAAACAAAAAAAATAAAATATCATTAGCATACCTCACAGATCTAAAAGGAACATTCCTAAAATTTATCTGGAACCAGAAGAGATCCAGAATAGCAAAAGCAATCCTGGGCAACAAAGACAAGTCAGGAGGCATCACAATCTCTGACTTCAAATTATACTACAAAGCTACTGTGATAAAATCAACATGGTAAAAAACGGACCTGAAGATCAGTGGAACAGACTGGAAGGAGAGGCAGAACCACAAACACACTCAGCCACCTGATCTTTGACAAAGGGATGAAGCAAGTTTCCTGGAAGAATGATAACCTCTTTGATAAGTGGTGCTGGAAAAACTGGATCATCACATGCCAAAGACTGAAACTAGACCCATGTCTATCACCATGCACCAAACTCAAGTCAAAATGGATCACAGATCTCAATATTAAAACAGAAACACTAAATCTACTGGAAGAGAAAACGGGTAAAAGTGCTGAAGACATAGAGGTAGGCAGAGAGTTCATAAACAAAATCCAAACTGCATGGGACATACTTCAAAGAATCAACAACTGGGATCTCATCTTATTGAAAAGTTTTTGTACATCTAAAGAAATCATCAGCAGAGTAAAAAGAAACCATACAAATTGGGAAAAAAATTTAGCCACGTGTCCCTCAGACAAAGGACTTGTATCTAGAACATATAAATAATTAAAAATATCAGTCCCACAAATTCAAAGACCCAATCCAAAAATGGCATCTGAGATGAATACACACTTCTCAGATAAAGAAATACAAATGATAAATACATGAAAAAAAGTTCAACATTATTAGTCATTTGAGAAATGCAAATTAAAACAACACTGATATTCCATCTCACCCCAGAAAGAATGGCTATCAACCATCAACAAATGCTGGAGGGGCTGTGTGTAAAAGGAACCCTACAGGAATGATGGAACAACTACAGGAATGATGGAAAAGAAAAAAGAAAGAAGGGAAAATATGTATATAGGTATGAACAGAATAGCTAAGATACTTGTGGGGCTGATTTCTATTGCTTTATTTAAAGGAATAGTTAATATTTAATTGTTTGATCAATCTTGCATGTCTATATTTCTTTATCTGAGTCACCAATTTAAGCATATAAATATGTAATACAGCTAACATTGTTAATTTCCTATCACCTTGTCTGAAAATATGTATTGATTGAATTATTTTTGTGTTATTTTGTAAATGTCTGTTAACATATTTTCTTTCTTTTATCTTTAAATTAAAGGAGAAATAGAATCAATGAAACAGATCCAAGCAGAAATATAGATTAGAAACACCACTGAAAATATATGCAGCAGATTGATTGAAGGTGAGGATAGAATATCAGATCTAGAAAATGGGAAGGCAAGTAGAGACCAGGAAAAGAAAGATATCTTAAAAATCAGAAGAGACCATGAATAAGCAATCTAACAACTACAGGATGATGCAAAGAACGACAACATAAAATTGACTGGGATCAGTAAGAAAGGTGGAGAGAGAAAATGCCATTAAAATCCTTACAAATAATGGCAGAAAACTTCCCAAACATGGATAAAGAATTTGGCATACAAATAAATGAAGCATCTAGAACTCCAAATAGCCACAACCAAAATAAATCTACACCAACGAATACAATAATCAAGATTCCAGAAATTCTGCACAAGAACAAAATACTAAAATCAGCTAGAGAAAAGAAACATGTCACCTCTAAAGGAAAGCCCATCTGAATCACAGCAGACTTTTCAACACAAACTCTAAAATTAAGAAGAGATTGGAATGAAATACTGCAAGCCCTAAAAGATAAAAGCCTTCAACCCAGATTGATGTACACCACAAAACTATTTTTCAAAATTGATGGTGAAATAACATATTTTGTTGACAAAAACAAATGAAAAAAATGACCACCAAACTTGCTCTATAGAATGCACTGACAGACATATTATGAAGAGGTAATGAAGATCACAAATGCAGGAGCACTAATAGAAAGAAGTAACCAGGCAGGGCAAGCAGGTAAACAAATCAGAAGGACAGGGGACAATTAACAAGGAAAAAACATAAAAAATGAAAGCCAATAAATATCGATTATAACCATCAACATAAATGCCTCAACTCACCAATGAAAAGAAGCAGACTGGCAGAATAAATCAAGATGTAAGATACAACAATATGCTGCATACAAGAAACACATTTAACCCCCGCAAAACCCATAGACTAAAAGTTCTTTATACCATAGGATCTAGAAAAAAGCAAACGTGGCTATTCTGTTTGCAGACAATGTGAACTTCAAGCCAAAACTGACCAAAAGAGGCAAAGAAGGTCAGTACATAATCGTTAAGGGAAAACTACAAGAACAAGTGATACAAATCATAAATATTTATGCACCAAACTCAGTTCACCCAACTACATCAAACAAATATTAAGTGGCATAAAAAAACAAATAAACACAAACACAATTGTAGTGGGGGACCTTAATACCCCACTATTACAAATGGATAGATCAACTAGCCAAAAATCAAGAAAGAAATATTATTGTTAAATGAAGCCTGTGAACAAATGGGCTTGGTAGATGTTTACAGAGTGTTCCATCCCCAAACATCAAAATATACATTATTCTCAGCTGAACATGGGTTGTTCTCCAAAATGGATCATAAATTAGCTGACAAAACATGTTTAAGCAAATGTAGAGGAATTGAAATCATCCTATGCATATGAGCTGACCATAGTGCAATGAAACTGGAAATCAATGACAAAGGAAATCACAAAAACTACATAAAGACATGGAAATTAAATAGCAACCTTCTAAATAAACAATGAGTCACAGAAAATATTAAAGATAAAATTAAAGAGTATATGCAATTAAGTGATAATTCTGAAAAAAGGTACCAAAACTCATGGACTACAAAGAAAGCAGTCACGTGAGAGAAATTTATAACGAAGAACTCACACATCAGGAAAAGAGAACAAGCTCAAATAAACAACCTAACGCTGAACCTCAATTTTCTAGAAAAAGAAAAACAAATCAATCCCAAAGCTGACATGAAGGAGGAAATTATAAAGCTAAGAGCTGAAAAAATGCAATGGAGAGTAAGAAATCAATGCAAAGAAACAAGGAATCAAAAAGTTGGTTCTTTGAAAGAAGAAATGAAATTGATGAACTATTAGCCAACCTCATCAAACAGAGGAAAGAAAAAACACAAATTCAAGCAGTTAGGAATTTAAAGAGGGAAAGCACAACAGATCCCACACAAATCCAGGGGATCATCAGTACCTACTATGAGAACCTATATTCTAATAAGATGGAAAACACAGAAGAAATGGACAGATTCCTAGACACAACTGAGTTATCAAAACTAAATGAAGAAGATATAAAAATTCTAAATAAACCAATATTAGTCAGTGAAATTGAAAACACAGTTAAAAACTTACCCACAAAGAAAATCCCAGGCCCTGACAGATTCACTGTTGAATTCTACAAGATATTTAGAGAAAAACTAATGCCACTAATGCTGAATCATTGGAAGGAAATTCAAAAGGAATTAGTACTTCAAAAATCATTCCTCAAAGCAAGCACTACTCTAATTCCAAAACCAGAGAAGAACTCAACCAAGAAAGAAAACTACAGGACAATCTCCCAAGCGAACATTGTTGTAAAAATCCTTAATAAGATACTGGTAAAAACTATGCAACAAATCATCAAGTAGGTTAGGATTCATACTAGGGATAGAGGGATGGTTCAACATGGGCAGATCAATAAATGTGATACACCATATTAGCAGAACCAAAGACAAAAATCATATGATCATCTAATAGATGTAGAGAAGCATTTTACAAAGTCCTACATCCATTAATGATATATATATATATATATCTCATAGAAAAGGCAAAGGCATATAGTCCTTGCTTAAATTTCTAGATGTGTTCATGTATACTTATAAAGTAAAAAATAAATTACTTTCAGTGGTCATCACACCCTTACTATTTCATGTAAATAATTGGAAAGCATATGGGGTAAACACGCTGATTCTAGATATGAAGACTAATTGTTGGCAGAAATACAGCAATTAAGAATAATTCAGTGATTCATAGTAGTGTTGGTACAATGTCTCCAGCACTTAGAAAAGGTTGTGGTGTATTTTTCAAAAGCAGTTCAAGCTTAGTGGTTGATGACAATGATATATGTCCTTAGTCATCTGCCCAAATGTCTTACTGACAGGCTCCCATATATTCAGTTTTTCTACCTTGTTATTCCTTTTTATGGTCACAATAAATAGACTTACAGACTTTCAAAGCAGGAAGGGACCTAATGATCATTTGGTTCAATTTACCATTTCACAAACTGGGAAATTAATCCATAAGAAGAAAATCCTCTTAGAGTTTGCACAGCTGGTTGGTGGCAGAACTGGGATTATAAATATCTTTGCCTCTATTTCAGATGCACACTTGCTGTTAAGTTCAACTTTAGTGTCTTTAGTAACTTCTGCAATTCTGTTCAATATATTTTGATCCATTCCTTTAAGAAGACACTAAATCATTAGATATTAATTAGGCTTTTGTGTGGTGGTATCATTTCTAGCTTGTTCTATGATCTACATTTTCTCCTTTTTTTGGCACGAGTTGAAAAAGCTACAAACTATTTTTCAGAGTTCAGTTTGTTGGTTATATCACATCAGAAGAAATGAAAGGCCTTAAATTTGATTATTTAGTCTGTGCTCTTAAGAATTTCCTCACTTAAACTTTCTAAATGGACTCAGTCTTTAGACCTCACAAAGAAGTAAATCATGTTTATGTGAATAATATATTTATTTAGGTTTCTTATACCTCATGGGAAGGATGCTTGAAATTGGGAACATGGATCAGTTTACAAACACATATCAACTAGTTAGATTTCAAGTCCACTAGCCCAAATCTTCTGACTGAAAAGTTGTAATTAGGACAAATACCTAATAAAGAACTACTGGATTTGCTAGGTAACATTTTTTTTAGATTAACTTCATAAAATTTTGCTTTGTTGATATAAGGTTAAATTATTTTAAAATTCCATCTTGTATTTATATTACTGAATGCTAATTCACTTAATTGAGACCCTCACTGTAGTGGTGTTCTGTATCTTGAAAAGAGAGAATTGAATGCATTCAGTTGTAGACAATGGAAATACAATATTAACTTCAGGGAAACTGTAGTTCTGTCCCTCTCACTGGTAAGCTTTGCTTCCCAAATGACAATTTAATATATTGAACTTTAATCAGTGCAACACACAATTAACCAAAAGTCTAAAATATCATTTATTTAAGTTACTGTAGGAGACAATTTGCAATTGGCTGTCTTCTATATTCTATCCAAGGTGATACTCATTGGAATAACTCATTGTCTGAATCCTGTGAGACTAGCTGAGTACTCATATAGGCTAGTAATCAATGTCATGTGTTCAGAAACTTCACCCATCTTTTTTTTAAAACCACTGTGTCAAAGAGGTAGTACCAGATGAATAAGGATTGCAGTTTCTTTTCTGCCTCTCCTCAAATCTCAAGTCAGAGCCAAAGAATCAAGGCAAAGATTTCATATGTGGTAAAGAGACTTGATATATATACTGTTCATCAAATTCCCAGAAGCAGCCAAACCAGATAAACAATCTCCAAAGTGATAGGGGTGCTGAAATGATCTGGGTTGTGGGTCTATAGGAAATCAATTAACTGTGGAATTTGCAAGTCTTTGTTTCTTTTTAGTTCATCATCCTTGAGGTAAACATAAACTGTGACTATTAATTCCAGGCATCATTAGCTTTCTGAGAAGTCAGTTAATAATCTGTCAGTTTCAAATCATGAAGTTGCTAATCTATCCTCTTTATCAGAAAATCTTATCACTGTCATTAATGATCTCAGTGTACACCTGAAAAGTGGCAAAAAGTGTACACATCAGACGTCTTCTGAATGTCGTAACAGTCCATGTAGTCAGATATTATTAAGAACCCCGAATTACAAAGGAAGAAACAGAGAATTAGAGAAGATAGGCTGATTGCTTAAGGCCACAAAGGTGGTAAGTGGTAAGTAGAATTAAAACCAGATTGATATTCGTTTCAAGGTCTATTCTCATTTAACCATACTCACATAAAGTGAAATTATCCAAGGGGACCAAAATAATATTTCACTGCAGACATTGCAAGGCACCAGACTATTTAGGATTCTTGAAATTTATTTCCCACTTGAGGGAACAGTTTCCTAGTATTGAGGTTTGGTTCAATGGATATTTGATGGATGGGGCAGTTACTGGAGAACACAGAAGGGTATGTAGGGGGCAAGCAGATTCAACAATCAGAGACAGAGCTTGCGTTCTCTATTTTGTCTGACCTGGTAGGTGGAAATAAATTCCCTCAAATTTTAAAATAAAATAAGAAAAAGTGATATAATAATAATAATTTACTAATATAAGCAATGTGATTTAAACTATTAAATCACATTACTGTTAAGTGAAATTTCAACTTCTTAAAGACTTTTTGTTTCAAAATATTTGACAGAGAGAAAACGATCTGCTGAATCAGTCTTTTTAAAAAAATTTCATGTCACCAGTACCATCAGTGCTTCAAGAAAGTCTAGCTTTGCCTACAGCAAGAGCTTCTGATGGATTTTGAATACTGGAATTTCAGTGAGTTTGAACCAGAAAGCAAACACTAAAACTAGCCACACACATTTGCTAAACCCTAGACCAACAGAAGCCAAAAATTCTCACAGAACTGTGACCTGATCCAATGTTTGTTGGTGGTGGTTTTTGTTTTAACATATGGTGAATTGATTCAGACTGGAACCAGTGTCGTGTATTTCCTAAAGTGACTGGACCCAAATTAACACAGAACTTCAAACCAATCTTAATATTGAATCTCAGTTAAATTGATATACATGTAGTTCAGTCAATTCAGTTCTTGATTTATGATGCCACTCGAGTCTCAAAGTTCTCTGTTTGAAGACTCCATCTCTACCTTGACTTTAAAGATCAAGAAGTAGAATTCCTAATTCTTCTTGTTCACAACCCTATCCATTTTAACTCTGCCTTGGCCACTCACTACTTTGACCATTTATCTTTAGAGGTGGTGGGGGTGAAACATTAATGATCTATTTATGCCCCTAAGAATCAACTGCAACTACTGTTCCTTGCCTAACTTGAAAGGATCCCTCATTGCTTTGTATGAAGCTGATCACAAAATCTCTAACTCTGTAATCTAAAGACTCCAGTCCCTCAGGTGTCTTAGGCCTTAGGTAGTCCTTCTTCCTTAATTGGTTTAAACTGGTGCCAAATCTACATTCACACTGTATTTTCCATGGTTTACACTACAAAAGATATACATACTTACTGACAGCTTTTCAATAATGCATGTGTAAACTAGATTTGGAAAGATTCTCTTTTATCCCTCAATTTCCATCCCAGGGGTTAACGTTTTGATGACTTAGTATATATACTTACAATTTTTCTATGTACTATATGCTCAGGCAATTTAACTGGATCATTAAAACCTCGAGAGAAATCAATGGTGAATTATGATAATGCCAAATACTGTAGATCACAGAAAAATTAGGGAAGGTCTTGGATGTCATGGTTCTTGAAGACTCCTGCTGATGGGTGGCAAAGCACATTTGGATAATTAGTTGTTTTCAAATTAAAGAGGTGTTAGTTAAGACATTATGTGGCATATCTATACTCTAGAATGCTGTATTGAAACAGCGTAGATTTCAGGGTGACCATTCTTAGCTTCCCTGGCAGTTTCCAGGTTGGAGCAGAAGTCAAACATTCATGTCAGGTTAAGAGATAAGATATCTTGATGAAGTTAAAAGACCAATGTCTTTGACTTTTTCTGGGTACCTTTTTACAGTGCTGCCTGCTTCACTCTGACCTGCTCTCAGAAACAAGGACTTTAGTCAAGTTTGTCAACTTAATCAACTGAAAGCTGCTAGAGGAGCTTCAGATGCAACCAAGAAAAATACCATACACACATGATGGGTTCATAGCTTAGGGGTTAAGCATGACAGTTTGGGTGTAGTCAAGGATTTACAGAATGTATCTGATCTTTATATATACTCCTTTTTCCAGAGCACCCTCCACCCTTGTACCATTGTGTTATTTCCTCATGGTGGTTCATAAACTACTATACTCCTTAGGTCTTCTGTGAAGAACAGTATTACGGTAGAAGCCAAGTATTTGGCTTGTGATAACAGCAATGGGAACCCTAGGAATAATAGAAAATACAGAAAAGCTAGTGGAATCCAGAAATTTAACTCCTTGATACAGTTTTCAAAATCAGGGTCAAGAGAGTCTGATTTTTAATAGGCTTGAAAGGATTCACTCATTCATTGTTTTATTTTACCGAGAACCTGAGGATATTAATAATCTCAACTCCTCTATTTAAAATCCCTGTACAATGACAAGTGTTTCTTAGAGGAAAAGACATTCGTCTTTCTTCAAACTGTATAAGCACCAAGCACACTAGTAAGGTTTTATTTAGAGTTTGTAGAAAAGAAGACGTTACAACATTCACTGGTTTAAGAAATATGTTACCTTATTCTAGAAGGTTCTAGTCTAATAGAGTGTAAATATCACTATAGTTAGCAGGCCATAATGCATAGACTTACAGAATGGCAGATGTGGAAAGACCCCTAAATCATATAGTCAGCCTCTGTAATTTTACATTAGCTCAAAAAAACATCAAGGCATATGGCACTATTTCTATCTCATGAGACAATGGACATATTATTTACTTTTCTCTGCAGCTACCATTGGATTACCAGAGGTCAGATAGCTTTGGTGATAGGACTGATCCCTTTTCCTTGCATGTTCCATGTTTCCAGTCCTCTGTAGGCTTCCTATTTGTCTTATTCCCTAGCTCTACCATTTCATAAACCACCTTTAGATAGTCTAGGACATTGAGATGGATAACTACAATGAAAAATAAAATCCCTGAGCAATTTTCCTTTTCTCTTTTCTTTTCTTTCCTTTCCTTTCTTTTCTTTTGTTTCCTTTTATTTTGCTTTCCTGGTTTTAAAAAATTATTTTATTAGTGCATACTTGTTATACAGATTAATGTGTTATATTTTGACAGATTTGAACACACATATAATACACTTGGTTTCCCACCTCCGTGACACCTCCTACCTTTTCTAGTTTTCTAGAAGAACAGCCAGATATGAGAACACAGATTAAGAAGGTTCTGTACTAAAAGGGAAAGAAGCTAGAAAGATTTTTTTCCTGAGGCACAGGGATATGTTAAAATCAAGAGTGGCCTCTGAGTAGACAGTTATACAGCTTTTGGATAAAATAAGGGAGCACTAGTAGACTTATCACAATACAGTCCCTTTACTATCCTCCAAGTGTACACACATGCTTGAGACACCCTTTCTTTTCTTAATACTAGCAGCCTGCGTTTTGTTCTGACAGAGTGAGAAGACACATGGTACTTCTTTTTAATCCTGAAAGCACTGCAAGAGAATCATTAATTCTTGCTTATCATTAGAAATAAAGGAACATAGTAGTTTCACATTCTACTGTGGCCTAAGATATGCCACTCTTTACCTACTAATCAGTTTAGTTCTGAGGTTAAGTTCATGTCCACTACTTTTCAGTTACACCCATCCTCTATGAGTGTGGCTTGGGAGGCAGCATGTTCCCTTGAGGGACTGACACCAAAATGACAAAGAGGTCACAAACACACTCTGAGAGAGACAATGTTGTATTTCAGGAAATCCTGTTATTTTCTCTTTCTGGACTTGCAAGAAGGTTGCATTTTTTAACCTTTTTTCCAGTTATGTGGGGTTCATGTGACTGTGGATTTGCAAATGAAATGTGGAAAAATAATGTAAGCTATTCCCTAGCCTGGCCCTTAAACTATCTCACAGGAAACTTTTACTTTCTCATCCACTCCTGCGGAGGACTCAGAGCCTCATGTTGAGATGGTTCCATCACAGAATAGAAAGATTCTAGATTGTTAAATTGCCCAAAATGGAACAAAGCCCTGATGACCTTCATCAGTTTTTATGCATCGAAGAAAGAAACTTTAGTTGCACTGGGTTATTGAGATTTTAAGAATGTATTTGTTATTGTGAAATAGCCTATCTTATTGTGGTTAATGCAGATACTAGTCATGTATAGTCAGAAATGTATACATACTCTAAAGAGAGAGTTAGCAGAGAGGGTGTTTTAGAAGGTCAGGGTTGAAGGAACAAATGAATGATGAAACAGACGAGAGGAACAGAGTTTGGGAAGCCAGTGAAGGGGGTTTATGTAATAGATATCTGAACACCTGCAGATGCCTGCCACTCTGTGCTTCCTGTTGAGGTTAGATAAACTTTACTTTTAGCTCTCACTTAAGTGGCTTCCCCATTCAGAAGAGCAAAACTGTGCTAGGAGGCAATCACTTCAGTTTTTTAGTTCAGGCTCATATATTAAATTCCTCCTGGTTGAGAAGATGGTAATATTCAGTAACCTTTAGAGCTAGAAGCAGTTTTGCAGATCACCTAGTGTGTTTTTCCTCAGATTTTTCCTAATGGAAAGGAACTTTCCTGATTTCTATCTTAAGAATGGATAAAAAGAAGTCTTAATTGGCAATGTGATCAACCCATCCAGGTTTTCTTCTTGAACAAAGGCACCAAATGTTGAATTGGACAGTAGTCTCTGTTTTGTACATAAGGGATGGAAATCTAACCTCCAAAATGCCACAGATACACTTTGGAGCTGCTGTCCATGTTTTCTTCTAAGTCAGGAACATGGTTTTCCTTTAACACCCTGACTGTTCCTCGATATTTCCCTAAAGCTTGCATACTGCATTTAAGAGCATGTCCTCTTGTGCTTCTGTCAATAAAGATGGGGAATTCCTGTTATCCTTCCTAGCTAACTGCCTCTACCCAGCTTTGACACTTCCCTAAAATGCTGGCCTGACTGGCTTTCATTAATCTAAGAATTCTTCCCTTTTTGGAAAGCCGCTCATGTTGAGCACTTCAAGCTCAACAGCAGCTGTATGCCTTCCAATGTCTAAGTCACTGACCATTTTAAAACTTCATGATGAAGTCTTAACAGGGAGTAAATTCTCAGCTAGGTTCAGCCATCCACAGTCTCCCAGGGGACTGCACAATGCCTTGAGGAAAACATCAGACTGGCTTGTTACAACACTGCTGGCTTGCCAAAGTACACAGGGCCAGCCATGGCACTCTGCTGAGCTGAGCCAGAGCAGTGGAAGGAAGAGTGGGGAAAATGATAGGGTTTCCCTGACCAAACAATTCAAGCCTGGCCAGACCTCAAAGCCATTCAACTCTGTGCCATGCAGGAGTCTTTGTAGCCAAGTTAGAACAGTTGTTTTTATCCTACTATGCCAAATGCAACACAGATTTCCAGGAAGTATGTTCAGTTGCTGATCCTAAAGAGGTGTTGAAAAGAAATAAAGGATGAAATAAGGGAGGAAAGGGGTGGAAAGGAATGAGGTATGGAGGAAAGGTCGAAAAGAGAAATAGAAGGGAGCAAATTTTGTCTCTGAGTGTTCCTGGGCAGTGGCAAAAGCCCTGTTGTGATCATATTTACATATATGTAGTTAGACAATCAAAATGTGTGTGCCTGATAAATTTGGAGCACTGGGATTATGATAGGAATTTAAGAACTAGGAGGCTGTCCCTGCCTGGGTATGCCTTATTCTGTTGTGTAAATATATCCAATTAGTTGTTTGAACAATCTTGCATGCTTATATCTGGTAATCTCAGCAACTACTCTGAAGATAAAAATAAGTAATACAACAACCATTGTAGATTTCCTATCATCTTGGTTTTTTTTTTGTTGTTGTTGTTGTTTCTTCTGGTACCAAGAATTGAACTCACGACCTTGCACTTGCCAGGCAGGTGTGGTGCTGCTGAGATAAATCCCCAGCCCCCTGTCATCTTGTTTTGAAATTCTGTATCATTTTTATAGTTTTTGTGTTGTTTTGTTTTTCTCTTTGTTTTGGTTATTTTGCTTTTGTTCTTTTCTTCTTAAAATAAAAAAATATTTAAAAAATTAATAGCTAAAAAAATGAAAAGGACTTGAGGACAAGTCCAAGAAAACATAGCAGATGTGAAGCCATATAAAGCAGGAGATTTACAGAAGTGCTTACATAATTTCCCTCATGCAACTTGGTGCCCCAACACAGAGGTGCACTGTGGATTTCTTAAATCCCGCTGTGTTACCTATTAGACAAAAGTGTTATCTATCTTAATTTCAGAGCCAGTTACAGACTTCCCATGGCAGCAAATTTTTGGAGCTCTGATAACTTATTAGACTTTCAGGTCAAACACCAAACACTAGCAACCAAGTACTACACTCAGTACGGTAGGAGATATAACAGATAGCAAAAGAAGCATGTTGACTTTAGCATCACCAAAATGATGTAACAGATACACCATTAATGGACAGAGAGATGTCACAGCACCCTAATTTAAACAATTTATTGAGAAACTTCCTTAATTATCATTTTTAATTGATCTCTTTTGTCTGACTTCTATTCACCATACTTCTAGAGGCGCATTACTTCTTCATGTGCAGGTGACATTTGTCATGGAGTGAACAGTTTTGCATGAGGCACTATGGGGTTGTAGTGGATTGATAACTGGTGGTCAACTTGTAACACCCAGCTGAATGGAGTAAGCGTGGTGCTGGGTGTGGGAGGCCCACCTGAGGACTGTTGCCAGCAGCATAAGAGGCAGACCTGGAGAAGAGGCAGGCTGTTGGGAGCTGAGAGAGATTGTGGGGAGATGGTTTTCCTGATGAACTTGGCTGTTTTCATCCTCCGAGGAGCTCGGGACCTCGCTGGCACTGAGAATGGCTTTGGTTCACTTTGGGGACCTCTGGTCCTCACTTTGAGCATAGCTTCCTGGTTCCGGAGCGGAAGATGGTGCACTGCCGGCCTCCTGGAAAAGCTTGCTGCCTTGGTTTCCCTGATGGGAACTCGGCCATCCCGATCATCGGAGGAGCTTGGGACCTCACTGTTGCTGAGGATGGCTGTGGTACCT
>NW_004955490.1:6467091-6477326 GCF_000276665.1 Chinchilla lanigera
TTTTGGTTTTTCTCCGGTACCGGGAACCGAACTCACGACCTTGCGCATGCCAGGCAGGTGCTTTTGACGCTGAGCTAAATCCCCAGCCCCTCCCTGCACTCTTTTGTATACTGTTCTTTGGGTGACTATTATAAATAATCATATAAAGTATGTATCCTGTATTATATTGTTCTCCTTGCAAAATAAGCCCCAAACCAACACAGGGGTATAGAAAGGAAGAAAAGACATGTTCAAACCACTAAGATCTGGTCACCTTCTCTAATAATGCATTATCAAGAACACAAATACAGATGAGAAACCTCAGAGCTTCAGCCTGAGGGAAGAACATGACACAGGTTGCTGGCCTAGACAGTCCAGGCAAATAAAAACTAACAAGAAAATTTCATTGAGGTGTATGACCCCAGCTTTGGAAATATTAGAAACTTTTTTGCTCTAGCTATTTTTGAGCAACCTTGTAGAAATACTTGAGTCAGAGCACTTCTTAATTACTTGCATGCTTTAGAGAGTCATGACACAACCAAAGAAAAAAGCAAACTAGAAACCAGCTTCTTTCTCCAGCTTGTGTGTACAGGGGTTACTTCCAGTTCTCAGCATCTAGCTTGGGACTCCTTCACTGACAATGCTCTTCGATAGGTCCTGCATTTCCATATAGCATGTGGCAGTGCATCTATTATTCTTCTACTCTTCTATTTGTGGTGGGAGTAGGATATGTTACTGACATTTCAGGGAAGGGATGACAGAGGCATTAGTCTGTCTAGTAGCATTAAAGCTGGGCTGCTGGGTGAAAAATGAAAGAAAGCAGAAATATATAGGCACACATATAGATCACACACACACACACACACACACACACACACACACACACTTCTATAAGTTTTTTGGCTTTTACAATCTCCCATTTCTATTCTACCTACTAGCTCTTCATATACCCATAAAGATCCACAGCATCAAAGATTGACCTCCTAGATATACTCAAATAAAAACTATAGGACTCAAACCTAGTTAGAAGGCACCAGCATTAAACAAATTACATTCTTTTTCTGTGGTGCTACAGATTGAACCCAGGGCCTTGAGCATGCTATACAAGTGCTCTGTCACTGAGCCACATTCCCAGGCCCAAGAACTCCTCCTTTTCACAGATATTCCTCCAGGCAAGGCAATCCTAAATGAAAATGGGCAGAGGGGTTACATTCCTCTTCTTAAAGTCTTTCTGCCTGCCTTGTGCCCAAGTTGCCTGACATCCTTGCCACACCACACTGAAGTATTCATCTATCCTGAACACACCTTACTTCTGGCAGCTTCTTCAGGAGCTGGCTATTCCTGCAGCTATTCTTGTCTCTACACTTCACCATGTAGGTCAGACAGGCAATCTGGTTGGAAAATGTTCAGGAAGAGTTGAGAGGACCTGATTTTTTATTCCTTGCCCTGTCCAAACTCTCCTCTGTCATCAGTCACTTGCAAGTACTTAACAAAGTGAAGCATTATGGAATATGCACGGTGGAGGAGGTAGATTCTGATCTCAAGAATTTCACCATGTAGCACAAGAGGAAGAAGGTAACCCACACACCAAAAATGGAAAAATTGGAGATAATAGGGATGATAAGCATTCAATTCTGAGCAACCATGTTCTTACTGAAAGAGTTAAGAGGCCACAGAGGTATCTTGGTGAGTTAGTGTCCCATTAATCTCATCATGGAACCCCATTTTTGGAGAGGCTGGTGATCAGCTTTGTCTGGATGTGCTGGGGTTTGGAGTTGGGATGAAGGGGAAGCTATAATCTAGTAATCTTTTAACTACAGTCCTGTGTTTCTTTTCCCAGCTTAGCTTTCTGCCCCTCTAGCTACTTCTCCAGGTGTCATCTCATTGAGCTTTGAATTTTAGTTAAGCAGCAGCTGGAAGCCAGGCCTTGGCTGCTGGAAGAATATTGGCTGAATTTCAAGTTGCTTTCAGACCTTCACAGGGGGAAATCTGCTTTGCTCTTACTCATTCTAATCAAGACCATGTGCTCTGAGCCTGATAGAAACATCATTGGTGGCATACTTTTCTTCAGTATTTTACCCTGAAGATTCAGTAACAAGTACAAACTTGAATTTTTGTGAGAGAGATGCTTGCTGCCTAAGCTTAAAAGCAGTGCTCCTGAGTGACCAAGCGAACTGTTTGTCCTCAAAAGAGAGAAGGTGCTGGGCTCTGGAAATGACAAAGGATTCTCATTTTTTTCTTATTGCCTCCTCTTCTGAAAAATACAAGAGGTTCTTGTATCAATAGCAAGAGGAAAGTTCCATGGGAACTGTGACCCACTTCAAAAAGCCTTTCTGCAAATAACTGTTGGCCTACAGAAAAGAGATCAGTGTGGTAGGAAATCCGGGCCCTGGGGTGTAGCCCTAGCATGGCCAATGACTGCTCGTGTGATCTGCAAGCAGCCCATTGCTCTTCATGTTTGTCCCTCACAGCTGCCTTAAACTCAAATTTTTGAAGTGCTGAAATTGTTTCCTCTCTAAGGGCTTTGACAGTTCTGAAATTCTGTGGTCCAAGGTTCAGCTCTTTAAACAGCAACCAGTACATTTTTTGAGGGAAAGTAGCCTATGATTGAGCTCACTCTAGGATAACTTCATACACAATAGTGGTGAATAGTTCCTCTTTTGGGTAATTTGGTATACCTTTTTCTTGTGTACAATTCTTTCTTCACTGATATGTCAAGATCCTATACTAGTATGGTCTCTTTTCCTTTGAGTTAATCACAGTCCTGATGCCCTCTCTAAAATGCAGATAGTGTGTGTAACTCCTTAATATGAGTACACTAAATAGACACTCTTATTAACTGGAGGACAGGGAAGGAGGGAGAAGGAGGCTATGGGAATGGAAGGAGAGACCCGCAGAAGTGTTTATTAATGAAACATTTTGCTGCCTTCACAATTTTGTTCAGGGACACCCCTGACTCTTCTACAGTGTCATTGTGGTTTTGTTTTCCAGAGTGGGCAGGGAAGAAGAGGATTCTTAGCTCCTAATTATAATCTATTTGGAAAGTCAGTTTTCAAAGATATTGGCTGGTCTGCAGTTGGCTTTGTCTAGGAAGAAGTACCAAGTAATCAGCCATTCCTGCTGACATCAAGTGACACTGTATATATGTCTTCTGTGAAAGATCTTTAGGGATAAATCCAAAATCTTTTGCTTTTCTATAATTCTTGTCACATTTCTGTTGTCTAGGCCCCTTTGTCATCATGAATTGTCAGTTAGCTGAAGTTTCTCTGCTATGATTTACAGGAAACACAGTGTCTAATGCTGGCTTACATCTTACCTAGCATTGTAACTTCATCCAGCAGTCATTTAATCTCTGTTTATACTGGGTTCTTAACTGCACAAGAAAATTGGTCTTAGTGGCTCATAGTCACACTGCGAAAGGAGAGTGGGAGAGAGAGAAGTAGTAGGTAGAGAGAAGTAGGATGGGGCAAGGAATGGGGAAGAAAAGTGTTTCTTTAAAAAATTATAAACTATTTCTGTACTTGATCAACTACCTTATTATCTAGACTTCACTATGCAGGACTTTTGGCTGTTTGCTAAATTCAAATCCCTCTCCAAAGAAATAAGATTTGTTGTGAGTGAGGATATTCTAAAGAATATGCCATGGGCTCTGAACTGAATTACTAAAGAGGAATCCCAAAACGCTTTCCGAGCAATGGCAACATTGTTGCAATAAAGGTACAGGGATTTAGCCCCTCAAGGTGCTAGTCTGAATGGACAGTACCCCTTTCCATGTGCACCTCTTAAATTGATTGCAAAAAAGGAGCAGTCATATTACATTATAGTCACAAATTATTGCCCATTTCTTCTCCTTTCCCTCTCATTGGAGATTGGCAACAGCTGGTTGCCAAGTATTGTAGGGAGCGACTGAAAGCCATATGGCATTTTTACTCTGGCTTCTTCTGTGTCTATGGCTGTTAGTTTTCTTCACTGTACACAAAATAAAACAATATCATAGGAAACAGGCACTTGTATAGTACCTTATACTGCTCAAGGCAGTTTCACAGATGGTAAAATTTCAAGGCGGATTATCTAAACGATGATAATCTCCTGGAGGTAAGGAACGTCATCTTATTTATTTTTGAATACTCAGATTCTAGAGTAATGCTTCACCCATAACATTCTACAAATGCTTATGAATGGAACGGAGTAGAATGGATGGAGTGGAATGGGTGGGATGGAATGGAGGATTGGTCCTCTCTTTTTGAAATATCTTACTAAGGAACGTAGGTATAATTTAAATTAGCGTTCTTATTTTACAAGTGCCCTGGCCACACAGTACAAAGTATATGGGTGGAGGTAGCTTACTGTAAGGCTTAGGGACATGGGCTTTGGAAACAGTTCTAGACTCCCATATGAACTTTACCACTAATTAACATTTGCTTCAAATCAATTATTTTTTGTTTTGTCTTTTTGAGACAAGGTCTCACTATGCAGTTCAGGCTGGCCTTGAGCTCACTTTGTAGCCCAGGCTGGTCTCAAACTTGCAACAATCCTCCTGTCTCAGCCTCCCCAGTGCTGGGATTACAGGCATGCACCACCACTCCTGGCTCAAGTCAATTATTAAACATCAGTTTTCTCCACTGAGAAACTACGGCAAATGAAGATAACAATAGTCTCTGCTTTCCAAGGTTGTGTAAGGTGAAGTGTGTTCCTCTTGTAAGATCCAAGCATACGGGAGATGTAGTAAACACTCATCAATAGCAGCTCCTATTATTTGGTAAACTGTTTAGCTTATACAAATAATGGCAGAACTCAAGCCAGATTTCAGGGCTGTCAAATTCTTTTCACATGACAGGGTAGAACCGACTGTTAGATAGAGATGATACAGACTTGGACAGCTAATGGAAATGGAAGCTGTTAGATGTTCTTTGTGCTTGTTAAACAAAGGACCATCTGAAATGAATGTTTAAGACCATATAATCCAATCTTCGTATCTAACACAAATAGTATCCCAGTACTGATTTTTTTTTTGGTACTGGGAATTGAACTCAGGATCTCATGTTTGTTAGAAGGGCACTGTGCCTTTGAGCTACATCCCTGGCTACCTTAGGATTGAAAGGTATCCTTTTGTAACTCATCTCAAACATAGAAACGAGACCCTCTTTCAGCCCATAAGCTCTCTGAGAATGGAGTCATCTTTTATATACTCACATATATTCATATATCTATGTATCTATCTATATATCTCTCTATGTATCTATCTATGTATCTATCTATCACCTACCTGAGACAAAACCCAAAACAGTGGTCACTGGTTACAGAATGAAATCTGAGATAGCATCTCTTGCATTCCAACTTCTAATCTCCTAGAAAGGTGTGAAGGACAGGCCCATGTTGACCTGTTTCCTGATTTCAGGAATATAAATCCAATCAACTGAAATATTTCCTGTTTATATTGGCTATTGAAGACCCTTCAAAACTTTACACAGGAAATCATCAAAATGCCTCATATTCTTCCCAGGAAAAGGCATACCCAGTCAAGTACCTTTCTTCTTCCTTCCATTCAGAGGAGATCTAAGTATTTAGAAGCCTTCAGTCCAAGGAAGATATTGTCTGCCTGTTTGGAGAGTTACAAATTATTCATTTGGGAACCTTGAGGGATAGTTTCAGTAAAATCCCCAAGAATTCTTCATGGACTGAGAAGTGGTCATTTATTTATGCCACCGTACCTGAGAAATCATCTAGTCTGCCCTTCCAGTGCCTGCTCAACTTGGCTGCTCTTTCCCTCCAGTAGTCATAGGTGAAAAAACAGGGCCCTTATTCAGGTGAGAAATAACCTCAGAGAGACATAAGTAATTCAATCTTTAATGACTGGAAGCCCAAAGGACAAGGTCTCCATTTCCATTTGGCCCTTGAAACTCAATGCTTGAAATGTCTTGTTCTTTTGCCACATCTGCTTCTTTACCACACAGCTGGAGCTGCTCAAGAAGTGCAGAAGGATATAATAAAAATACCCATTTTAAGCTTCACATGTGGCTTGTCATCAACTTATAAGGAAAGTTTAAGCTAAAGCTTATCTTTTTTTATTTCTTCTTTTCAATTTAATTAACAACATATGATCTCTAACCCTTCTCTCAGTCTCTGTTCAGGAGTTTCCCTTTTTTGGTGTTAAACTCCAAAGATACTTAAAATTCAAGCCACCACAAGCCCATGGCTTACCTAATTTTGTATTTTTCCCTTGGTAGATCTTCAGATCTCATCTTTCTATGTGTGAAACTGCTTCCTGCCCAACAAATTTCCAGCTTTACCCAAAAAAGACAAGCATAACACTTGGGATCCTATGCTTTCTTGAGTCCGATTGATAGGTGGTCCTTGGTTCAAGCCCTTTCACTGAGTACAGAAAGCAAGGAAGTGAAGGTAGAGCCATCCCTTCCTAGAGTGGGAGTTTTGACCTCATCAACCCAAACTTATATTTCCTAAGATATAAGTTTCCTAAGATAATAAAAAATTAGAACTGAACCCAGAGTAGTTGCAAGAAAAGATGCATGCATGGGAATTCTTGTATTTGGAGATGCTGAACTATAAGGCAGGAAGGGCAATGGGCACACAACAGAAAGACCGGACTATGAAAAAGAAGGACAATGGGGAAACATACTATCCTCACAATCTCTTAATAGCCAGTACTTTTGGGTAGATTTTTCCTTCTATTTCCCTGTTTCTTATAGCCATCCCAGTTTGCCTGAACTAGAGGGATTTCTATTTTATCTTCAGCTATAGTTTGAATTTTCAATGTTCCCCAAAGTCCATCTATTAAATGTTAGGCCCCTGTGTTAGTCAGATTTTTGTCACTATGACCAATCTGAGAAAAACAGTTTAAAAGAATAAAGGTTTATTTTGGATTATAATTTCAGAGGTTTCAGGACATAATTGGCTTTATTCCATTTCTGTGGGCCTGAGGTAATTCAGAGCATCATAGCAGAAGGGTGTGTTGAGGCCAAATTGGTCACTTAGTGGAAACCAGGAAGCAGAGAGCAAGGAAGAAGCCAAAGAAAAGATATAGCTTTCAAAGGCACACCCTAATGGTCTACTTCCTCCAATTAACCTACCTTTTTGAAATAACCCATACACCTGTGAACTTATCAATGAATTAACCCATTGATGAGATTAATAACACTTCCACAATCTAATCACCTTTCTAGGTGTCTATTAATCCAAGTTTATACAAAAAATTCATTGTCTCAGTTCCCATCATAGGGAAGATGTTGGAAAGAGGTTGGCTTGGTGGAAGGACTTTGAGTCACCTGGGCATGCACTTGAAGGGGACTGTGGAATCCTGGTTCCTTTCCCTTTCTCTCTTTTGTTTCTCAGCTATGTTTCTGAGTGGATTTGCTGTACAACATGTTCCTGCATGAGGGGCTTTCTTACTCAAAGCAGCAAGGCCAACTGACTATGAACTGAAGCCTCCAAAACTATTAGCTAAAATAATCTTTTTCTCTTTATAAATCGATTATGTTAGATATTGTTTATAGTAATGGACAATTGACTAATGTACCCTGTATTTTAATAATAACTAACTTTTAAAAATTAAAGCTATAAAAACCAAAGGAAGGATTTTTAAAAGTCAACTAAATATAATACTCTGAAGAGTGCTACAAGGTAAAAGAAATCCCTAATGCATACTCCAAACTTCAGGCCCTTGAACCTAGAAGGGACTGGTTTTTTCTGTCTATACATATATGCTTTTTGTTCCTTTAACCAAAATAAGAGAATACCATACATAATGTGATGGTTAACTTTATGTGTCAACTTGACTAGGTCACTTGGTGCCATATTTTATGAAACATTATTTCAGATGTACCTGTAAGGATGTGCTATGGTTTATATTTAGATGTTGTCCTAAAGACTCATGTGATCACAGGTGAGACCATTGGAAGGTTAGTGGATTATAGGGGAGATTATAGGTGATTTGTTGTTAGGAGGTGAGTCCTGACTAGCACAGTTGGATTACTGTGGGTGTGACCTGATTTATTTCACTTAGGTTGTGGTCACAAGATCCATGTAATTTCCTACAAATGATTGAAATTTACCTTCTTTATCACTGAGTTGTACACTATTGTGTATATAAGACACATATTCTTTAGCCATGTTTTTTAACCATTTTCTATTCATAGCATATAGGCTGTTTCCATAACTTAGCTATTGTGAACTGTGCTACTAAAAGCATGAATATACTTTTATCATTATAATATGATGACTTTAACCCTTTCAGGAAGACACCCAGAAGACAAATAGCTGGGTCAAATAGAATTTCTACTTAGATTTTGAAGAATCTCAGTATTGATTTCCAGAGTAGTTTTACTCTACTAGTTTACATTCCCAGTAACACTATAGACTGATTATTTTTTTTTTAACATACCAGGAATTGAATGTAGGACCTAGCACTTACCAGGCAGGTGCTGTGAACAGACTCTTTTTACCTTGAAACCTTGCCATCATTTCTTGCTTAGTCCTT
Source organism: Chinchilla lanigera (assembly GCF_000276665.1). Lineage (NCBI taxonomy): Eukaryota > Metazoa > Chordata > Mammalia > Rodentia > Chinchillidae > Chinchilla > Chinchilla lanigera. Next base: position 6,475,565 of record NW_004955490.1, read on the forward strand.
GATGATAGCCATTCTTAATGGGGTAAGATGGACTCTCAGTGTCATTTTGATTTGCATTTCGCTAATGATAAAAAATGATGAATAATTTTTTTTCATGGGCTTGTTGGTCATTTGTAATTCTTTTGTAAAATGTCTATTCACTTCATATTCCCATTTTTTGATTGGGACTTTTATCATGGGGGTCAAATTTTCTTGAGTTTTTAAATATATTCTAGATATTCTTTATACAAGATGTAGCAGGCACTTTTTTCTTAGTAAATTGTCTTTTCACTTTTTTGGTTGCTTTCTTTGTTGTGCAGAAGACTTAATTTGGTGCATTCTCATTTTCTGATTGCTGATATCACCTGTGCAATTGGACTTCTGTTTGGAGGGTCCTAAACTATGCCTATGCCTTCAAGAGTTTTATCTATTTATGTCTCAGTAGATTCAGTGTTTATAATATTACATGTAGGTTTTGATAAATTTTGGTTGGGTTTTAGTACAGGGTGACAGATATCAGTCAGATTCATTCATCTAAGAAAAGGAAGGAAGGAACTCAGATTCATGCAATAAGGAATGAAAAGGATGAAATTACTACAGATTCCACAGAAATTCAGAAGATCATTAATACCTACTTTGAAAAACTTTACTTCCATAGGATAGAAAACTCAGAAGAAATGGACAGATTCCTAGATATGTACGCATTACTAAGGTAGAGTCAAGAAGATATCAAACTGCTGAACAACCCAATATCAATTAATGAGATTGAAAGTGTGATTAAAAACCTACCGACAAAGAAAAGCTCAGGCCCTGATGGATTCACAGCAGAATTTTACAAGAAATTCAGAGAAGATTTAATACCAACAATCCTCAAACTCTTCAATGAAATTGAAAAGGAAGCAATTCTCCCTGGCTCATTTCTGGAGGCAAACATCATACTGATACCAAAACCAGAGAAAGACCCAACCAAGAGCGATAACTACAGACCAATCTCCTTAATGAATATACATGCAAAGATACTCAATGAGATACTAGCAAATAGAATGCAGCAAATTATCAAGAAAATCATACATCACAACCAAGTCAGATTCATTCCAGGAATGCAGGGTTTGTTCAATATTCACAAATCTATAAATGTTATACACCATATCAATGGAGCCAAAGACAAAAAATGCATGATCATCTCAATAGATGCAGAAAAAGCTTTCGACAAGGTCCAACATGGATTCATGATAAAAACTCTACAGAAAATAGGAAAGGATGGTCTTTGCTTCAACCTGATCAAAGCCATCTATGACAATCCAACAGCCAACATCATTCTAAATGGACAAAAACTGAAAGGTTTTACTTTAAATTCGGGTACAATACAAGGATGTCCACTGTCAACACTGCTGTTTAATATACTTCTGGAACTACTAGCCAGAGCAATTAGACAGGAGAGAAAAATAAATGGGATAAGGATACAAAAGGAAGAAGTAAAACTATGACTATTTGCAGATGACATGATACTTTACATGGAAGACCACAAAAACTCCACAAGAAGACTCTTTGAATTAACCAACAAATTCAGCAGTGTAACTGGATACAAAGTGAACACCCAGAAATCGATAGCATTCTTATACACAAACAACAAACAGACTGAGAGAGAAATTAAGGAAACCATACCTTTCACAATAGCATCCAAGAAACTGCAATATTTAGGAATCAATCTAATAAAAAAAGTAAAAGATCTCTTTAATGAAAAATACAGTACTGTGAAAAAAGAGATCGAAGAAGATGTCAG
>NW_004955490.1:6477532-6494255 GCF_000276665.1 Chinchilla lanigera
TGAAATTATACTACAAAGCTACTGTCATAAAATCAACCTGGTACTAACTAAAAAACAGACCTGAGGATCAATGGAACAGACTGGAAGAAACAGCCATAACCACAAACACACTCAGCCACGTAATCTTTGATGAAGGGGCCAAAAAAGTCACTGGAAGAACGATAGCCTCTTTAATAAATGGTGCTGGAAAAATTGGCTTGCCACCTGCCAAATACTGAAAATAGACCCAAGTCTATCACCATGCACCCAACTCAAGTCAAAATGGTTCACAGATCTCAATATTAAAACAGAAACTCTAAATCTATTGAAATAGAAAGTAGGTAAAAACCTTGAAGACATAGGGGCAGGTAGAGAGTTCACGAACAAAAACCAAACTGCACATGAAACTCTTGAAAAAATCAACAACTGGGATCTCATCCTACTGAAAAGTTTTGCACATCTAAAGAAATCACCAGCAGAGTAAAAGGAAAAACCACAAACATGGAAAAAATTTCAGCTGACTGTCCCTCAGACAAAGGGTTTCTATCTAGAACATACAAAGAATTAAAAAATATGAGCCCCCCCCCCAAATTCAAAGACCCAATACAAAAATAGGAAGTTCAGATGAATACACACTTCTCAGATAAGGAAATACAAATGGCAAATACATACATGAGAAAATGTTCAGCATCATTAGTCATTTGAGAAATGCACAGTAAAACAACACTGAGATTCCATCTTACCCCAGTAAGAATGGCTAACATTAAGAAATCAGCCAATAACAAATGCTGACGAGGCTGTGGAGAAATAGGAACCTTTCTCCACTGCTGGTGGGAATGCAGACTGGTGAAACCACTGTGGAAATCAGTTTGGAGATTCCTCAGAAAACTAGGTCTAGAGGTCCCATTCAATCCAGCTATTCCCTTCTGGGTATTATCCTAGAAGATCTAAAAACATCATATCACAGCAATATATGTGCACCTATGTTGATAGCAGCACAATTTGTAATTGCTAAATTTTGGAAGCAACTCAAATGTCCATCCACTGAGGATTGGATAAGAAAATTGTGGTACTTTTATGTAATGGAATATTACTCAGCTATAAAGATCAACTCAAGGCCTTTATAGGTAAATGGTCACAACTAGAGACTATACTCATGAGTGTAAGAAATCAGACCTGCATGTGCAAGCATCGTATTGTTTCACTACTGTAAAACCTGAAAGAGTTAATTTAAACTAGGAGGTATGATAGACATTGCGAAATGATAGGAAATCACTCAAGGTAAAGGGCAACTGGGATGTGGGAAAAGAAAAGGGAAAGAAGGAGAAATTTTGTATGTTTGTATATACAGGATAGTTAACATAGTTGTTCTACTGTCTTCTATTTGTTTGCTGAAAGAAACTGTCAGTGAGTTCTTGATTGATCAGTATTGCATGTCTCTATCTGTTTTCATGAGAAACCACTTTGAAGCTATCAATATGTAATACAACAAGCATTGTTAAATTCCTACCACTTTGTTTGTAACTCTGTATTGTCTGTACTGCTGTTTTGCTATTTTGTAAAAGGTTGTCTGTCTGTTAATGTTTTCGTCCTTTTATTTTTAAAATAAAAAAAAAATTCATTCTTCTGCATGTGGATAACCAATTTATCCATTGCCATGTGTTAAGTCACCTTTTACCCAGCATATATTTTCTGCTTATTTTGTCAAAAAATATGGCTGGAAATTCATGGGGTATGTTTCTTCATGCTTCTTTTCTTGGTTCTGTTCTACTGGTCAACGTGTCTATTTCTCTTCAAGTATTAAGCTTTTTAAAATTTTTATTGTTGTTGTAGCTTTGCAGTATAACTTGAAGCTCAGGATTTTAATATCCCCTGCTTTTCTTGGGTTGGTTAGCATTGCTTTGACTATTCTGGGATTCTTCTGGTTCAATATAAATATTATGATTTTTTTTTCAGTTCTGTGAAGAATTCTGTTAGTATTTTGATTGCAATTGGATTAAATGCATGCATCATTTTTGTGTTTGTGCTACTGAAGTGAGATCAATATTTATATATCATCTTTGGTAATAGAACTATTTTGACAGCACTGGTTCTGCCTATGTAGAAAGAAGGATGCCTTTCCACTTTCTAGTGTCTTCTTTGATCCCATTTTTTCAGAGGGCTATAGTTTCTGTTATAGAGGTATTTCACTTCATTTGTTAGGTTCAATCTTGGGGATTTAGCATATTTTGAAGCTATCATTAATATGGCCGTTTTTCTGATGTCATTCTTTGCAGGTTCATTGTTGGTGTACTGAAAAGCTAATGAATTTTGTGTATTGATTTTGTACTCTGCCACATTGCTTAGGTTGTACATTCGTTCTAAGGAATTTTAATGGAGTTTTGAGATCTTCTATGTAAGGGATCATATGTGGATATAAAAATAGTGTAACTTATTCCTTTCCTTTTCATATCCCTTTTATTTATTTCTCTTGCGTGATTGGATAAATTTTGGATATTGTATTGAAGAGAAGTGGTGAGACAGGGTATCCTTGTCTTGTACCTGGTTTTAGAAGGAATGCTTTCAGCTTTTTAAATTTAGTATGATGTTAGAAGTAGGATAGTCATAAATAGATTTTATCAGTTTGAGGTTAGGTCCTTCTATACCACTGATACTAAACCTTTTAAAGCTTTCAATTGATATAAACAGCCCACCCTGGCACATTTGACATAGACTCACCACCATTGTTCTATATGTTTCACATCAGGATTTTTATTATGAATGTGTAATGGGATTTTGTCAGACTTTTTCTTCATCTATTGAGATGATCATGTGATTTTTGTCCTTGCTTGTCTTTATGTCTTGCATTATTGACTGACGTGCATTGAACTAACACCAAGGATTGGATAAAAAAATTGTGTTACTTTTATATAATGAAATATTACTCAGCTATAAAGAAAGATCAACTTGAGGCCTTTATAGGTAAATGGTCACAACTCATACTCATAAGTGAAATAAATCAGACCTGCATGTGCAAGCACCACATTGTTTCACTACTGTAAAACCTGAAAGAGTTAAGTTAAACTAGGTGGTATGATAGACAGTGTGAAATGATAGGAAAACACTCCAGGGTAAAGGGCAACTGGGATGTGGAAAAAGACAAGGGAAAGAAGGAGAAATTTTGTATGTATGTATATACACGGTAGTTAACATAGTTGTTCTACTGTCTTCTATTTCTTTGCTGAAAGAAACTGTCAATGAGTCCTTGATGGATCAATATTGCATGTCTCTATCTGTTTTCATAAGAAACCACTTTGAAGATATCAATATGTCATACAACAAGCATTGTTAATTTCCCACCAGAGTTTGTAACTCTGTATTGTCTGTACTGTTCTTTTGCTACTTTGTAAAAGGTTGTCTGTCTGTTTATGTTTTCCTCCTGTTATTTTTAAAATAAAAAAAAATAAAACAGAAACACTAAATCTATTGAAAGAGAAAGCAGGTAAAAATCTTGAACTACAAATCTGAAACAGCTATCAGTATGCAAACTAAGCCCATTGTTTTACAAAGTCAAGTAATGAAATTGTAGATTGAAAGGAAATTAGAAGGGAAGTGTGTATTGGAAATATAAGAAGAAAAAAGGCTTGTAGGAGGTCAGAGGGGTCCCAGGAAGTAGGGTGCCATGGTGCTTTCTTTGTCTTGGTCTTTTATGGATAAGCAGAGCACAGGAATTTGTTGTTATCCAGTGATCACCTATCACAGGTGGCTCAGTGAATTTAGAATAACCAATTGGTATTTAGGTCTCATAATGTAGAGTCTAAAGAAAATCAGTTACTCAACTCACAGAGCTTAAAGAAAAGCTGTTATTCTGCATTTCTAAATTCCTGGAAACTCAGTCCAGAAGTAGAAAGGAATTGTTAACTAAATCACATTATTCTGATAAACAAGTTAGTTTCCTAGGAGTTAGGGTTTTTATCTTAATGCTTTTTCCTTTTTTTCTGTGTTTGCTTTTACATTTCTAAGCTTAACTACATATATGGGTTAAATTATCTCTTAACTTCAGTGTATTGCTATTTTCTTTGTTAATAGCCAACTTTATCTTAGGTCCCATCCCTTACTAGCTGCGTACTTGTAAGCTAAATAGCTAGACTACCTTTTATGCTTCCATTCCTGGGATGAAGCCGAGGTCATTATATATGATCTTTTTAATAATTTGTTGCATTGTGTTTGCAAGTATTTGTGGAGGATGCTCACATCTATTTTTTTAAAACTTTCATTAATACCTCTTTGATGTACATAATGATTGTATTCCTTCTAGGGGATTAGTACATGCACCTATATTCATTAAGGAAATTGACCTATAGCTTTCTTTTCTGTTGAGCCCTTGTCTGGTTTTGGTATGAGGAAAATGCTGGCTTGAAGGAATGAGTCAGAATGTGTTTCTTACCATTTAATATTGAAGAGTTTGAGAAGTATTGGCATAAGCTCTTCTCTAAGCTCTCCCAAAATTCAGTCATGAATCCATTAAGTACTTGCCTTTTCTTAGTTGGTAGAGTTTTATTAATGCTTCAGTTTCACTGCATGTTGTCTGTTCAGAGTTATTGTATATCCTTGGATCATTCTTTTAAAGATGTATATGTCTAGGAAATTATCAATTTCTTCTCTGTTCTCCAATTTTTGAAATATAATTATTTTATTTTTTTATTTTAAAAATAAAAGGAGGAAAACATTAACAGACAGACAACCTTTTACAAAATAGCAAAAGAACAGTTCAGACAATACAGAGTTACAAACAAAGTGGTAGGAAATTAACAATGCTAGTTGTATTACATATTGATATCTTCAAAGTGGTTTCTCATGAAAACAGATAGAGACGTGCAATACTGATCAATCAAGGACTCATTAACAGTTTCTTTCAGCAAAGAAATAGAAGACAGTAGAACAACTATGTTAACTATTCTGTATATACATACATACAAAATGAAATATAAATTTTTAAAAGAGAGACTATCCTCTACTTTAAAAAAAATGGTGGTGAGGACCAAACCCAGTGCCTCATGCTTGTAGACAACCATTCTACCCAACCCCATTTAAAATCTTATGAATTTCAGCAGTATCCATTGTAATTTTACTGTTTTCAAGTCTAATCACAATGATGAGATTATTTTCTTTACTTATTTTTGAAAGTATAGCTAAGGGGTCATTGGTGTTGTTCATACTTTCAGAGAACCAACTCTGATTCATTGATCCTTGGCATTGTTTTTAGACTTAATTTTATTATTTTCTGTTCTGATATTTACAGCTTCTTTTCTTCTAAAAGTTTTGGATTCAGCTTGCTCTTATTTTTCTAGGACCTTGAGATACACCATGGAATTATTTATTTGTGATTGTTCTCTCATTTAATGTCGGAATTCATAGCTATAAACATCCCTCTTATAACTCCTTTTTCTCTCACAGTTTTTAATTGTTTTGTATAGTTGTAATTATCTCCCCTAGGTTTAGGTATGTTGTGCTTCCATTATCATTTGATTCTAGGAACTTCTTTCTTCCCTGACTTCCTCTGTTAAATATTGATTATTCAATAGTATATGATTTAATACTCATGCGTTTAATATATGTGTTTATTTTGCTGTCAATTTCTAGTTTCACTCTGTTATGATTTGATAGGATGTAAAACATTATTTCAATTCTCTTTTAATTTATTTATTCATCTTTATGGTGAAAGGTATAGCCTATTTTGCAGAAGATTCTATTGCTGTAGAGAAAAATTTATATTCTGCTGTTGCTAAGTGTTTCTGTAGATATCTGTTAAGTCCATTATTTGATGGTGCAGTTCAATGCTGATATTTCTTTATTAATATTTGTCTGATTAGTATATCCATTTGTGAGTGTGCATGCTAAATTCTTCCCACTATAATAGTTGTTTGTCTTTTATGTCTTGTATTTTTGTTTTATGAAGCTGAGTATGTTGACATTTAGTGTATATATATTTATAACTGTCATTTCTGAATTGTTCCCTTTACCAATATATAGTGACCTCTTGGTTTCTTCTGATCAATTTTTGCTTCAAGTCCACTTTTTCTGAAATTAGAATAGCTACTCCCGCTAGCTTTCAGGATCAGGCTACATGGAGTACCATTTTCCAACATTTCACTTTCATTTGTATGTGTGTGTTTAGTGTATTGTGGAAAAGTTATACCTCTTGTGGCATCATACAGTGAGATTGGGGGTTTTTAATCTTCCAATTTTCCAATGTGTATCTTTTTCTAGAGGGAATCAAGGCCAGGAAAATTGAATTTTATTATTGAAAAGTATTTACTAAAACCTGCATTATATTATTTTTCCAGTGTTTACACTTTCATTTTTAATTTTTGTTTGATTACTCTCTTATTTAGATGTTTACTTCAATTTAAACTCTTTGATAATGTTGGCCTCATTGCAACTGTCTAGGATTTCCTTAAATAGTTTCTGTAATATTGGCTTTGTGGTCATAACTTTCTTTAGGTTCTCCTTGCCATGTAAAGTCTCTATTTCTTCATAACCTTTGAAGGATAAATTCATAGGCTGCAGTAACCTGGACTGGCTATTGCTTTCTTTTTGGGCTTTGAAAACCACTCTGAGCACTCCTAGCCTGAAAAGTTTATGCTGAGAAATCTGCTATTATTCTGATAAGGTTACCTTTATAAGTTACTGAGCATTTTTCTCTAAGGGCTTTTAATAGTCACTGTTTCTTCTGGATTTCTAGAATGTTTAATTATGTTGTGTCATGAATAAAGTATTTTCTGTCCATTGTTGTTTGGGCTTTAATATGTCTCATTTAACCCAATATAGAATTCTCTGCCTAGATTTACAAATTTTCTGCTATAATTTTAGTGAATATATTTTTATGCCTTTTGTGTTACTGTTTAACATTTTCCTAACTGCTGTTATTCTTAGGTTTTTAGTTTTTTAGTTAGGTATCAGTTGTTCAATCCAGCATCTATGTTGTATTGTTTTAAGATATCGCTGAGTATATGATGTACTAAATCAACCTTGTTTACAAATTCTGTTTCCCTTCAGATTTGTCATTCTTGTTGCCCCTGATTTAATTGTATTTTTCATGTTCAAGATTTTTGAATGATTCCTTTTCATATTTTCTAGTTCTTTATAAAAGTAGTTATTCATCACTTCCATTATTTTCTTTAGTTCTAATTTTGTATCTTTTTAAGTCCATTAAATATTTTACTAAGATCCTTTATCTGTTTATTCACATATCTTTTAAACTTACTAAATATCTTATGTATTAGCTTATGAGTTTCTTCTTTGATTTCATCAAACATTTTAATCTTTTGATTTATTTTTTAGTTCTTTGCCTAAAACTTCCTCCACTTTAGTGACCATACAGTTAGTATTAGGGAGTTAAGACTTTTTGAAGGCATCTTCTCGCTTTGTTTTTTCATGTTCCTACAAGTTTTGCACTGAAGTTTGAAGATCAGTTAGGGTAGGAAACTGTTACTGCAGTGGAGATTTGCTCAGGGAAAATTATGGTATTAATGCAAAGAAAGGGAATCTAAATTTTTACTTCTAAAATAAAAAATGCTCAACTTCTCTTCTTGCCATACTGGATTCTTCATTTTATTAAAAAAAGGTAAGGAGAGATCAAAGATTTGGTAGCACCAGAGATTTGGAATCTGTCGACCCCAACCCATCACAGCCTCTTAACCTACTTTGACTATTCAGATAAAACATAAAACCTTCCTGAGACTGCTACACACAAGAACAGCTGTTGCTGTTGTTGCAAAAAGACAGTGGCCCCAAACTTAGCTTTGCCAAAAACTCTCCTCTAGGTTGGTAGGAAATGGAATCATGTCTTCCATGCTCCAGAATGTGCTACTTTTTCTGTTACTGGACCACAGCAAAAAACAGTACTCATTTAACTATATATTGATGATATACCTATAAATCTTTAGGGTATACACCTATTAAAACAGTGGGTACTTTTATTATGTAATCTACCTTTGTCATAGGTACTACTGCTGTTACTCTCCTTGACCTCACCTGGCTCATGTAGGAGATGGTCTGGGTTAAACAGTGGTCACTAAAAGGGGAGAAATTACATCAAGCTCTGAATACAAGAACAATTACAGTAGAGACATATAGGACCTTCCCAGAATCCTTAAAATTCCTGTTTTTGTCATTCCAAAAAAATCAGAGATATGGAAACTATCATTTGACCTCCATGTGATCAATATAGTTATTTAAGATATGGGGGCTTTGCAGCCTGGGTTCCCTTCCCTATCTATGATTCCCTAAGATTGATCATTAATATTGATTAATTTAAAAGACTATTTCTTTACCATTCTTTTGTCCCCTCAAGATTGTAAACATTTTGCTTTCAACCATCTCTCTATTAACAACTCAGACCTTGCCCAGAGATTTTATTAAAAAGTTCTGCTCCAAGGTATGCTTAACAGTCCTGTTAGAGGTCAAATATGTGTGGCTCAAGCACTAGCACCAGTCAGACTACAGTGACTTCAAGCAATTATTTTTTATTGCACAGATGATATCTTGCTGAGTACTACAGGACATCTACAGCTTTTAAAGCTATATAAAGTTTTGGGCTAATTATAACACCTGATAGAGTTAAAAGAAACCCTGCACTTAAAATTATTTGGATTACATTTTAATAGAGCATACTACCAAACAGCAAAAGCCCTCTATTAGGAGAGATGCCTTGTCTTAGTTACTTTTCTTGTTGCTGAGATAAAATACCCAACATCTAAATTTAAAGGAGTAAATGTTTATTTAGCTCACAGTTTGTAGAGGTTTCAGTTCATAACTGGCTAGCTCCAAGACAGAGGGGCATCACAGAGAACACAGCACCCACAAGGTAGCAAAACCAAAAAAAGTGGATGGAAGACTCTTTCTGTCCCTTATATTGTATCCAGTCTACTGGGATGAGAGTGATGCCAATCCAATCAGTGGGCTGGTCCAGCAGTCACCCAGCCTTAATCCCAACACCCTTAATCCCAGCATTGTATCATGAATCAATCTCACACTGTAGATTCATCCACCTCTGAAAAAGCCCCATCTGAGACTGCATGAGGCTTTGGCAGAACATCTAGACACAAACCATAACACCAATTGACTACATTTAATTATTTTCACAAAATTCTGGGTAATATCAATTGGCTCTGTCCCAGTTTAGAGATTCCTTCTCACCAATTGACACACTTATTTTGTATTATTTGGGGAGGTCCTGATTTGTCTTCCCCTAGTTCCTTAACCTCAAAAGCCAAAAAGAAAATTGCAATTAGTATAATAAGCTATTCAACCTCATCAAGTGAATCATACTGATACAATTTCCTATTCAACTATTTCTTTTTCCAACTCTCCACTTATCTACTAGACTTATTAGTCAATTGACCCCTATGTTAAACATTTTTAAATGACTCTTTTTGAGCCATAGAGGCCATAAAAACTTCATAACTTATGCTAAGCTTATAGTTCTTCTTTTCATCATGAATAGAAAGACAGTTAATCAATTATGCAGCTATTATCCTCAGGAAATTAAAACTCCCATATCTCATTGAAAATTTGAGACTTTGTTTAAACAATCTATTTCTTTCCACTACAATTAGCCAACTTTGTAAGACAAATTCTTAGATCATGACTTTCTGATGAACTTCTATATTTTTCAACTGCTACCTCTTTTATTCTTCCAAACTTGTTCATTCTGAACCTATCCATCAGGTTCACACTGTGTTTACTGATGGCTCTGGCCACTCTAAAAGGACAGATATAATGTCAGGTTCTCTAAAACTAAGAGAATTCTCTTCCAGTCAGAAGACAAAATTGGGTGCTATCACATTTGCTCCACAAACTTTTCCTCCAGAACCTTTAAATCTAGTCTCTCATTTTCAATATACTGTGTATTCTTTATAAAATATTGAAGCCATATTGGGAACTTGGATGTGTAAGGGTTACATTGCTAACCGCAGTGCACTTAAGGTAACACCACAGCTGAGACATCCTGGGACACAGGCTCTCATTCCCTATTCTAGGGCAGTAACTGTCAAGATTAGACATAAGACAGTTCTCTTAATTGGCAAAATTTACTGCTAGAAAAGTCTTTATTGTAACACAGCCCCCTATCTAACTCTTTCTGTTTAACTCTTAGAGCACAGGTATGGTTCCATCTGTGCCCAGGTCCTAATCCTCTTAAATTTTTATCTTTGTGAACTTAAAAACATGGTAACACTACTTCAAAAGTCTAGACCCATCTTGACCTGTTGTCTTGTCGTCAAATACTTGCACACTGAATATCAGGAAATAAATTGGAAATTATGTAGAGGTCCCATTAGCCATGAAACCAAACTGGGAAACCTAACAATCATTGATTGGGCACCACAAGGCTATCTTCATGATTTACATCACCATACACTTTCTGTGCACACTTCCAACTTTTCACATCCTATTGTTTATAATAATGATTCCATAGTCTGGAAAAAAAAGGTCGTTTATCCACATCTTGACACTTCTTAGATAATGGCCCTCTACATATCATCATCTAGATTTTAAAAAATTTCTTTCATTCTCACCAGATATGATGGGGACAATTATCTAAAGATGGGAGCCAAACCAAACTTACATTTCATCATAATAATACTTCCTGTATCAAAGTATACACTTGTCATTCTTATGTCTTTTTACAAGGGCCTCTTAACATTTCCTTTCAGGATTCTCTATATAATGTTACTTTTCACAGCTGTACATATTATGCTTGTTGGCCTCAGGTGCCAACAAATTCTTTCACTTCAGTGTATATCACAAGACTTTGGTTCATTTACCTGTCAATTTAATCCATCCGTGGAAAGAGTCCCATGCACTTCATATCTTGACTCAGGCCTTTGATGGCCTTGATCACCCTAAAGAGTTTATCGGCATCTTCATTCTCATTGCTGCTTTCATGGCCACCAAAGTCATTCTGGCCGCAGCTGTTACTGTGATTGCTTTATTGGCCCAATATATACAGACTGCAAAATATATTAACCCTGCTATTCTTAATGTCACAAAAGCCCTTATTATTCAACAATCTGTAGATAAAAACTGCTTACCTGTCTATAGCTTGGAAAAACTACTACTGAGTTTCCTGGGGATTGCCTAAAGGCTCTTAATGTAAAAAATTCTTTTGCCTGTGTTGGCATTATAAACATGTGCATCATACCCCATCCATAAAATGAAACCCAACATACAGAAAAAATGATTAAGAAAAGAAAACATTTATAAGGGTCCACCAAAGATAATATTATTGTTGATGTACAGAAGCTACATGATCAAATCCAACAAATTATTCAGCTGGCTAGATTCCCCAAACCTAGACTAACGGAACTCATTGTAAAATGATAGACATTGCTGCCTTTTTATGAATTGCTCTTTTTCTTCATTTTCTAGTCTGTAAAATTGAAATAAAGACATTGGCAAGCGAAAACCAGCAAGACCAAGCCTGGCTTACTAAGCAAATGTTTAAATAAATAAAAAAGGGAGATGTGGAGTTCCTTGTGACACCCAATAGGTCAAAGTCAGCTCAGGTTGTCTTAGGGGATGGAAGACTGCCAACTCTGAGGAGCTGGAACATCCTGAAGATGGTATGCTTTTTCAACTCAAGCAGAGATGAGCCTTAAGAGGAAAACAAAGAAGCTCCCTAGGGGACGATCAGATAAGTTAATACTTCAACCAAATTATCACTATGTCTTACTATCCTAAAACAAACATCTACACTCAGCAGAAGGCTATGATTTGTTGTTTTTCAATTAATCTGGCAGGTTAATTTTGGTGCTTCATTTTGGTGAAGTTCCCTGACCCTCCACAAAGATATTCTCTATCTCTCATGTTTCATTCATGTCCCTATCAGTGTTTACAGGCCTGAAACAAGCAAACAATGGAGCTAGGATGAAGGGTGTGAGTGCTAACTGCCTGTAGGGTGGGTACCCTGCATAAAATTTAAGAGACTGAAAGAGTGTTGTAGTTTATCACTTGTAGCCTGCTGACTTATGCTTTCTGCCAGGCATGGACTATTTCTCCTCTGCAATGCCACTCTGCCATGTCACCCTGCCTTGGAGCCAGCTAATTATGGACTGAAACCTCTACAAACTGTGATCCAAAATAAACATTTACTCCTTTAACTTCAAGAGTTTGACATTTTGTCTCAGCAATGAGGAAAAGTAACTAAGATATGTTCTAATCTATATATTTTAGATATAAAATAATTTTAAAATGTGCATTTTGCAACTAAAGACTTTCATTTGGGTGGTTGTCTTTTCCTTTTCTTGATTGTCTCATTTGCTGTGTAGAAGCTTTTCAGACTGATGTAGTTCCATTTGTCTAATTTGCTTTTATCACCTGTACTTTTGCATTTTGGTTTCATTGTTTCCATTGTTTTCCTGACCTCCTCTATTTTTTTTAACAGTGTCTGCATTAATATCATTTATTTTCATTGTTATATCTTTTTTTAATTTTTTATTTTAAAGAGAGTAGTAAATGACAAACAAACAAGCAAAATAGAAAAGTAGCAGCATAGAAGTACCACAAACATAAACAAATCAAAGCAAGAACATTCAGTGTTACAGGGTCTAAAGACAAAATAATACCAGTCAACAGTGGTTGTTACATTACATATCGCTATCCTCAACTACATTGCTCAGATTATCAGATGTAAGAATAAAAGATTGCTCAAACCATTAAAGAGAATAAGAAAATAATTCTTTGATAAAACATTAGAGACAATACAGAGTTTCACTAGACCAGATGGTAGGAGTTCACCATTGTAATTCCATTGCATATTGTTACCTTCAAATCAGTTGCTCAGACCACCAGACACAGGCATGCAAAATCGATCAGAACATAAAAAATTGTAAGCATTAACTGTTCATTTCAATACACCATCAGACATCAGCAATACAGTCATCGCAGCTATTCATATATATATTTATATTTTTCTTTCCTTCTTTCTTTTTGTTCTTTCCCTTATCCTAGTCGTTCCTTCCTTTGAGCAATTTCTTTCCCTTTTCTATCATCTATTATACATTTTGAATTTTACCTAGTATTTCAGGTTCCTACACCAGGGAGACAAAATGATGTTTACACATGTGGGTCCGATTTATTTCACTTATGAGTATAGTCGCTAGTTGCATCCAATTACCTACAAAATCCTTGTGTTTATCTTTTTTAATAGCTGAGTAATACTCCATTGTATAAAAATACCACAACTTTTTAATCCATTCCTCAGAGGATGGGCATCTGGGTTGTTTCCAAGATTTAGCTCTAACAAATTTTGCTGCTATAAACATAGGTGCATATATATTTCTGTGGTATGATGTCTTTAATTCTTCTGGGAAAATACCCAGAAGGGGAATACCTGGGTTAAATGGGACTTCCAATCTTAGTTTTGTGAGGAATCTCCAAACTGATTTCCACAGTGGTTTCACCATCTACAATCTCACCAGCAGTGGAGTAGGAGGAGTGCATTTTGCAAATAAACCACTCCTACTCAATATAATTCACAGATGATATGATACTCCAGCATTTGTTATTGGTTGATTTCTTGATGATAGCCATTCTTTCTAGGGTGAGATGGAATCTCAGTATTGTTTTAATTTGCATTTCTCGAATGACTTATGATGTTGAACATTTTTTCATGTATTTATTTGCCATTAGTATCTCTTCATTAGAAAAGTTTATATTTATCACAGATGCCCATTTTTGGATCGGGTCTTTGAATTTGGGAGGCCTGATTTTTTTTTAATCCTTTATATGTCCTAGATAGAAGTCCTTTGTCTGAGGGGCTGTCGCCTAAAATATTTCCCAATTCGTGGGTTTTCTTTTCACTTTACTGGTGATTTCTTAGATGTGCAAAAACTTTTCAATAAGGTGACATACCAGTTGTTGATTCTTTGAAGTATTTCTCATTCAGTTTGGTGTTTGTTCATGAACTCTCTGCCTACCCCAATGTCGTCAAGATTTTTACCTACTTTCTCTTCCAATAAATTTAGTGCTTCTGTTTTAATAGTTAGATCTTTGATCCATTTGACTTTAATTTAGTGCATGGTGAAAGACATGGGTCTAGATTTAATCTTCAGCATGTGGAAAGCCAGTTTTTTCCAGCACCATTTATTAAACAGACTATTTTCCTTCCATTGAACATGCTTGGCCCCTTTGTCAAAGATAAGGTGACTGAGTGTGTTTGTAGCTGTGTCTGTATCTTCTAATCTGTTCCACTGATCTTCTGATCTGTTGTTGTGCCAGTACCATGCTAATTTTATCACAGTAGCTTTGTAATATAGTTTTAATTCAGGAATTGTGATGCCTCCTGCCTTTCCTTTGCTTCCCAACATTGCTTTTGCTATTCTAGGCCTCTTCTGGTTCAAGATGAACGTTAGGAGTGTTTACTCTAGATCTGTGAGGTATACTAGTGGTATTTTAATTGGGATTGCATTGAATCTGTACAACAATTGTGGGAGTATGGCCATTTTCACAATGTTGGTTCTTCCTTTCCATGAGCAAGGAATATCTTCCCATTTTCTGATATCCTCTTTGATTTCTTTTTTCAGAGTACTGTAATTTTCACTGTATAGAACTTTTACTTCTTTTGTTAGATTGATTCCTAAGTATTTCATCTTTTTAGATGCTATTGTGAAAGGTGTGGTTTCCCTAATTTCTCTCTCAGTCTCTTTGTTACTTGTATACAGGACTGCTATTGATTTTTGAGCATTAACTTTGTATCCAGCTATGCTACTGAATTTGCTTATTAAATTTATGAGCCTTTTCGTGGAGTTTTTGGAGCCTTCTATGTAGAGTATCATGTCATCTGCAAATAATGATAATTTTACTTCTTCCATTCCTGTTCTTATTCCTTTTATTTCTCTCTCTTGTCTAATTCCTCTAGCCAATATTTCCAGAACTATATTGAATAGAAGTGGTGACTGTGGACATCCTTGTCTTGTTCCTGACTTAAAAGTGAAAGCTTTCAATACTTGACCATTTAGTATGTTGTTAGCTGTTGGTTTATCATGGATGGCTTTGATCAGCTTGAGGTAAAGGCCCTCTATTCCTATTTTCTGTAGGATTTTCATCATGAATGAGTGTTGGACTTTATTGAAGGATTTTTCTGTGTTCATGGAGATAATCATGTGATTTTTGTCCTTGGCTCTATTGACATGGTGTATTACATTTATTGATTTGCATATATTGAACCATCCTTGCATTCCTGGTATGGATCCCACTTGGTCGTGGTGTATAATCTTCTTGATGATTTGTTGTATTCTCTTTGCTAGTATTTTATTGAGAATTTTTGCATTTATATTCATGAGGGAGATTGGCCTGTAGTTCTCTTTTTTGGTTGGGTCTTTCTCTGGTTTTGGTATCAGGATAATACTTGCCTCCAGGAATGTTTTGGGGAGAATTCCTTCCCTTTCCATTTCATTAAAGAGTTTGAGAAGAATTAGTATTAATCTTCCCTAAATTGCTTCTAAAATTCAGCTGTGAATCCATCAGGACCTGAGCATTTCTTCCTTGGCAGTTTTGAATTACATTCTCAATTTTACTGGCTGATATTGAGTTACTCAGTATTTTTATATCTTCCTCATTCAGATGTGGTAATTCATATATATCTAGAAATCTGTTCATTTCCTCTGTGTTTTCCATCCTATGAGAGTAAACATTTTCAAAGTAGGTGTTGATTGTCATCTTTTTTTCTTATGGTACCAGGAATTGAACGCACGACCTTGTGCTTGCCAGGCAGGCACTGTGCCACTGAGCTAAATCCCCAGCTCCAAAGTAGGTGTTGAAGATTTTCTGAATTTCTTCAGAATCTGTAGTGAGTTCATCCCTTTCATCTTTATTGCATTTATTTCCTGTTTTTCTTTCCTTTTTTTTGATCAGGTTTGCTAGGGGTTTATCTATTTTATTTATTCTTTCAAAGAATCATCTCTTTGATTCATTAATTCTTTGTATTGTTTTTTTTTTTTTTTTTTAGCTTACATTGTGTTAATTTCTGCTCTGAGCTTTAGAATTTCCTGTCTTCTTTGGGCTCTGGGTTTGACTTACTCTTCTTTTTCTAGGAACTTTACATGCAGCATAAGATTGTTTATTTGTGCTTGTTCTGTTTTTCTGAGTGGTGAGAGTTCACCACTATAAATTTCCCTCTGAGGATAGCTTTAATTGCATCCCACAGGTTCCTGTAGGTTGTATGTATATTTTCGTTTGATTGTACATAGTGTTCATTCTTTAATTTGATTTCACCTGTGACCCATTGGTTGTTCAGGAGGATGTTATTTAATTTCCAACTGTTTATGGAGTTTTTGTGTTTTCTTTTGTCATTAATCTCCAATTTCATTGCAGTATGGTCTGATAGTGTACATAGGATTATTTCAATTCCTTTGCATTTATTTAAACATGTTCTATGTACTAGTATATGGTCTATTTTAGAGAACATCCTATGTGCAGCTGAGAAGAATGTTTGTTCTGATGCTGTTTGGTGGAACACTCTATAAAGGTCTACTAAGTCCATATGTTCACACGTTTGGTTAAGTTCTGTTATTTCTTTCCCAATTTTTTGTCTAGCTGATCTATTTCTTTGTGACAATGGTGTGTTAAAGTCCCCTGTTATGATTATGTTGCTGCTTGTTTCATTTTTTTTGTCTGATAGAATTTGTCTTATATAGGTGGGTGCTCCTATAGTTAGTGCATAGATGTTTATGATTGTTATCTCTTCCTCTTGCAGCTTCCC
>NW_004955490.1:6501425-6518940 GCF_000276665.1 Chinchilla lanigera
ACCTGGCTCTGTGTGCGCTTTTCGGCTGGGAATCGCGGTGGTATGAGTCCGGCCCACACTCGGACCCAGGAGCGCTGCAGCTCCCGGAGAACTGGCTCTCCATGAGTTTTCTATGCTCTTCTAGTTTCTTGTCAATGTCATCTTTGGATATGCTGAACATTTCTTTCATTACGGTTGCCATTTCTTTTTTCACCTGAGACATTATTTCTGATCTGATGTCTTCTATGACCTGATGGAGTTGTTTCTTTACTTCAGTTGCTATCATTTCAGAAATTTCAGGTGTATGACTTCTAGGCTTGTCTGTGTTGATGTCTCCTGGACTTGTTTTGGGTAGTGTGGAGGTCTGGGATTGCATTTTACCTCTTTGTTTTGTCATTTTTGAAGATCCAGCGGATCTCTCACATGCAGCCTCACTCTCCCAATTGTGTGTGAGTGGCAGATGAGAGTCTGAAGACCCACAGTGCTCAGTGCAGCTGCTGTGTTGGTGAGTAGTGGCAGAGTTGGGTCCCAGATGCTCTCAAACTTTCTTGCATTCAGCTGGCTCCCATGCATGTGTGGGAAGGACAGGGGAGGCTCGCCAGCGTTCCTGAGACTGTCTGGAGCTCTGCCCAGCTTGCACAAGTGTAGAGGGGACACAGGTCATGTTCACCAAGGCTTCAGATATTGCCCAAGACACAGCCTACTTCCCACACTGGCAGGAGAAGCATGCTAGTGGACTCCTCAAGGCGGCTGACTCTGTCCAGGTTTCAGCTAAGCTCCCAGGCGGCAGTGTGGTCTGAGTTGTTCTGACAGTGACCACCAAAGCCCCAGAAGTTGTCCAGGGATCCATGTGCCTCACACACTACTGGGGGAGGCACCAGGGTGGCTCACTAGGGTTCTTAAAGGTGTCTGGCATTCAGCCCAGCCCCAGCAGACACACTACAGGTGTGGCCAGTAGCCACTGAGGACCCAGAGGGTGCCCAAGGTTTCACCTGCCTTGTATTCTGGTCAGGGAGGCACTGTTGTGACTCACCAGGCTTCCTGAAGATGTCTGATATTCAGCCCAGCCTCGGGAGACACACTATGTGTGTGTCCGGTAGCCACAGGGGCCCCCTATGATTGTCATTTCTTTTTGCAATGTAGAGATTATTTTTTGTATAGCCTTTTCCATTTATTTTGTCACTTCTATTGCTATCATTTCAGAAAGTTCCAGTGGTTAGTTTCTGATTTCCTCTATCTTATTGTGCTCTGCACTTGTCCTGGGTGGGTTAACCATCTGGGGTTGCATTTTACTTGTGATTTTCTGTTTCCTACTTTTTGTATTTTTTTCTTTGTTAATGTTACAGATTTCTTATGGTAGGTAGCTTTATTCCTAGTATTGAGGCCTCTTAGAAACGGCTGTTCCTCAGGGATACTTTCTAGATGCAGATCATTCTTAGCCTTTGTGTATCTGAAGAACCTGTTGAGGACCACCTGGATGATTCTCCTTGAAGGAAGAGCAATTGTCTCCATTTTGGCTAAGCCTGTCCCTATTTCCATGTATTCATATATGCAGATATGTCTAGGACATTTCCTTATCCCCTCAGTTGGCTTTAAGCAATACAAATGTGTCTAGCAGAGGTGCTGATGTGTAGTCCTTAAAGCAATGCAACAGGTCAGTGAAGCTCCACCAATAGCTCTCAAATAATATGTATGAGATAAGCCATATATAGCCACGATGTGGGCTGAGACCAAGCCTTGAAATAAGTGGCTATGATTTTTCAGGGCATAAAAAAGTTACACATCAGAACTGAAGCACCAACCCAAAACATTATATATTGCCTTAAATAGTGTTATGAAGATTACTCTTTCTGCATGTATAGCTCTCTCTGCATATTGCAGAGTTAATTTCAGGCCTCCGCCTATCCCAACTCATGGCATTCCTGTACTTCCTGCCATTGTTGCAGTCATTGATCCCCAAGTCACTCCCCTGTCCATGAATTAATAAAACCTGGATTCAGTCCTGGGTCAAGGCCTTTGTTACAGTTAGCCATCCTATTGGCTGGATTTAGGAGTTCCTTTGATCCCTACAACTGGAAATATGCTTTATTGTCTTTATTCTCACTATACATTGCACTGGAAGTGGTAGATAGAAATCAACTTATTTGAATTCCAATAACTGTTGCATGGGATTCCAAATGCAGATTTTCTGGACCTTGACAAGTTCTAGATGGGTTTTCTGTAGAACCTACTTCCCTAATGCATTAAGGATAAGAAGTTGTTACTATTTGACTTAGCACCCAGTCTTTGGTACTGAATTATGGTGATGGTAGTGATCCCATACAATCACAGTGTTGTCATACAGGAGAGAAAAACTGATTATAGCAGGTATGTTTTATTGGCTAATGCAGTACATTTAACAAGAACAGTAGTCTTGAGTATAGCCTGTCTACTGACAAACTGTGGTAGCTATTAGCCTGATACTCTTAACCACAGATGCAAATTCTACAGTTATATAAGAGAATCCAGTGTATACCAGGACCTGTATGCAATGAGTTTTCCCTTTAGTGGAGTGATTTTGCCCTGTTGTGAGAGGAGATTAAGTGGGATATGGGGCAACATAGGCAATATTGTGAGTGATATGGGCAATATGGGGCAATAGAGAGGTGAGTGAGATCCTACATATTAGGAGCAAGGCCAGAGGGCATAGGACCTTCACCCATGTTTTGAGAAACTGGAGGACAGAGGAGGGAAAGAATGGAAGAGGAAGGAGAGGAGTATTGAAGCAAACTAGGCAGAGAAGAGACAATGTTTATTCATACAGAAGTATCATAAAATTAAGCAGGAGAGTTGGGAAAAGCGAGTTAAAAGACAAATAGATGAACACAAAAAGGAAGGTAATAAATCTAAGCCATTAAAGAAACAGAAAAGAGAAAGAGAGGAAAAAAAGAGACTGAAAACAGAAAATATAATAACCCTAAAATAAAAAACAAATCCAGGTTAAACTAAATAAAAAAAAAAGACCTCAACCAGACAGAAATTGGAAAACCAATCAAACAAATATAGACAAATAAATGAAGTAAAATTTCTTTGGTATTTACAGTTCTGTGGTAGATACAATTCTGATCTCTGAAATGGGTTGTGTATTCCAGCCAATTTTTCAGTGGGATTTATGCTTTTTATAAGGCTGATCTTGGCTTTTGGATGTGGGGGCTGGGGCTGGCATTCTGTTGCTCTCCGCCTGACTTGCCTCCTTCTATTTCACCTGTCTGGGTACCAAAGTACAATGCTAGTTCATCTGACTTACCGAATGCTGGTGTCTTTGTCCATTCCTGAGTCTTGGGGACCCCTGCTTGGGGCATTCTGGCTGGGTGGATCCTGCCTCTGCTGTTGTCACTGCAGTTGAGGTGCTGGGTCGCCATAAGTCCCTCCCTGGGGTATCAGGCTGCATGCACTCTGCCACTGAGGCTGCTGTGGGTTTCTTGCTGAGTCACTAGGGGTCCCTCCGTTTTAACTTTTATATTAGTATTGGAAGTGACTTATGTATGACCATTATAATATTGAGAAATTCTGAATTTTAGTTTATATTACCTTTATTCATGACAATCTTGTTTTTCCGTGGTATACTAGTGTTTTTTTTCTTGCAGCCTATAGAACTTACTTTAGTATTTCTTCTAATGTAAGTCTAATGGTGATGAAAACCTCCACGTTTTGAGTTTTTTTAGAAAGTCTTTCTATGTTATTTCTAAAAGCTTTGCTGGCTATGATACTCTATGTTGGCAAGGTTTTTCTTTCAATATTTTGAAGGCATTACATATCTTGTTCTGACTTATAAGGTTTCTGCTGACAAACCCTCCAATACTGCTAAGGAGACTGTCTTGTATGAGAAATATCTTTACTTTTCTTACTTTCAAAATTCTGTCTTTGATTCTGGACAATTTGGCTGTCATATTTCTCAGTGTAGATCTCTTCAGCTTCAACATATTTAGAGATATCTTAGATTTATTAACCTGGATGCCAATTTCTCTCCCAAGATTTGAGAAGTTTTCATCAATTATTCCTTAAATAGATTTCATTCCTGGTTTTCTCCTGAAACTTTCATGATATGCATATTGTCTCACATGACATATCTCAAAAGTTCTGTCAGCTTTTTTTGGTAGCCTCTTTTATTTCCTCCTTTGAATGAATAATCTTACGTGAACTCTCTTTGATTTCAGATTCTTTCTACTACTTGCTCAAATCTGCTTTTAAGCACTATTGATTTTTTCAGCTCTATACTCTTCATCTATAAGACTTGATTTTTTAAAAAATAATTTCCATTTTTCCTGAACTTTTCACTTGTCCTCTTATTGCTTTCCTAATTTTGTTTAGCTGTGTATATATATTTTCTTGTATTTCATTGAATTTCTTAAGATTATTATAAATTCTTTGCCAGTGATATCATAAATCTCTACATTTTAGGGTTGGATATTTGAGCATCAATTTTCTTTGTTGCTGTCATATGTTTGTGATTCTCCATGATCCTTGTATTTGTACCTGTACATTTGAAGAAGTGGTTCCTCTTTTACCTTTATAGGTTTGCTTTGACTAGAGTAAATCTTTACCAGTCAATACGGCCTGGGGTTTCAGACATGCCACCTGGTAGGTGTGGTTTGCTACTTGGGATTTCTGATCTGGCAAGTAAGTCTAGTAGGTAAGCAGGGAGAGGGAAGAAGAAATAGTTGACTAGAAAATTGTGCATCTGTACGATCCAGTTAACATTGTTGAATAGCTTGTTCCACTAGCTGTAATTCATTCTCAGCTTCCAGAGTTAAGGCATGGGGGAAGGACAAATCAGGATCATGCTGAAGAATATTAATTATATTGAGCACCAAGATAGTAGAGGAGTAAACACCACAGACAGGGCCTCCATGAGAGTTGCTATTCAGGCACTGAAATATAGCAAGGTGTGGAAGACAAGAAAGAGTGAAGTGGGTCCACTAGACCCCAGAAGGATCTAAAGCATAAATTGAAGCACACAGAGAGAGTGAACAGAGAAACTTCAACAAAGAAGAAGGAAGTAGCTACTGGTGACTTTTCACGGAGACAGAACTCATAGTGCAAGAGGAGCAATACAAGTCTGTGGACACATGATGACTACTAGTGACCACAGAGGCCTCCACAGAGAGATGCAGCAGCAGTTGGACCAAACAGGTATCAACTTCTCAGCCTAAGCAAGTTGAAGAGGTAGGATCTTGCAGCAGACACAAAATCCAAAGGCCAGCTAAACTTGGAAGATATTTCAGAGAAGCAGTCATTTCCTAAGGGTTTGAAATACTAGAAATAAAGCAAGTCACCATAGGCCATTAATAATAATGATCCCAGGGGATGTGAGGGCAATCTAGCTGCAACATTTGTCACCCCATTGATCGCCAGGGTTGATTCATCTGATCTGGCGGGCTAAGTGGGTGTCCCCTTCCTCCCTCAAAGCTCCCTCCTGATGCTGTCCCTCCTGATGCTGCGTGCTTGGTCAAAGAGGATGACCACCCCCAATAGAGGAGGACCATTCCTAGCTCTAGGGTATATGACTAGCTGTGCCCCCTGCTAGAACCTCCAAACAAGCTCTTAAGAATGACCCCAGGAATTAAACTAAAATAAAAGAAGAGAAAATGAGAAGACAGTTAAAGAAGATGCAACCCCAGACATCCAGTATACCAAAGGAAAACCAAGGGGACAATGAGGTGGGACAATCTGAAAGACGTTCACCTGGCCTCTTTGAAGTGGTAATAACAAAGCAATTGAATGAGACTCTAGAAAAAATCAAATCAGGAATAATTTCTCAGATAACTGCAGAGATGGTATCCACAATTAAAACCATGTTTTGTGGCTCCAGAGCAGATACAGACAAAAATAGAGGAGTTTAAGAAATTTATGGAAACCATGGATGTTCAGCACAGGAAAGAAATGGGATCCATAAAGCACATTCAAGCAGATATCCAAGAGAATAAAAACTCCATTGAGGGGCTGGGAATTTAGCTCAGCGGCACAGCGCCTATCTGGCAAGTGCAAGGTCGTGAGTTCAATTCCTGGTACCAGGAAAAACCAAAAAACCAAAAAACCAAAAACAAACAAACAAAAAAACAAAACCAAAAAAAATTCCATTGAAATTATCCACAGCAGATTAAGACAATGTGAAGACATGATTTCACATATAGAAGACAGGCTTGTAGTTAACAATCATGAAAAGAAAAAATTCTTAAAAGTAGCAATGGAACATAAGGATTTAGCACATCAGCTGCTAGATGAGGCAAAGAAGAATAATTTAAGATTGTCTGAAGTCAATAAAAAAGCAGGAGTAGCACTAATGACATAAAAATATTGTTCACAGACTTCATGGCAGAAAACTTCCCTTGTAGGGAAAAAGAATTTGATGTACAGTTAAGTGAGTCACATAAAACTCCAATTAGCCATGATCGCAAAAAATATATAGACAGGTAAATCATAGTCAAGATTTCAGAAATTCACCACAAGAATATAATCTTAAAAGCCATTCGGGAAAAGAAACAAATCACCAATAAAAGAACACCCATCAGAATCACAGCTGACTTCTCAGCACAAACCCTGAAATTAAGAAGAGCTGGAAATGAAGCATTTCAAGTTCTAAAGGAAAATAACATTCAACCCACATTGATGTACCTTGCAAAACTATCTTTCAAAACTGGTGGAGAAATAAGATAATTCCATGACAAAGAATAACTGAGGAAATTTATGATCTACAAACTAGCACTCCAAAGTGTTTTGAAGGACATTCTACAAAGAGATAACAAGGACTACACCTCCATGAACCCCAGCAGAAGGAATCTACCAGGGCAGGTAAACAAACACAGGAGCAAAAAAAAGGCAGAGCCAACAAGAGGAAAATAACTTGACAAGGATGAGTGAATAC
Organism: Chinchilla lanigera; assembly: GCF_000276665.1. Classification (NCBI taxonomy): domain Eukaryota; kingdom Metazoa; phylum Chordata; class Mammalia; order Rodentia; family Chinchillidae; genus Chinchilla; species Chinchilla lanigera. The sequence continues at coordinate 6,508,309 of NW_004955490.1, forward strand.
ATACCACTTATAACCATCAATGTTAATGTTTTCAGTTCACCAATCAAAAGACACAAACTAGCAGAATGGAACAAGAAGAAAGATCCAACAATATGTTGCATACAAGAAACACAATTAATTCAAAAATAAATTCATAGACTGAAGGTTAAAGGAGAGAATACAATACTCCATAAGACAGGATCCCAGAAAATAGCAACAGTAGCTTTTGTACTTGATGACAAAGGGAATTTCAAACCAAAACTGAATAAGAGAGACAAGTAAGTTCACTACATCCTTGTAAAGAAAAGAATCCAAGGGGAAGATATAACAGTTATAAATATGTATACAACAAACACTAGTGCACCCAACTATATTAAAAATTAACAGACATGAAAAATCAAATAAGCATTAACCCATTTGTATTGGGGGATCTCAATACCCTACTGTCACAAAAAGACAGATAAAGACAAATATCAACAATGAAAAATTGAACTGAAACAAACTTTTGAGTAAATAGACTTACTACATGTGTAAAGAGTGTTCCACCCCACAACATCAGAATGCACATTCTTCTCAGCTCCTCATAGAATGTTCTCCAAAATAGACCACATACTAGCTCATAGAATAAGCTTAAGTAATGCAAAGGAATTGAAATTATCCCATGCATATTACATGACCATAGTGAAGTGAAATTGGAAATCAATGTCAATAGACACTACAATTTCATAAACACATGGAAATTAAGTAGCACAATCCTGAACAACCAGTGGATCACAGATAAAATTAAAGAAGAAATGAGACAATTTGTACAATTACATGATGACTACACAACATACTGAAACTTATAGGACAAAATGAAAACAGTCTTAAAAGGCAAATTTTTAGCAGTGAATACCCATATCAGGAAAACAGAGCAAGTGCAAATAAGCAACTTAATGGTGAACCACAAACTTCAGCAAAAAGAAGAGCAGGTTAAGCCAAAAGCTGGTATGAGGGAAGAAATAATAACTATCACTGCAGAAATTAACACATTGGAGACTAAAAAAAAAACAATGCAAAGAATCAATGAATTGAAGAGTTGATTTTTGAAAGATTAAATAAATTCAACAAACTCTTATCCAACTTTATCTAAAAAAGGAAAGAAAAGTCTCAAGTACATGCAATTAGGAATGAAAAGGGTGAAATCACAACAGACTCTGCAGAATTCCAGAAAGTCATCTATACTGACTTTGACAACTTGTATTCTAGTAAGGTGGAAAATGCATAAGAAACAAACATATTCCTGTATACTTATGAATTACCAAAGCCAAATCAAAAAAATATAAAAATCCTAGATAAACAAATAGCAATCGTTGAAATCAAAGATGTAATTAAAAACCTGTGTACACAAAAATCCCAGGCTCTGACAGATTTGCTACTGAATTCTACAAGAAATTTAGAGAAGACCTAACACTCCTTCTTCTCAATCTCATAAATGAAATTGAAAGGGAAGCAATACTCCCAAATTCATTCCTAGAAGTAAGCATTTCCCTGACACCAAAACCAGAGAAGAATCCAACCAAAAAAGGGAATTACAAGACAATTTCTTTAGAGAACACAACTGCAAAAATCCTCAATAAAAGTCAAACAGAATGCAGTAAGTCATCAAGAAACTTATACATCATGACCAAGTGGGATTCTTTCCAGGGATGGTCCAATATACATAAATCAATAAATGTAGTACAGTATGTTAACAGAGACAAGGACAAAAAATCACATGATCATCTTAGTAGAGAAAGAAAAACCTTTTGAAAAAATCCAGCACCCATTCATGATAAAAATCTTACAGAAAATTAGAATAGATGCTCTTTATCTCAATGTGATAAAAGCCATCTATGACAAACCAGTAGCCAACATCATACTAAATGGACAAAAACTGAAAGCTTTCTCTCTAAAATCAGGAAAAATACAGGAATGTTCACTGTCCACTCTACTGAATATAGTCCTGGAAACTTTAACCAAAGCAATCAGACACGAAGAAGAAATAAAGGAATAATGATAGGAAAGAAAGAAGTTAAATTATCATTAGTTGCAGATGAAATGACACTCTATTTAGAAGACTCAAAAACGCCACTAAAAATTTCTAAATTTAATGAACAAATTCAGTAGTGTAGCTGGATACAAGGTGAACACTCAAAAATCAATGTCCTTGTAAATGAATAAAAATCTCGCGGAGAGAGAAATTAGGGGAACAACACCTTTCACAAAGACATTCAAAAAATGAAATATCTAGGAATCTGTCTAATAAAGGATGTAAAAGAACTGTATATTGAGAACTGCAGTATTCTGAAAAAAGGAGATTGAATTGGATATCAGGAAATGGAAAGATATTCCCTGCTCTTGGGTAGAAAGAACAAATTTAGTGAAAATGGCCATACTTCCAAGACTGTTATTTAGATTTTATGCAAATCCTATCAAAACTCCAACAGCATAGCTCATAGAATTAGAGAAAAAAATACTAAAATTAATTTAGAGCCAGAAGAGAGCAAGAATAGCAAAGGCAGTTCTGGGCAACAAATGCAAGGCAGGGAGCATCACAATCCCTGACTTGAAATTATACAATAAACCTACTGTGATAAAGCCAGCATGGTACTGGCAACAGACCTAAAGATCAATGGAACAGGTTAGAAGATGCAGGAACAACTCCAGACATACTTAGCCATCTTATCTTTGACAAAGGTGCCAAACTCATTCACGGGACAAAACATAGCCCATTTAATAAATTGTGCTGGGAAAACTGCCTTTGCACGTGATTAAAATTGGATGTCTATATTTAAACATGAACTAAACTAAATTTGAAATGTATCAAAGGTCTAAATATTCAAACAGAAGCACTAAATCTGCTGGAGGATAGAATAGCTAAAACTTTTGAAGACATTGGTGTAGGCAAAGACTTTGAATGAAACCCCAAACACATAGAAACTATCACAAAGAATCAACAACTGGGATCTCATCTTATTAAAAAGCTTTTGCATAGCAAGAGAAGCCACTAGAAGAGTGAAGAAAAAACCTACAATGAAGGCAAAATGTTTACCATAGGTTCCTCAGATAGAGGAATACTATCAAGAATATATAAAGAACTAAAAAACATCAGACCTCAAAACTTTAAGGACCCAGTCCAAAAATGGGCATCTGAAATGACTACACAGTTCTGAGATGAAGAAATAAAAGCTTCCAATAGGGGCTGGGGATTTAGCTCGGCGGCAAAGCTCCTGCCTGGCAAGTGCAAGGTCGTGAGTTCGGTTCCCGGTACTGGAGAAAAACCAAAAAAAAAAAAAAAAAAAAAAAGCTTCCAATAAATATATGAAGAAAGTTCAACATCATTGATCATTTGAATATTCAAACTGAAACAGCAGTGAAATTCCATATCATCCTGGAATAATGCCTATTATAAAGAAATCAACCAATAATAAATGCTGGAGGGGATGTGTAGAAAAAGGAACTCTTCTCCATTGCTGGTGGCAATGTAGACTGGTGCAATCACTTTGGAAATCAGTGTGGAGATTCCTCAAAAAACTAGGAATGGAAGTCCCATTTGACCCAACTATTCCCCTCCTGGTTATCTTCCCAGAAGAAGTAAAAATATCTCAGCACAGTGATATGTGCACACCTGTGAGTGTAGCAGCACAATTTTAACAGCTAAATCTTTGAAACAACCCAAATGCCCATAAACCAAGAAATAGATTAAAAAAAAGTGTGGTCTTTTTATATAATGGAATACTATTCAACCATAAGAAAGATAAACTGGAGACTTATAGATATTGTAAAATGGGAAGAAACTTTAAAAGGAAAGAGAACTGGAATGGGGAAGGAAGGAAAGAAAAAATGAAAAAGCAATATCTATATTTATGTCTATATATGTATGTGTGTGTATGATATTTAAGACAGTTATATTACTAATTACTCTTAGTTCATTGAATAGAAGTTTTTGTGCTAATATTGATTGGAAAATTAAATGGTGATATCTTGTACTCTGAGTGACTAATTTAAAAATAATATGAAATATATTAACCATTGTTACCCTATTATCTTGTTTTGAAATTTTGTTTTATTTTTTCTCTTTAAAATAAAAAAATATTAATTAGTTATATCAATTGGTGAGTAGGAATCCCTAGACTGGGATAGAACCAATAAATGTCACCCAGCATTTTTTGAAATCATTTAAAATGATAGATTGGTCTTTCCAAATGAATGGTATTTTTGGCTTGATGGTATGATGAGTTAGCATATATACTAAGTAGTTTTAAAGGGAAGTTTTTCTGTACTTTATCAGCAGCTATGATCAATCCAAAACTTTTAACTTGAGTTTTCTAGTTGATGATATAACTTGAAAGGCTCTAAGAAATCAGCAGTACTCAACAGAATATCATCTATATAATGAAAAATTAATAGCTTGAGGCCATTGTTGTCAAATGGGAGGTATAAAATCTTGACATATAGTAAGGCTATTGAGCGTAGCTTGAGATAAAACCTTCCAATGAAATTTTGGGGCAGGGGCAGCATTATTAATAGCCAGGAGGGTAAAGGCAAACTTCTAAGTCTTAAGGAGTCAAAGGAATCATAAAGAAATTATCCTTCAGATCAACTACTATTAATAATCAATCCTGTGGAAACATAGATGAGGAAGGTGCCCCAGTTTGTGGAGCCCTCCATCGCTTGAATGATGGCATTAATCATGAGGATGTAATGTAAAATCTATGTTTACCAAACTTTTTGGGTGTGACAAGGGTAAGAAAGTTTTAGGGACTTTGTGAGGGCTATATATGTTCCATTTGTAATTGTTCCTGTACCAGAAGGTGGTACAGAAGGTGGGTTTAAAATTATTTTCCTCTTCAATGGCCACTTCTCAACTCAGATCAGCTCTTATGTGAGGCAAATAAGGGAAAGGAGAATAACAGCAGTGGAACCTATGATAAGGTTAGGTTGCTTAATGAAAAGACCCATTTGTGTAATAGATCACTTCCCCAAAGGTTTATAGTATATTAATATAAGCGTGAATAGGAACAGCTTTTCCCATTGGTCCAGTCGTTGAAAGAATGTCATTACTTTGGAGTACAAAGGACTGAATACCTATGCCTTCTAGTACAGGTAATGTTCTTTGGCTGGGCCAGGCTGAAGGCCCTTGGCTTCATGCTATGATGGTGTCATTGGCCCTTGTATCCCTGAATCCCAGGAAAGTTTTATGTTTTAATTTTGCAATTAAGGTAGGCTGAGAAGTTGTAATTGGCTGAGCCTAATAGACACCACAGTTTCCAGCACTTCCAAGTCCAGTGTCCTCTCAATATTTCCTTTGTTGGGGGACCCAGTATGGCAAGAGTATAAGTTGAGCAATCTTCATTCCTGTAGTAAATTTTGAATTATCTTTTTTTGAATCAAAACTATGATTTCCCCCTGGTAGTCAGCATCAACAACACCAAGAATCACTGTTACCCCTCAAGCATTCAAGACTGTCAGAGACTGAAGGGCCTTCAGTAATCTTTTCAAGTCAATCTTCCATCCATAGATGGAGAAATCAAGGCCCACAGAGGGGAAGTGGCCATCTCAAACTCTGTTATTTTCATGAAATTCTTCACTTTTGAGGTCACCAGTATAATTAATTGTTGATAAAATGTCAATAGTACTACCTGCTTGTAACTGTAACACATTCTTCAAATAATGTAGATAAGGACACTCATTCTCTCCTCATTTGAAGATGACCACACCTAATTCTATTTCTATTCACATTAAGTTATTTTCTAAAAAAGCAAAAATTACTTTATTCTCTGAATACACACATTCTAATAGGGAAGGCTTTGAAGGAATTCATTTTGACTTGTAGTAATAAGAACAAATACTTACGGAGGATTTATAATATTCTAGAAATTACTATAAGTGATTTGGATGATCTAAATAAGCCTCCCAACTTTATTTCATGGGCAAGGAAACTGAGCAACACAAATATTAAATGACTTGTCCCAGGCCATGCAACTAGTAAGTGGTAGAATCAGGACTTTAGCTCAGAAGCTATATTTTAGGATCAGAATATTGGCTATAAAACAAAATGAAACAAAGCAAAGCAAAGCAAAACAAAACAAAACAGAACAACTGTGTCTCATTGCTTGCTTGCACTTATAATAGTAGCTATGAGCTCTTTGAGGGAAGTAAGAATGATGCCATCTGTATTCATATTCCCAGATGAAAAACTGACACAGAGCTGGACCTCCTTATTTGTATGATGGAAGAATTAATTAATAAATACTAAGATTTAGTATTCGTAGCAGAGAATACCATAGGCAAGTTAAATGGTTTTCTCTTTCTTCTCTATCTGTGGGCATTAGAAACAGTTTACAAAAGCCCAACTGCCTACTCTGTAGTGTGAAAAAATAGAATTTATTTTCTAAGGCTAATCTTTATGTTGGAAAGGTTCGGTAAGTATAGCCAGATCTGTGAGATGCTGTTTATCTCATCTATGTAAAGTGTCAGCAGAAGAAACTTTTCCAAATCAAGGCCATGGGCTTGGGCTGGCCTCTTCATCCCAGGTCCTGTTCCCCTCACTTCCTATTTCCTTTGCTTTCACATCTGAGGTGGCAGCTGACAGACTCAAAATTGAGTGGATGAAGCTATAAACATGAATATGGAGATCCCCTTCTTCAGGCAGGGCTGTGAGAAGAGATAAATAAGGACTTAGCTCAGATGTTCCTCTCTGTGGAGGAATATTGGTCTTATGAAGTGAGTATAGGTTTTCAAATCTAACAAATCTGGAGTCTCTTACTAATTATGCTATGTATCATCTCTGTAACTTGACTTTTGTAAGACTTGTTTTTTTTTCATATTGCATGGAATTTTGGGAACAATACTCAATAACATGGAGGGCTTCAATAATGTCAGTTTTCTCTCCTCCAGCATATCCAGGTTTCTGCTTTGGCCTAAGCCTTTTGGAAAGTGTAGGATTCATCAGATAGGCATCTAGCATGTCATCACATAAAATGTATCCCCCATTTATACCCTTTCTTCTTCCCTTACAACAGCAGAATTGCTCTGAAAGGATCTTTCTATAGACATGGTGGTATGCTATACAAGAAGTTTTTCTACCTCGCAGTGACTATATAGCAATGCACCTGGTAAATGGTTAGAGAACAAAGAGGAAGTCCACGGTAATAGAACTCTGAATTCCAGAGGTCAATTCTATGCCAAGTACTTGAGTTATTTTGAGTCAGTATTATTTCTGAGGGCAGAAATATTGCTGCCAAGAAGTAAATGTTGTTGATTATGAATGTAACAAAGCAACCAGCATGTTTTCCTCCGTATACATGATAGAATTGCATGTGGTACAGAATCTGCTAAGAGTAATTCTTAAAGCCACAATTCCTGGACTGCATGTGAATTAAACTTGCAAATACTCCTGTGTTCTGAAAGGAGAGCTTCAGATGTGGGGCTGCAATGAGAAATCTAAGAACAATAAAAAGATGGAGGCTTTCCAAGTTTCACAAGAACATATTCAGTCTCCACAAGCATATTTACAAAAGGGATTTCTTAAGGAACACTTAATTTTTACTTCACAGGAACATATTAATTTTGACACTTTGCTTCAGATATGGCACTAATCAACTATGAGACTTTAAGAAATTCACTTCTTTGTCTTTAGTTTTCAAAGTTTTTAAAGGGGGATACTGAAATATGCAATATTCCTTTATCATATTTGGCCACTCAGTGGTTCATGTAAGAGAAAGAACTTGATGTTGACTTTATTCTAGGAGATAAAATTGGAGCCTTACTTTCTCCTTTAAAATCTAACAGAGTCATAGTAGCAATAGATGCTTTTCTCTTGCTTCAAAATTATCAAAATGTGGCCAACCACCTTCAAGGCAAATAGTGTGCAGGAGGAAGAGGAAAGAAAAGTCTGTGCTCTGAGACTATAACCATATCTTTTGTGTTTGCCTAGATTTACACATGACCAAAAGCCTGCCTATTCTGTGTCTATGTTTCAACCATTTCATTGGTTCGACAAATTTTTTTAGTGCAATTCTCTCTGTTGATGTTATTAAAGTTTAAACTAGCTCCTGGCTTTTTGTAAAGTCTCCTTTCTTTGATAGTGGAATAGGTCTCACTACCCAAAATGACTATTGAAAACTCGAAAGCAGGCTAGGTACTGATTCTTATATTATGTCTAGTTTCCCCCCGTTAACCTTCATTAGGATTTCCATTTTAGAGTAAGATCTAGCAGCTTGGGCTTCAGATTCCTCTCTGATGGGGTAAAATATGTATGGCAAGGGTGGGTAATTCAGTGCTCCTTAGGACTATGTTGTTAGAATTGCCACAGAAAATAGTCTTAAAGTGGGAAATTTAATGATAACAGTCCAGTCTAAGTCTAGAAAGCTCTTCAGCTGGTAAAATGCTTTCAATACTTTCCAAGAGTTGAGGGGGTCCAGACTTACCTCACCAGATGAGGCAGCTGTATCTGTCACAATGGCAGGTTTTCCTGCCAAGAGATCTGCTGGAAAATATTTTGCAACATGCTCTGTGATGTCTGGGTGAGTGGGGGGGAGGCCCTGAGCTCACAGATTTGTATTTCTACAGAACTGTTTAAAATGTGATGGTGTCACAGAAAGCCATCACCAAATTGATAGTTACATAGCTAATCACATTTCCTTCTTTTGTTTACTTCATACATTAGTTGATCATTGGATGGATTTGATGAGATATATTCAGCTGTGCATTTATCTAACTAATTACTTCATAAAGGGCTGACAAATGGTTGCTCAATTTTATTTTCTAGTTAGTAGCTAATATTTATTGAGTGTCCATTTTGTACTGTGTTGCCCTAAGTGTTTAGTAAGTAATATTTCATATAATCCTCTTAATGACCCTCTGAAGGAGATAGTATTATTGTCTTATTTTTTAGTTCAAGAAATTGAGCTATGGAGAGATGACACCCTTTGTCCAAGATCGCATAGCTGGTAAGCGGCATAGGCAGGATTCAACACTTAGCAGTCACTTTCAAGAGATTATGCATTTATCCACTACAGTAAAGGAATCTTATTATAGGCACAAAAATTTAATTAAGAATGAAACAAAACCAAAAACCCTCCTGGGTTTATAGTCAGGAAAGCTGAATTCTGATTTTTGTTCTGTTATTGGTGTATGAGACTGGGTCAAATTCTCTCTATTTCTCTATGCTTACATTATGCAAATGTCAAAAGAACATGATTTTTAAAAAGTCAAACAGCCTTGAACTTTTCAAATTATGTTGTAGATATTTGAGATGTTATAGTTTCTCACCATTTTTTGATCTTTAAAAATAATCTTTATTTTTCAAAGTTAATATGTGCATTGCAGGAAGCCAAACCACAAGAAGCAAAGAGCAAAGTCATTCACAGTCATGAACAGCTTAGTTGTATGTGTTCTTCTAGGTCCTGTGTGCACATATAGGACATGTCATTTTGTGTGACTGAGTTTGTACATTGAGTGTTATGCTTTCCTACACATCATGAATATTCATCAATTCAAAATCCCAAAGCTACAAGAGTATTTTTGATAACTAAGAACACACTACACAAATTCCATCTGTTAGGGAAAAAGTAGTAATCCTGCCTTTCTTGGGAACAAAAATTTCATTGGAGATAAAAATGGCAACAGGCCTCTAGATATAAGTGTTGGCAAAGTTACAATTACAATATCACATTTACTCAATGCTTAATTTAAAATGAGATATAAAGCAACAGAGTACACCAAGCCATGTATCTGAGAATTATCAAATCTCTACTATTAAGATGTTGGCAAGAAGGCATGCTTCCACTAAATGGGTAATGTATTTTGACAGTAAAGCTAGAAGACACACTTTGATTTCCCTCATCAAAATTTAAATCTGAACACATCCCACACACCTGTCCTTGTATGCTTATATCTGCTCCTCTGCTGCCAGCCATTGTTAATTTCCTATCACCTTGTTTTGAAATTCTGTATTATTTTTATAATTTTTATGTTTTGTTTATGTCTTTGTTTTTATTCTGTTTTTGTTCTTTTCTCTTTAAAATAAAAAAGAAAAAATATATATCTATACATAAGGGTAGCTGGGATAATTGTATTACTGATATCTATCAGTTTATTGAAAGAACAGTTAATACTTAATTTTTTTTTCTTGACCAACCAAATCAAATTTTTAACATATATCAGGCACTTGAGAATATCTCAAAAGAACAGATATTTCAATAAAGCACTTAGCATTCTATCTATCTATCTATTTATCTATCTATCTATCATCTATCTCTCTATGTATCTATCTATCTTATATGGACAAATACGCAGACACAAAACAATGGTTACAGTTGAACAACATCTTCTACATGTAGCCAGTCTGGTAGTGGACCGTCTTTTCTTTGTTTTCTGCTCCATGTCCTCTAACCCACAGAATGTGGACAAGTTATCACTCCTAGTGTCCCTTCTCCAGATAGTCTTATGAACTCCATTTCAAAATGTCACTTTCAAAAGATATTTCTTTTCTGTCATTTTTTTAAACACATGGGCATTTCCAACACATGTGGTTTTTCTAACTACTTTATATAAGTTAGCAACCTCTTTATATCTGTATTGTCCTCATGTGGCAAGTTTTCCTTCAAAGGTTGGGGAGAGTAGCTT
>NW_004955490.1:6519040-6529910 GCF_000276665.1 Chinchilla lanigera
TATATATATATATATACCTTCTAAAAACGGCCAGTAAATCTTCCCAAAGGGGGTGGGCATTTCCAGTTAGCCAAATGTGAAATGCTACTTTACCTTTCTTTCTTTCTTTCTTTTGCAACAGTCCATGGCCTGCCAGCTCTTCCACCAGTACTTGGCCTGGGCTCCTTCACCTTCCCAGGCCAGTGAGACATTTGTCTGTCCTTGTGGAGGATGTGCAGTCACCCCAGGGCTCAGATCTGCACAGTTCTATGGCCTGAAGTGGCTGACTTTTCAGATCTGCCTTCTGGGGCCTTTGATGCAAGGGCCCTCAGCTGCTGTCCAGAGGCCGCCATTCTTCCCACCACAGCATGCTACAGGCACTTCTAGGCACCACGTCCTGGACTGCTGGAGGAAACTTCAGCTAGACTGAGAGGGTTGGGCCAGGAGATGCTGCAGTCCTAGAGATACCAGCTCCAAGGCCACCACTCCACTGCCATCAGGTCATCGAGCTGGTGTGGGGGACCAGTTCCCCTGGCTTCAAAGTCTGGGCCCAGCTAGTGAACAGTCACAGCGAGGGAACTGACAGCCTACATGGCAGGCTGCATTCCATTTCTCACTGCGCACTCCTCTCACTATCTTTGGCAGATGGCATGAAAAAGACTTGCTTTTCCTGGTTGTGTATTTTGTGGCTTGATCCCGTTGTTCTCATTTCAGCCTCTTCAGGAGAAAAACATCCTTAGAAGTTAGACTTGAAAAAATCCAGCAGCACAGTCAACCCTCCAGCCTGTTCAGGGAGAATTAGTCCATATGACACACTCTATGTATTTTTGTTTAGTAGTGCCAATCTTTAGAAAACAGTATGCTTCTTCCACTAAATACTTTAGTGGAAAATTTCTCCAAACATCCTTTTCCTTCATAAGGCCTTTATTCCATATTTAGCTGCAATTTAATTCCTCACCAAATAAAACCATGAAGTACAGAGAAACTAGTTTTGAAGGCTTCACCCTTGACCATTCTGCAGCACCAACACCACTGTAACAAGGTACTGGAATTTGTATGCACCATGAAGAAAGAAAATATACACTGTAGTTCTCAGGAAACACTAATTTTGGCTGTGCCAAGGGTTGAAAAGAAGCCCTTAATATCTGTTGCTAAATTTTGTTTTTATGGTTAATTTATATAAGTACATGTCTGCAGTGCATAATGATTATATTTATTTTGGGGAGTTGGTACATGTACATAGCATACCTTAATTCTTTTTAACCCCTTCCACTCTTCTCTCCTCTCTCTCCCTGCTTCACACTTACTTCCTCCCTATCTCTCCCCATCTCTTTGTTCCCTTTCATTTTGGAAGAGTTCTATTTTTTTTTTTGTTTCTTCTGTTAAATACATTTTTGGGGCTAAAGCTAGTTCAAAATCTAGCAGGGCAAACATTGAGTCCTGTAGTTCCATGTGCAGCATCCAAAGCAATCTGTGGTAAATTGTGAGCTCCGAAGGGCTTGAGTGGCTCTTCCCCTAATATACTTCCAGTGTTTGTAGCTTCCACAGGTTTTCTCTTGGGCTGGCTTTGCTCCCTCCTTAAAGGTTTCCTCAAATAATCTACACCCATGGGCTCTGCACATTTCTGGGGTCTCCACTGTGCCTTTGGCCTCACCCTCAAAGCTTCACACACTGCCCTCTCATGGGGCACATTGCCTAGCCTCCTAGGCCTTATTAAATCAGGGTAGATGCTGCCTTAACATCACGACTCTTCCATTCCACATGTGCTCAAAAGTAGTACCACATGGATGATTCCAAGGGCTGCTGCCAGCACAAGCAGTAGCCAGGCTTTTTTCTCTTTTGGCTATTGGGGTTGAGTGCCTGAATTGCTGAGCACTCTGAATCCAATTATGAGGAACAAATTCTCTATGTCATCATCATTCTGGAACATGGTGTGGCCACTGCTTTTCTGGAATATAGTGCTCTGGTGCTTTCTTTTCAAAGCAAAGTCTTTTACTTTTGTAATTTTGAGGCTGCAAAGGATGGAGTTCTGCTGCTGCCTGTGATGCTGGCAGGCCATTTTTTCTATTGTCCTGTTCCTTCTCAGCAATCGAGATCTGCTCTGCTCTATCTTTGCAGTCCACAGCTTTACAGGAGCTTTCCTTGTGGCCAAGTTCACAACATTTTAAATCATTCTGCTGGGCTTTTGTTCTGGATTCTCAACATAGATTTAGCTAAAAGCTCCCAATAGTAGCCAAGAGGTTGTCTCTACATCAACTGTCTTGAGATATTTTTGGCCATATTAATTAGTCCTCTGCCCTTAGTCTTAGCCTCAGACAAAGTCTGTGAACATGAGCAAAATGTAGACAGACTTTTTGCCAAGCCATAACACACATCATCTGGAGTCCAACAACCAGTGCTGTCCTTCTTCCCAGCAGAAACTCCCCAAGCTTGATCTTTACCAGCAGGATTTCTATCAGCCTTCTGGTCTTCTGAACTCTGACCAGAATCTCCCATACAGAATAGCCTAAGCCATTTCGGCTCTAGTCTTTCAGGTGACATCTTCAAACATTTCCAATCTCTTCCCACAAGCCATTCCTGAAGGCTTTTGCACCACATGTTCAGGTATAGTCACAGCAATGACCCCACTTCTTCGGTACCAATTAATGTCTTGGTAGCTTTTCCCTCATTGTTGAGAGAAAATATTTCACTCCCAAACTTAAATAAAGAAAGGTTTATTTAGGTCATGGTTTGTGGAGGTTTTAGACCATAGTCAGGTGACTCCAAGGCAGGGTGGTGTGGCAGAGAGGCAAAAGTTCATAGGAGCAGAAGACAGCAAAAGCAAAAGAAGCAAGAGGGGAGAGCAAGCTTCTTTCCTTGCCTTATATTGCATGAAGACTACCTGTCCTAGGTCGAGTGTAGCACTCACACCTTCAATCCCAGCACTAGACAATGAACCAATCACCAACTCTAGATTCAGCTACCTGTAAAAAGCCTCTTGCCCTTATATTGTATGCAGGCTACCCACACTAGGATGGGTGTTGCACTCATATCATTAATCCTAGCAATATATGATGAATCAATCACAAACTCTAGATTTAGCTTCCTCCAAAAAGTTTGCCCTCCATGACCACATGAGGCTTTGGGGCGACAACCTGACACAAATCATAACAGATGGGAAATCCAAACACCAGTGTCATAGGTATCTTGGAGCATAAGAAAGTCAATTTTCTATATATTACCATTTTTTTTCCTTCACCATACTGTCTTCTGTCCTGCTGGAAAGAGTCATGGCTCCATGAATGTTTTGAAGTAGAAAGTCCAGGTAACTTATGATTCAAGTCAGAATATCTTTAGGGCATTTTTAACTACTAAATCAAGACAACACAAGAAAACTGACAAACTGAGGTGTCTGAGTTCCCTGTTCTGGAGTAGCTGAAGCTCTCCAATCTTGTGGATTTAAATTAACACTAGAAGATCCCATTCTTGGGCTGTGTTTGATATCATAGTGGTGCCCCACAATTGCACATGACAGCACAGTGTAATGAGAGAGTTCTCTGGGCTCCACATCAAACCACGGTATCATTTGGAATATCTACTCAATATCTTCTCAGATGAAATTGCTATGCTGTCTGCAAAAAGCATGAACAATGGGAATATTAATTAATTAGAATCTTGGTTATTTTTTCTGCTGTGAAACATAATCTTTTGTTAACTTGAATGAAATCCTAAGTTCACTGTAAGTGTTAATTATAATGTAATTATTTAAAATACTGCCTAACTGGCTGTGTTCCAAGATACAGGCATGTTTAAATATAAATACTCTAGATGTAAGATAAACACATTACCTATTGATGGATACTAATGACCCAAAGGAATTATAGATTGTTTAGATCAAACAAATAATTAAGAAAACAACAGACCATGAATTATGCTAATCAACTTAAAAATTTTCTTGGTCAGAGAGTGTAAGTGCCTATAAATGGAGGTACATCCATTAATAGATCTCAGAACTATCATGAGGGGCTGTAATGCAAGGGTATTGGAATATTATAGATTTTCAGGGAAATGGCCTACTTTGGAGTTCATGCACTGCTGTAAACCATACTAGCTTCGAGACTCTTGAAGATTACTAGCTCTTCTAAGATCTAGTTCTCCATTTGTAAAATGAGATTAGTGATATCCCTCTCAGAAGAATGTTTGTGAGGATTACTCAACATGTTCAAAGTGAGGCACACATGGTAAGCTCCTAATAAGTGGTGTTGCAATTTATGTAGTTGACTCATTTCTAATTTTGATTAATTGTATATGCCTCCATGTTTATAGTCTACACATAACCATATTTGACTTTGTATACATCTACATGGACACATATATATGAATTTCAGTGTTTGGTAATGTGTGCCTCTTTCTATATCTGAGTAAGTCCAAAAATCTTAGCACAGAGCCTTATCTGTGTATATGTTGATTGAGAATATGTGTGTGAAGGAAAGCTATGCTATACTTCATGAATGTCTGTATACCACTATAGTTCATTAGGTCAAACTGAGCTGGACTGTGATGACTACGTTAAGCATGACTCCACCTTTTTTGGCAATACCTTACATTCTTTGGCTTTGATTTATTCTTATATTGGTGGTGCAGGTGATAGAGATGGTTGAATTTTATTCCTTTTTATGCTTATATGTATTCTACTGTATGTTTATTACATTTATAAAAGTGGGTGTTTTGAAACCAACAGCTCCTTAGCCCATAATTTGCTACTGTACTTTTTTTCTCTCATTTCATTTTTACCCTACCCTTAAGGAACACCTCCCTTGCCTTGTATTCCTTGTATACAATCTTACTGGTTTTTCATCCACATAATGGCAGGAAGAAAAACATCTGCAGTGGTTGACACAGCAGTCCTTGGCCTTGAAACAAACGATAAGCCTATTCAATGCAAACTCATATTCATGCCCTATGCATTGGAAATTTAGACTTACAGATATGAGAAAGAATGTGTATGGGTTGGTAAATCACCAAAGCCAAGATCAGAGGCAGACATTCATCTTTATACATAACTTCAGAATAAGCAATAAGGCTTCTGCACTTGTAGATTTTTCTTACACTGGTCTTCCATACCACCTAAAGGTACAATAGGAGATACTTTGTGTGGGAGGACCTTGTACTGTTCTGTACACATAGATGGACTGGTCGGCTGTATTAGATAGCACTCCAGTTGCTGAGAAACAATACCTGACATATGCAATTTAAAAGAAGAAAGTTTTAATTTAGCTCATGATTTCAAATCATTCAGTATATGATCAGCAGCCTCCAAAGTAGAATCCTCATGATATGAGGACAGGGTGGAGAAAGGCTGATTAGTTTATAGTGATTGGGAAGCAAAGCAGGGGAATATTTCCAGAGAGGAACATGCCTCCACAACCAACCCCAATACACCCAGGAACGTGTTGTATTAATCTGGCAGGTGTTTTTTAATCTAATGAAGTTGACCTGTCAAAATTAACTGTCACAATACACCTTTTGTCAACTTCACACTTAAACACATCTCTTTAAACAATATTTAATCTCCAAATGAAGAAATAGCAAGTTCATAATTCTACCCAACATAACTATCCTATTGTCATAGTTCAGATAAAGACTGTCACCCAAAGATCTCAAATGTTCACAAGCTTGGGGGCTTGTGGAAGGTGATTAGATCATAGGGGTTCTGTACTTCTCTGTGGAATAATCTAGTGGTGAGTTCAGCAGCGAAGTGTGTTGTTGGAAAATAGAACCTGAATGGAAAAGGTAGATCACTGTGGAAGGGCATATCTTCCTTTTGGCTCCATCTTTCTTTTTTTGTTTCTTTGCTGCCATAACATTAGCAGATTTTTCTTCTACTCAAGCCCTCCCACCACTTTGTTTCTGCCTTGGAACTTGCCAAATACAGACTAAAACTTTGAAATCTGTGAGCGAAAATATACCTCTCTTTTTAGTTGTGAGTGTCAGGTATTGTGTATCAGCAAGAAGGAAAGTGACTATGACACTTCTTAGTCCCTGAGAATTGGAGTCATTGATGACTATACATGAGGATGTCATTTGAAAGCTTTTGGTGGTTCATGGGAGGAGTTTGGCGATGCCTGCTAAAGAAGCTGTAGAATGCCGTAAGATGAGCTTAATAAGAGATTCAGGTCAGAGGTCAGAACATCAGCATGCAGATAGAAATGCAGACAGTAAAGAGCAGCTTCAGAATGTTTCAGTTAAGAACAAAAACTTCGTTGGCAGTTGGACTTAAGACCATGTGTGTCTTGCAGAAAATTTGTCTACATTTTGTTCATATTCTAAGACTTTGCAGGAAACTGAGCATAAGGGCACAGACAAATTGATCTGGTGGAGGAAATTTCAAGACTGTCCAAAGTTCAGGCTGTGTCCTGGGTACTGTGTGCGGTTTTTGTCCAGTTTGTACCAAAACTCAGCAGTAAAAAGCCCATTTGAAAAGTATTCAGATCTTCAGAAAGGAAGCACCTGCAAAGTTGGAGCAGAGGAGATCTTGACTGATGAAAAGATTAGTACTAAAAAGAAGCTAAGCACTTTGCTACAGGAAAACCAGAAAGATGTCTTGAAGACATTTCAGAAATCCACAAGATTCTGTCCATCTCTGGTTCAAAAGTATAAAAATACAACATTTTGTCTTGAATAGAAAGCCTCTCATCTTTTTTCCTGTTATCTATCTTTTATTTCATACTTTATTTATAGATTAAGTTAAAATGTTATTATAACCTCAAGAGGACAGTGTACCTAAAAGCATATCTCAACTTAGAATAATTGTCTTAATGTTTCATATGATGTTTGTTCTATTAGTATGATTTTTAATCTTTATATATTATATTTAACTTTATAATGTCTTATGAGATAAATAATCTGATGGTGGCAAAACAGAAGAGGGGAGGAAAGGGAAAAAAGAATTGAAATGTGGTATGTATATATATACAAATTCCCTACAATGAAAGTAATCATTATGTACTGCCAACATGTACTAATCAAAATTTTTCAAAACACAACAATATAAAAGAGCCCTCTGGAAGCCTGCTCAAGGGTGGCTGCCTAAGGAATTGATTCTACAGAATTTGTTTCACTGTGCTATCCATACAGGCACACAGAAACCTCTGTAGCCATGATGCAAACTGTCTTGCATACTGCTTGGGCAGGTATCAGACCTTGGCATTATCCATGTTGTCCTGGTGTTACAGAAATGCAGAATGTAAGAGTTGTGGGGTTGTAGAAGCTTTAGCCGAGATTTCATGGGAAGGTTTGGAAAGCCAGGTATTGTGCTCCTGAGAGGAAAGTGTGTGAAACTTTGAAAATGAAGGTGAAAGTGCAGGTGAAAGCTCTGGAAATTTGAGAAACTAGGAACATGAAATATCTGAGGAAAGCCACAGAGAGTGAGCAAGTGCAGTGGAAACCTCAGGAAATTGGAGAGCCTCAGAACATGGGACATCTGACAACAGCCACCAGGAGTGAGCAAAGCTACACTAAGAATGAAGCTATGAGGTCTGCAACTGACAATGCTGTAGTGGTAGGGCTGCCCAAGCTATTAGGAGATCACATCTCGTTGCTGCAACTTGCTTGGGATTCTGGACACAGAAGTACAAGACTTAATATTTCTCTGCTGGCTTTCAGTCCTACTTTGGTCCCAGTACATTCTTTTCTCCCATTTTTCCCTTTTGGAATGAGAATGTTTACTCTGTGCCACTGTATGTCAGCAATGTTTAACTTTCTTTTTGATTTTTATAGGGGCTTACAGCTAAGAGTTTGCATTGAGTCTCAGTGGAGACATTAGATTTGAACTTTGAAGCAAGGTTGGATCTGTTAAAAATTTTGTAACTCCTAGAAATAAACTAAATACATTTCACATAAAGAGATGTGGATAATCATTTGGAAGCCATGGATGGAAGGTTAGAGTTTAGATCAAGAATGAACCGCAAAAGACTTCCTGTTCTCAGAGTTGGGACTTTTGGAAGGTCATTAGATTGTTCAGGTGCTGTACTCATGAAGAGAATCATCCTTCTGTGAGTTCAGAAGCTGAATGTGCTGTTGGAAGATGAGGCCTGGTTGGAAGGACCATGTCACTTTCAGAAGGTATATCTCTTTTCCTGGGTTCTTCCTTCTCACTCAGCTCCCAGCCACCATAATGTGAGCAGGTTTTCTGCTGCCAAGTCCCTTTCACCATGAGGTTTCTGCCTTGGAGTTCACTTACTATAGACTGAAATTTATAAACCTGTGCAATGAAATAAACCACTCCTCTTGGTACTATGTAGTATTGTGTCTTAACAACAAGGAAACCAAGAAACCTGTGTACAACAAGAACCTCAATAATCCCTTCCCCAAATATTCAACACTTCCAGCCTCTTTGGAAAGTCCCTGTGCATGTCTCTTGTAAGACTGAAGGCAAACTCATAGCTGTGAATTTGTGTAAAAGTATAAAACAGATTACATAATCCCATTATCTCAAACACACTGTGGAAAATTTCCAGTTGCAAAAGGAAGGAATAGTGGGGTAGAAAAGAAGTGAACCAAAGATAACAAAATGCCAGCTGGGCAAGTAAAATCCTTTAGTCCATGTCCAAATCTCAAGCATATGGTACTACAGTGTGAGTTCCAAGGGACATGGGTGGCTTTACCTCTATGGCTTTACCTGCCCTTGTCTACAATGCCTCTCTCTCAGGCAGACTCTCATTGCCATCTAAAACTTCCCTTGACTTGTGTTCTACATTTCTCATATCTCCAACATCCTAGTGTCTTCACTGCACCTTCAACTTCATTTCTACAACTTCATTCCCTGCTCTATCAGTGGCTCTTTGTCTGTCTTCCCAGGCATTTCTTTACAATCTCAGTGGAAGCTTCCATGACCTCCCAACTCTTGCATTTCATATGCCACTAAATCTAGGATCATGTGGGTAATGACCAGGTCTACTATTGGCAGAAGCAAGATTTAATTTACCACACAATTTCAGTATACGGTACACAGGACCTAAGGCAGAAACCTCATGGTGAAAATGTGTGGTAGAACAAAGCTATTTAATTCATGGCATTTATAGGGGAACAATGCCAGAGAGGAATTAGCACACAAACATATGTAATACCAGAGAACACACCTCCATGACCCATTGAGACACAGCCAGGAGCATGCTTCCCTAATCTGCAAGGCATTTTTTAATTGATCACAGTTGGCATATACAGATTATCAGTCATGCCAGCTTTGGGGCACATCTCTTCCTTTAAAGTAATACCTAAGTCTCTGTCCCACTTTTTGAACCCATATTTTCAAGTTCTAAAGAGTCTTGGGAGTTTCCATGAAAACTCTGACAGCCATTAAATTGTCACTGAGAGGAGGGATGCACTAAGGGCTAGCTATTTGTCGGGACCTACCTCATAGTCCCTTTTACTTCTCCTTTCTCTTTTTCACTGATTTCAAGTCAATAGTCTATTATCAAGCATGGTGATGTGAAGAAGCCAGATTTGATATGGGGTCTAGGCACAAAAATTCCCTATCTTTCTCCTCTCCTTTACTTGACCTTGTTAACCTAAACTGTACTCATTCCTGTAGAAGCAAAGATTAGTTAGATGTTCAACTTGTGAGTAGAACAAATTCTGTCAAAGTAAAGAAAGGGTAAATGCACTGCAGTAAGGTTGAAGTAATAAGGGCTAAATACATGTTCGTGGAGGAAAGAATTGCTGTGGTTGTTTCATATCAAGGCTGAGACAAAGGAAATATCACTGTCAGTAGGCCAGTCAATCTTAGAAGACTGGAGGACTGATAGGATTTCAGTAGCTACTTAAATAATAAAAAAAGCCATTTGCCTGCCTGGGGGAAATGTATTCCAAGAAGAAAATACTGCTTTGGAAACAATTCAGAAGTGGAAATGGGATGTGCTTGTGAGGACTCTGAAAGAAGTTTGCCTTCACAAATGAGGTATAACCTTAAGGTGATGATGGTGAATGTGACCTCTTTACATGCAAACATGTCAAAACTACAGATTCTAATAAGTGTTTTCCTTTTTAAGCAGACAGCTTTGGAGACTATCTTTTTAATATTCTCTTGTGAAACATACATTTGAAAATTCTCTTCTGGATTATCTTCCAGATCCCAGTGTTCAAATTGTGTCCACTTATTCATAACAGAAAATGGAAAGAACCAGGAGAATATAGAAAGGGAATGAATGCTGGAATAAGATTTATAGTTTCTTACCAACACTTGTGACTCTTACTTGAGAAACTAGGCAGCTGCTTTCTACACCAATACAGAAAACTGAGTTATCTTACTTCCTTAAAGATGGCTAGACTCATATGGATCTAAGTTATCCTCCTAGGTATAATGGTCTTCTATCTTTTCTGTGTTTACCTTGAGTTGATGGTGAATCACATTGTCAGAGTTTATTTACCTGTGAAGAATGAAATGGTACTAAGTGAAAATCTTTTGTTTTTTATCCTTTATGAAATAGACTTCATGTTATACAAAAATGCAAGAGACCTGACTGAAGGAGTTAGTATGACACAAACTGAATAGACAGATGTCATTGTGTGGTCAAACTGGTTGATGCAATCTGAGTCTGGACACTTATCCCAGAAGTCAGTTCAAAGAGCTGAATAGGGTACATGTGGTTTCTTCTATCAGAGGCTTCAGAAATTGACAAATGTGAAAGTGTACAACTGCCATTTAGATTTAACAACAAAAAGCACATATGAAAATCGTACACACAGTTTGGGATGGAGCACAGAAAGTTGACCAGGGGCAATAAAATGACATAAGACAGAGTTCAGATAAGTGGTGGGACTTATGAATATCACACGGTATGTGTATGTGCATGTGCATGTGTATGTGTTATGGTTGATACATTGTGTCAACTTGGGGAATCTAGAGGTTTGG
>NW_004955490.1:6531450-6532484 GCF_000276665.1 Chinchilla lanigera
ATTTGGGTTGCTTCCACAATTTAGCAATTAAAAATTGTGCTGCTATCAACATAGGTGCACATATATTGCTGTGATATGATGCTTTTAGATCTTCTGGGAAAATACCCAGAGGAAGAATAGCTGGGTTGAATGAGACCTCTAGACCTAGTTTTCTGCAGAATCTCCAAACTGATTTCCACAGTGGTTTCACCAGTCTGCATTCCCACCAGCAGTGGAGAAGGGTTCCTATTTCTCCACAGCATTGCCAGCATTTGTTATTGGTTGATTTCTTAATGCTAGCCATTCTTACTGGGGTAAGGTGGAATCTCAGTGTTGTTTTACTGTGCATTTCTCAAACGACTAATGATGCTGAACATTTTCTCATGTATGTATTTGCCATTTGTATTTCATTGTCTGAGAAGTGTGTATTCATCTCAGCTCCCCATTTTTGGATTAGGTCTTTGAATTTGGGGGGGGGGCTGATATTTTTTAATTCTTTATATGTTCTAGATAGAAGTCCTTTATGCGAGGGACAGTCAGCCAAAATTTTTTCCGAGTTTGTGGGTTTTCCTTTTACTCTGCTGCTGATTTCTTTCAATGTTAAGAAACTTTTCAGTAGGATGACATCCCAGTTGTCGATTCTTTCAAGTGTTTTACGTGCAGTTTGGTTTTTGTTCATAGACTCTATGCCTAACCCTATATATTCAAGGTTTTTACCTACTTTCTCTTCCAATAGATTTAGTGTTTCTGTTTTAATATTGAGATTTGTGAACCATTTTGACTTCAGTTTGGTGGATGGTGATAGACTTGGGTCTATTTTCAGTCTTTGGCAGGTAACAAGCCATTTTTTCCAGCACCATTTATTAAAGAGGCTATCGTTCTTCCAGTGAGTTTTTTTGGCCCCTTCATCAAAGATTAGGTGGCTGAGTGTGTTTGTGGTTGTAGCTGTTTCTTGCAGTCTGTTCCATTGATCCTCAGGTCTGCTTTTAAGCGAGTACCAGGTTGATTTTATAACAGTAGCTTTGTAGTATAATTTCAGGTCAGAGATTATGATT
>NW_004955490.1:6534485-6557081 GCF_000276665.1 Chinchilla lanigera
GTGGAACACACTGTATACATCTACTAAGTCCATTAGTTCACAGCTTTGGTTCAGATCTGTTATTTCCTTGCTGATTTTTTTTCCAGTTGACCTATCTCTTTGTGTCAATGGGGTGTTGAAGTCCCCTGTTGTAATAGTGTTATTAATTATATGGGTTTTCATGCCTGTTAAGAATTGTCTTATATAATTTGGAGCTCCGACATTTGGTGCATACATGTTTATGATTGTTATCTCATCCTCTTGCAGCTTTCACCTGAGTAGTATGTAGTGACCTTCTCCATTTCTTTTGATTTTTGTTGCTTTGATGTTTACACTGTCTGCAAGCAGAATACCTACCCCTGCTTTTTTCTGGGTTCCTGTTGCATGAAGGATTGTTTTCCATCCTTTGACTTTTAGTCTATGGATTTCCTTTTGAGTGAAATGCATTTCCTGTATACAGCATATCATTGGATTTTGTTTTCTAATCCACTCTGCCCATCTGTTTCTTTCTTTCTTTTTTTTTTTGTTTTTTAATCCACTCTGCCCGTCTATTTCTTTTGACTGGAGAATTGAGGCCATTTACATTTATAGTTATAACTCATGTGGATTGATTTGTCATCGTCATGTTATTTACTTGCATTGGTGTCCTACTTTTTCTACCTGTTTACTTGCTTGGTCTTCTTGATGTTTCATTTCTACTGTTTTTGTTCTAATTGCGGTCAGATTTTTCTGTGTTTTCAATATCTTTGAGTACTCTTTGTAATAGTGGCTTGGCACTCATGAAGTTCTTCAATTGTTCTTTGTAATGAAAGTATTTTATTTCTCTGTTGAATTTGAGGGATAGTTTGGCAGGGTACATCAGTTGGTTGGGAGCTGTTTTGTCTCAGGACCTGTAATA
This sequence comes from Chinchilla lanigera, assembly GCF_000276665.1. NCBI lineage: Eukaryota > Metazoa > Chordata > Mammalia > Rodentia > Chinchillidae > Chinchilla > Chinchilla lanigera. Next base: position 6,535,363 of record NW_004955490.1, read on the forward strand.
CTTGGCTCCAAGCTCTTCTCGATTGAATGGTTTGTGCTGAGAAGTCTGCCGTGATTCTGATGGGCTTTCCTTTATAGGTAACGTGTTTCTTTTCTCTAGCAGCTTTTAATATTCTGTTCTTTTGCAGGAGATGTAGGAACTATACTATTATATGTCTGGGTGTAGTTTTATTTTGGTTCTAGTTGTTTGGTATTCTATTGCCTCATTTACCTGAGTATCAGGTTCTGTTCCCATACTTGGGATTTTCTCTGCTATTATTTCTGCAAATATTCTTTTTATGTCAGTTGTGTTGCCTCCTGCTGTTTCATTGACTCCTCTAAGTCACACATTATTCCTCTTTGCCTCATCTTGCAGCTACTGCATGGACTTTTCCTGGATCCTTGTTGATTTTACAAGATTCTTTCTTTCATGGTCACTAGGTGCCACGTTGTCTTCAAAGTCTGAGATTCTATCTTCAGCTTCATTCAAGTGGTTTTGGCAGCTTTCAATGGAAGCTTTGTTTCCCTGGAAGTTTCTTTGAATCTGGTTCATGCGTTCTATATCCTTTCTATATTTTTCATTGAATGCTTCTGTCCATTCCCTTTGTTCTTCTATTTTCTTATGTGTTTCTTTTTCAGACTTTTTGAGCAGTTCTTTCATTACTATTGTCATTTCATTTTTTGCCTGAGAGATTATTTCTGATCTCATCTCTTCTATGGCCTTATGGAGTTTTTTCTTTACTTCCATTGCAATCATTTCAGCTATTTCAGGCATGTGTTTACCAAGTTCTCCTATGTCAATGTCACCTGGACTTTTGAGTGGAGTGGAGTTCTGGGATTGTGTCTTAGTCCTTCGTTTTGTCTTGTTTGCTACCGGATGCAGAAAGTTCAGTTTCCCTCTTCACTGGCTGCACAGCAAAGGCCACTAGTGTCCCTAGTTTTCCTGTTGGTCAGGTTTACCCCTCAGTGACCCGTGAGAAGCACCACTTATTCTCAGGTTTTCCAGCAGTTGTTGATTTGTATCTTTTTTTCCCTGGTCTCAGACATGGGCATTTGTGTCAGCTGATGACAGACCATCTCATCCAGCATCTCCTTGCAGTTTAGGGCACGTGCACGGCCCAGACTCATGTTGCAGTGGTGTGACAATCTCGGTCGATTGGGCCTATGTTCCCAGGCAGTTGAGGGTACAGTTAAAACTCAGACACAAAGTGTAGGTTCGACAGTTTGTGGACCACCTGATTCTGTGTCTCCAGTCAGTTCAGGACACATACAGGAACCATATGCAGGACTGACAGGCAGCAATCCCACACTGCCCGTGCCTGCGACCCCCTAGGGTGTCTGGGTGCAAGTAAAGCACGGATTTGAATCACGGGATCAGCAGCTCTTGGAGCACTTGCTCACTCAGAGCAGTGCGTGTAGGGAGGGGCTACATGTGTCCACCCCCAGCCAGAGAAGTCCCTGGGGCTTCTGAGTGAGGACCTCCTGTCTGCTGTGGGTGCACAGAGGGCAGAGAGTCAGTATGTTATGGTGGCAGGGTTCTGGGTTGCCCGCTCTGCCTCCAGGAATTAGATGGGAAATACCTGACTCTCTCTGTGAGTTTCAGCTGGGAACCATGGCCATGTGAGTAAAGCATGGACTCGAACCACGGGACCAGCAGCTCTTGGAGTGCTCTCTCACTTGGCGCCTCAGTGGTCTGATTTAGTAATCATGGAACTTTGATCTCAACACAACATACTCTAGATCTAACCACCTTCTGAAAAGAACTCCCCGAATGACTGCATGAGGCTTTGAGGGGATATCTAGACACAAGCCATAACAATGTGTGTGTGTGTGTGTGTGTGTGTGTGTGTGTGTGTGTGTAAATAACATAGCTACAAGAAGATACAAGTGAATAGAGAATAAAATTTAGCTAAGGGTGTGAATGACTCAAGTGATAGATGGTGTTCATTAACCACTTACCCATTCAATTAGTTAAATACAGGATGACCAAAAATTGCATATTTATCATTAATTTTTATACAGCAATTTATAGAAAATATAAAAATGACAATTCTATCAAATTTGTTCAGTACAAGAAATGACTGGGTAAAATGACACTTGCCTAAACTGTGTTCATGTTAGTACATAAACAAACACTCTGCCCAAGTGACACTTGAAGTAGACCATGAATTGGTTAAAAATGAGTGAGAGAAATGAATAGATACTTCATAGAAGAAGAAGTACAAACAGCCAATAAACACATGAAGGAATGCTGAAAATTGGTAGCCATTAGAGAAATGCAAATTAAAACTACACTGAGATTTCATATTATCCTAGAAAAAATGACCATTGTCAAGATATCAAACAATAATAAATGCTAGTAAGCTGTGGGGAAAAAGGAGCCTGTCTCCACTGTTGATGGAAATGTAAGCTAGTACAACTATTATAGAAATCTGTGTAGAAATTCCTCAATAAACTAAAACTAAAAATTCCGTTTTACACAGCTACTCTCCTCTAAGTATCTTCCTGAAATTGTTAAAGGTACAGTAATAAATGTATACCCATGTTTATTGTACCACAATTTATAATACCTACATCTTAAAAGCAGCCTATATATCGATCAACAGATGAGCAGATAAAGAAAATGTGATACAATAATACCTCAGTTCATGAATGCTGCTGTTAGCAAGCAATTCAGTTTGCTAACAGACACATTAGCAAAATTTGGTTTCCATTGGCAAACTCCATGTCAGGTGATTAACATGACCATGACCATGACTATCTTCCCTGTATGGACAAGAATGTGGCCGTCTTTTGCAGAATCATGGAATGAGTTAAGTTCATGAACTGAAGTGCCACTGTACTTACACATAATTTAGTACTACATTACCATAAAGTACTACATTACCATTTAGTACTACATTACCATAGTAGCACATTATTATAAAAGAAGATAAACTTGAGTCATTTGTGTGAAAATGGTTGCACCTTGAATGCATAATATTAGGTGAAATAAATGAGGCAGAAAAGCTCAAATATATGGTTTCTCTTATGTGATGTTATGGCTTGTACTTACTGTCTCCCCAAAGCTTCATGCAGTCATAAGTGGGGTTCTGGGAGGTGGCTGAACCATGCATGTGTGATGCTGGATCTAGGGTGTGGGATTCTAAATTAATCCACTGATTGGAATTAGCATAGTTCTAGGTGTGGCTGAATGCATTTACTGAAGAAAGAAGATCTCTGGTGGTGTGCTTGACACCACCCAAAATGTTTGTAGCCTGTATGGGATAAAAGGGAAAGGTAAGCTTACTTCTGCTGCTGCTGGCTACCTTCTACCTGCCACCCCATGAACTGGTTATCTTCTGTGATTCTCCTTCCACCCTGTTTTAAAACCAGCTGACTATGGACTGAAACCTTTACAAACTGTGAACTAAATAAATATTTTCTCCGTTAACTTTTGGTGTCAGGTATTTTGTCTCAAAAGTGAAAAGAGTAACCAAGGCATATGAGAAACCCAAATTATAAAGAAGGAGCAGAATAAAAAGTAGATAAGAGGAGGTGGGTAGAAGGATCTTTTTCAAATGGGAAGGTGATCAAGAGATGGAGGGAGAGTGGAAGGAGAGGAGGGAAAGGGGATGAAAAAAGGAATTAGAATGTGTTATGTATATGTACCTACTTCACACAAGGAATGTGAACATTATATATGTCAAAGATATACTGTTAAAGTTTTAAAAAATAAAATATAAAAAATAATGAAAAATGAACCTTATTTATTAAGCATCTCTGTTGTGCTAGGTTCTTTAAATATATTGCTTCAAAATAGGGCTATAAACTATTGTATCAATTATATTTATGACAAACTGAGGTTCAGGTAGGTAAAGTAACTTGCCTAAAAACACATATGTAGTAATTGGCAGAACTAGCGCACAAATGGGACTCACAGTCTTGAAGGTTCATGCTCTTCATTAGTATATTAAGTTCCTCTTTAAAGATAGATGTGTTTCTGTGTGCAAGGAAGAAAGACCTAAAATAAAATAGTGTGTAAAAGACAATGACTTCTGAAGGAGGAAGAGTTAAGAATGTGCTCAGCAATAGGATTCTGAGTTGGTGCTGCTAGTGATGGAATGTAGGAGGAAGAATCAAGTAGTGTTTTGAAACAAGATTGTAAATTGGTGTTTCATTGGCCAGATCCAGCCAGCACACACTGTTTGTTTGGCCTGAAGATTTCTTAAAATATCAAATTTATTTCTAGTGTCTAAAATAAGAATCTTTCACATAAAAATGCTAGTTTTCTTTTTCTATTCCCCAAAATAAAAAGTCTTAGAATTCAAAATCCTACCAGGCAAAATCTACTGGAGCCAGATTGTACATACACTGGGCATTTGCATTCTAATTTCCTAGAATCTCCACTGCATCTTGAAGTGGAATTTTTCACTTATTGAGTTACCTACGTGAAGCATAGTGATTTATAAGAGATAATTTAAATGGTTATAGTGGATGGTTCTTTGTTTTCTGTGAAGAAGATGCATCGTCTGAGAGGCATGGCAGAGAAAGTAGACCAAGACTTTTTTCATGAGATGACTGAAGGTGTTGAAAAGCCCAAATGCATCATTTGACTAATATTTGAAAGGTTCTGAAACCATATTAATGTCATCCATGAGCCCAGCTGATGGTTAGTGTGTTTTTTTATTGTGCATTGGTTTGGGTACAGTAGGGTGTATTGAATTTTTTTCTTGTTTGTTTATACTCAGGGTTGTATTGTAACCAGTCCTTAGTTGACAAGTAGAGAGGATAGTTAGGAAATAGAGTGTCTTAGGTAAGGTTGGCCTGAAGTTAGCAACAGTAGGGCTGTTCAGCTATTTCAAAGGAACTGGATGTAGCCAAATTTATTATTATCTCTTGAAATGGAGGCAAAAGGTTTGATGTAATAAAATTAATAGGAGAAAGATGGCCCAACTATGTTAGATACTGAAAGGAACTTTGGAAAACAAAGAAATATTATTCAGCCATAAAAAGAATGAAATATTAAATAATAGGAAGTAAGTAGATCTTTCTCAATTGGGAAGGGGATCCAGAGATAGGAGAAAAGGAAAGAAAGGGGATAAGAGAAGGAATTGGGTTATGTTCTGTACATGTACCAACTCTACACTAGGAATGTAAATGTTGTATACTGCAAACATGTACCATAAAAAGTTAAAAAAATTTTAAAAAGAAATTAAATATTGATACATGCTTCACTATAAATGAACTTTGAGAATATTATGGTAGGTGAAAGAAGCCAGATAAAAATACATTATATCAATCCATTTATATGAAATATCCAAAATAGAGAAATCTATAGAGACATAAAATAGGTTAGTGGGTGCTTACGTATTGGCAGAAGAGTTTCAAAGTAATGAATATATGGGACTTCTTCTTAGAGTGAATAAAATATTAAAAATTAGATAATGTTGATAGTTGTACAACTCTTTTAAAATGCTAAAAGACTTGAGTGTGCACTTTAACTGAATTTCATAGTATGTAAATAATTTTTCCATAAGGCTGTTAAAAATGAATTAATCATTTATATATTTATATATTTATCTCATTCTCCTGACCTCTCTTCTGTTCTCTGTGTAAATGTGGTTGGAGATTGTCATTGAATAAAAAAAATGGAAGTTTACTTACATAACTGCCTACACTGCATTGTTTCCTAAACTTAGGATGAAAGAAAGAAATTCAAGAGATTTCTATTCTTTATTGGGGTTTATATATACTTTTGCTTAACTCTCCAAAAGGCCTTTAAGTCACTGCCTGTTAATAGTTCAGTTTAAGTCAGATAAGAGAGAAGAGTAAAGATCATTGCTCAGTGCAAAGGTTTCATTCAAACTGAAAGTCACTTTGACCACATTGTTAATTTATCTGTGTATATATTTACCTTATTCTCCAAATCACTTTCCTCTGTACATATATTCTCAATCTAAATGTGGTTGAAAAGTATCATTGAATACAAAAACAATTTAGCAAGCTAACTAACTGAATAACTATAAAACTCCAAACAGCACATAAAGTTCTCAGTCTAGCACTGAAAAGGACCTTGAATTGGAGGAATAAATTCTAGACAGATCCAGACATCAGAGAGTCCTTTTTATTAACACATCTATGATGAAAGAAGTGTCCTTGCCTCATCTGCCAATGTCTTCTATTGTGAAAACTAAATACAATGCTGAAATACGTCAGAGAGTGTTTCAGGGAAGAACCTTGGGCCTCTAGGAAAATTTTTGAGGAATAAACAAAGAAAGTGGTATGCAAAAAAGAAGAGTTATCTTTGGGGTGTGAGAGGAACTAGTCTTTACAAGATGTCTCATAAACAGCTCTAAGTAGGCAGAGAGTACTCTAAGACCACAAATAAATTACTCTACCTATGATAAAAATCTTTACTACTGATGTGGAAAAAAGGACTATAAAGTGGAAATTCCAAGACAATTTCGAGTTTTATCTAAGACTTCTTTCTCAATTTAAAATTCAATGTTTTCCTCCTGTCATTTTATCAGTGGGCCAGAGGTCTGATAAGACGGCTTCCTTTCTACACTTGGGACACTGCCATTTCACTTGGAAGAAGTAATAGACTTGCTTTCCTGATCTGGCTCACAGCTCAGTGGAACAAGAGGCACAGGAGATGTGGGACTACAGAATGCAGAAGCAGGCCTACATGATAATTCCAGGGTAAACTGGAATAGACTTTGATGTGAGTTCTCTATTCCTATCACTGTGAATGTTGATCACCCTGTAAATCACCTTGCTTTGCCTAATCAGTGTGAAAATTGAATACAGAGCATAGTTTATGTCTTAGTCCACTTCTGTTACATAATAATATTATCCTACTGACTGGATAATCTATAAAGGGTAGTAATTTCTTTCTCAATTCTTTGGAGGCTAGCAGACCACGATCAAGGGACCAGTGGGTTGACATCAGTTTTCTGTGTCCTTTAGCGGGAAAGAATGCTGTACTTTTAGATGGCAGAAGGGATAGAAGTGAGAACAGTAAAACTTTGTTAAGCTCTTTTGCAATGGCACCAAACCCAATTCATGAGAAGTTAATAATCTCCTAAGGACTATACTTATCACTACCATAAGAAATTAGGTGCTTGGATGGCATTTGAATTGTAGCATTCTATCCAAGTCCCTAAATGCATGTATTTATTATATGAAAAAATAAGTTCTATCAATCCCAAAGGCCTTTCTAATGTCAACGTCCAGTCTCATCTACGTCAGACATAGTTGAAGCTCAAAGTTGGGTTTCATCCTAAGGCAAGGTCTACCTCCATCTATGAGCCTGAAATCAAATACATTATGTGCTTCCAAAAACTCGTGGTGCAGGCATAGAAAAGATACTCCCATTCCAAAAGGAAGAAACCAACAGGAAGAAGGTGGTAACAGGTCTCAAGTAAATGCAAAATTCAACAAGGTAAGTGGTGTTAAATCTTGATGTTTGCAAATTATCTTTGACTCAATGTCTTGCTTTCTGGATACAATATGGCAGGTGATGGGCACAAGGCTTGAGGAGATTACTCATATAGCTTTGCTAAATACTTTCTGTGCCTCAGCTCTCATGGATTGAAGTCTACCATCCACAACCATATTAGGTTAGTGTTTCATTTAGTAGATCTACAGATACTGAGTGTTTAGGGCAGCACAACCTCATGAGTCCAATAGGCAGTCTTCTAGTTGAAACTGTGGTGGCTTTCATTGCATGGCTCTGAAATTTAGGGGGATGTATCCAAGCCTCTATAACTCATATGCTCTGCACATCTACAAAGCTAGCATCATATTGATATTTACCACCTGAGTTCTCTATCTCCATCAATTTTAGTATAGTCTATTTTTACTGCTGTTATAAGTAATATAATGTATTTCCTACACCTGAACCCACTTAAGTCATAGCTGGGGTTCTCCAGGAGTGATTCTCCAGGGTAAAAGGAAAGGAAACTTGAAAATTTTTCTGCAGATCAAGACTTAAGGTCCCATAGGTTCTTTGGGTTCCTCCTTTGAATTTGTTTTGCATTCAAGGCCCTAGCACTAAGCTTGTGATGAGCGAGGCAACTTGAAGATCTCCACAATGCCTTAGGGGCCAATTGTGTTGATGAGGAGGACTTGACTTTTTTCTATACATATTAACCAGTCTCCATATCCTTGGTTTTCTCTCTTAAACAAATTTTTTCTATTCTTCACATTGGCAGGTTGAGAATTTTCCAAGTGTTTATGTCCTGCTACTATTTGGTTATGAATTTCATCTTTACATCATTTTTTGTTCTCACACTTTACTGTGAGCAATTCTAAGAAGCCATGCAGCTCTCTTAATGTTCTGCTGCCTAGATAAATACATCTTAATTCATTGCTCATAAGTTCTAAAAGTTCATTGACACTTTATAAAAAAAAGAGCATTTCCTCCAGTTTCCAAAATCACATTCCTTATTTCCATCTGAGATATCACTGTATCATCTTTTACACTGACTTATTTCTACATTCTATTCATGACCACATATGAGAATTTCTCTATAGTTCTCCCCTGAATCTTGTTAGAATTTTCCATAATAATTTGCTCAAAACAATCTTCACTTTTTATAACATACATTGTTCCAGCCTGTGTGCATTACCCATTTCCAAATCCAGTTACTTCCATACTCTCAGATTCATTCATTCCTTAGTACCCATGGGGGATTGGTTCTAGGACCCCTGTGAATACCAAAATCTGTGGGTGTTCAAATCATCATATACAAAATGATGCATTATTTGAATGCAACCTATATACATCTCCCATATATTTCAAATAACCTCTATATTACCTATGCTATTGTATTGTGTAGAAAACAATGACAAGAAAAAAGTCTATGCATGCTCAATACAGATGCAGTTTTTTCTCCAAATATTTTAAAGCACAGCTCCTTGAATCTGTGGAGGCAGAAACCACAGATATAAAGGGCCAACTGTATTTCTTATAAAAATACCCTCACTTCTCTGGTAATAATTTTTGTTTTAGTCAATTTATACCTCTATTATAAAATACCTGAAATTAAATAATTTCTAAACAACATAAATTTATTTCTCATAATTCTAGAGTCTGGGAGTCAATGCATTGTCATTTTTGTTGTCTGATGAGGGCCTAGCCTTCACTTCTAACTTATGGCAACTTATTCCTACATCCTGTTCAGGGGAAAATGCTATATCTTTCATACAGAAGGTGAAAGGGCAAAAATGAACTTCTTCATCAAGGCTTTTTAATTTCTATTTTTTATTAAACCATATTAGTCGTACATATTAATGGTATTCACAATGATTTTTACATACATGCATGGAATTTGCACTGGCCGTGTCCCTTTATCGTTTCATCTAGCCCTCTTATAAGGCACTTACACTCATTCAGGAAGGCAGAGTCCTCATTCTCTTTCGCCTTCCAAAGGCAACACCTCTCACTGTTGTTACATTAGGGATTACATTTCAGCACGGAATTTAAAGGGAATAAAAATATTCAAACCAATGCCCCTGTATTTCTCAAGATTTATTATGCTTTTAAATTGGATCTTGTTAAATTGCACGGAGGACAATGTGTACTTGCATGGCAAAAGAAAAAGAACAAGAGAGCATACTAGTACCTCCCCCAGCCCTTTAAAAGGCACTAATATATTCATGAGGACAGAGCTCTCATGACCTACTCACTTCATAAAAGGACTTATCTCTTAACACCACCACACTGGGGATCCAGCTTCAGCAAAGTATTTCAGGGGACGTTGAAATCATAGCAGTTTGGAACTATATTATGCATGATTCTATGGGGGTAGCCCAGGGTCCAAAAGAGTCCATCTTTTTTGCTGTTGGCATTACTATTAATATAGCTTCAGAAAGTGTACTCAGAAGAAAAAGCCTTGGCACAAAATAGCCATTGTGTGGAGGTTCGAAAGCACTCTGGAAAATGTGAACAATAGAGGACAAAAGTAAACTCACTTGCACTAATTCTAGGGCTCCTTTTTCTTTATCAGTTTAAGAAAATAACAAAGAAGAAACTCAGCTTTGACAAACACCTCTGGTGACCTGATAATGCTATCTTAATCCCTAAGATTAGCCTTCCCCAAAGGGCAGAACAGACAGATCTTATTTCCCCAAATTTCTTATATTTATAGCTACATTTGTTATTCTATCTTTTGAGAACTATTCTTTTGGGTTAAATGTTACAACAATGCAACAATAATACAAAAGGAAAAATGACACATTAATCCATCAACTACATTTCACACCTCTGAGAGAATTCATTCTCAATATACCAGAAAGGAAAGTAGGTCCCTGACTTGGATAATGGAATGTTTTCGGGAAAGCTTGAGGTGTGAGGCTGGACAGAGTGATTCGGATAAAGGAAGATGATGGTGCTGAAAGGACAGGTGAAAGGATGCTCAGTCAGCTCTTTTGTAGTTGTATGTGAGCTCAAAGGAGAATGTTTAAAAAGGATTCTTTTGCCCTCCCAGACAAGCCAAGAAAACTAAGGGTTGTAATTACAGAGACTAGTGTGGAAGCAAGAGATTTGGCGACAGGAGAGACCTACTTGCACCGTGGCATTCTTGTAAGTGACAATAAAAGATAGTAGCTTTTAAGCAAAAAGGTATTTTTACAAGAATTTCTGTTTGTGCGTTTGTGGTTTTGGTTACCTTGATAACAAGTATGAGAGAGAATAGGGAAGAGAGAATAACAATAAAGACTCAGTGCATAGGAATGGAAGTGAGGTTGGGAGAGATGGCAAGATCCATGGTATCTAAAGCTCTCATCTGGAGCCCTCAGAAATTCTTGTTTCCTCTCCTCCTGTATCCTTCTATTTTCCATTTCCTTCAACTTTACCTCTTTTGCCTCTATTTTCCCAGGACTTTTTCTCTCTGTCTGACTTCTGCTTTGTTTGAGTGCCAAAGTTGTCCTTGCACTTGTCAGTGTAGTTTTGCCTACAGCTCCAACTAACTTACAGCTGGTGTCCTTTAGTACTTATAGTTTTGCTGGCAGACATTGTTTTCCCATGTCAAATCACAAAATGGACCAAAAGTCTACATAAGAAATGTTAATTACCTGCTCATCAATTAATGGTATGCAGCTGGTGTGTGTGTGTGTGTGTGTGTGTACATGTGTGTGCATGTGTGTGTGTGTGTGTGTGTGTGTGTGTGTGTGTGTTTTCAGAGCTACACAGGGAGCCCTGACAGCTTGTCATTTGACTTGGGATCTGGCTCCAATGGAGTTGGAGGGAAAATTTTGTGCTATAATGAAGGACCTGTATGAATTGTTCTATTTCTTCTTTGTATCCAAGCTGTTCCCTATTATCCCCTCTAGTAAGGACTTCTCTATCACAAGTTGCCGTTTTGATAGACATTCCAACCAGTAAGCTGGGAAAATATAAGGAATGTTAATTTACCCTGAAGCTCCTTCTTCCTCCATAGCATCAATTTCTTCCCATTCCCTTTAGCACTAGACCGAGAGAATACAACCACTCAATGCCTGCCCTAGGGGAATCAGATCCCAGGTCCTTTTGGAGAGCCAACTGGAACAGGAAGTCCTACTGGGCACTTAGCTCTCTCAATCTACCAGTTTGTTCTAAGTATCACAAGGGTAAAAATAGTTGTAATTTGAGGGAGAGAAAAGTAAGGACAGACTTCTGTCCCAACTCCATAGCTGGCTGGTGTGGAACAGTGAATGGGTGAGAATTTTGTGGGTTATGAAGGAGTAGGGGAGCCCATGCTTTCCTTTGTACTTGAAGGGCTATTAAGGATAGGGTGTGGGGAGCAGCACCCCTATTTCTAAACTCGTTTTTCCTCTCCTAGAATCTGAAGTATGTGATGGTTGATTGCATCAAGTTCAGTAAGAAACACCCAACTAAATTGGCTCAGCATAGATTTTAGTGTGAAAGACTCACTCTAGGGAAGATTATCACCAGAATGGTATAAAAGAGAAACAAAAAAGGAAGGATTGCTTCTGTTTCTTTGGAGGGGCTCCGGTCTTTGACTTCCCCATGGAAGTCATTACCAGTACAGACTTGTCAGCCTCCAGCACCAAACATTGAGGCTTCCAGTGAAGAACCTTCAGCATGTTATCACATGATCTTTGGCCTTCTGATTCCGACTCTTATGGGACACTACAGTGAGTTCCAGCCTTCAACAGGATCCTTCAGATGCACAGTGCACAGACACATCTTTTACATTCTTCCACACCTGAATCAGTGGATGGTCATCATAAGCCAGTCTTGTAAATTCTTATGTTTGTATATCTTGTATTAAATCTGTTTTTCTAGCGAACACTAACTGATACAAAATTAGGTACTGAGAGTGGGGTCATTTATGTGACTGTACCTGACCATGTGGTTCAGGAGCCATTGGAACTGGCTGGTAGGAAGAGGTTGGAAAGTTTAGAGATGCTGACTGAAGAAGCAGCCCTGGAATGCTTTAAGCTATACTTCATGGGAAATTCTTGTCAGAGCTCAAAAGAACACAATGCAGAAAGAAATGCTTCTGGTAAAGGACAAGGTCAGGATGTTTCTGTTTGGAAGCACTGCATTGTCTATTGGACTCCAGATGATGTGTATTAGACCTTGGCAGAAAGTTTGTCTGCATTTTGCTCACATCCTGAGACTTTGCTAGAGACCGAGATTAAAGGCAGAAAGCTAGTTAATCTTGCAGGAGAAATTTCCAGTCTAATATTGAAGCTGTGGTATGACTACTGCTGGGGGCTTTTAGCCAGATGTATGTTGAAAATTGAGAGCAAAGATAGCAGCAGAATGATTTAAAATGCTTTGACTTTGGCCAGAAAGGAAGCTCCAGTAAAGTAGCATGCTGCAAGATGGAGTAGAGGAAACATTGGCCACTGAAAAGATTAGCAAGAAAAAGCCATATTTCAGAAGTGGACAATAGAAAAGATGGTCTGAGGACATCACAGGAACCAGCAGTACTCCACCCTTTGCAGCCCCAAAATTGCAACAGTTAAAAACTTTGCTTTGAAAAGAGAGACCCAAGCACCATATTCCAGAATGGCAGAAGCCTAAGGAAATTGCTTCTTGGGATTTGGTTGATAGTTACTCAAAGCCCTACACCCAATTGAGATGGCGGTCTGGCTACTGCTTCAACTGGGGGCACATCTTGGCATCATCTATGTGGTATTGGCTTTAGGTGCATGCAGAATGTTGTGGAGCCGGGAAGGCTTCCACCAGAATTGAGAAGAAGGCTTGGGAGGCCAGTCAGTGTGTCCCTGGGAGGGCAGTGTGTAAAGCTGTGAGTGTGAAGCTGAAAGTGCAGTGAGACCCTAGATGTTTGGAGAAGTCAGGAATGTGGATTGTCTGAGGAAAATTGCAAAGAGGGAGCAGAGCCAACCAAGCCCTTTGGAGTTCACATCTTGCCACTGATTGCCAGGACTTAATATTTGCCCTGCTGGATTTTGGATTTGGTTGGTCTCATTCTTTTGTATGTCCCTATTTGTTCCTTCTGCAATGAGGGTGTTTATTTTGTGCCATTATATGCTAGAAGTGTTTCTTTCTTTTCATTTATACAGGGGCTCACAGCTAAGAGCTCGCTTTAAATTTCTGAGACTTTGGACTTAGACTTTTCAGCAATGCTAAAACTGTTAGGATTTTGGCAACTCCTGGAGATGAACTATTTTTTTTATAAAGGGATATACATGAGTCTTTGGAGGGCCAGGGGCAGAATGTTATGATTTATACCTAGATGTTCCCCCAAACATCATTCAGTCATATGTGAGGCTTTGTGGATTTTGGACTGGTTGGATCTAGGGTATGTGATGTTAGGATGAAGGATGTGATGCTGGGATTGATTCATGGTATGATCCTAGGGTTAAAGCTGCTCTACCCTGTGTGTGAGTACTATGCATCCTAAGGATGGGTAGCCTGAATAGGATAAAAGGGACAGAAAGAGCATCACTGTTTGTTACTTGGTGATGATACTACTTTGATGCTTTCCATCTTCCTACCTTTTACCTGCCTTGAACTGTTTCTATGTGGTGGTGCCTGTCTACCATTCCATCCCATATTAGAATGAGCCAACTATGGACAAACCTCTATGAACTATAAACTGAAATAATTTCCTCCTTTAACGTTGAGTGTTTGGTATTTTGCCTTAGCAATGAGAAAAGCAAGAATGATAAGGAGAAAACACCTTGACATAGATGTTTAAAAGTTAGGTACTTTCCTGAGGCTCCAGAGCTGGGACTCTGAGTCTCACATGGCTTCTTTGACCCAAAAATTCAATTTATCACACTAGCTGTATCAGCAGCACAGCTCCTGCTGATACAGCTAGTATGATAAATTGGAAAGAGGCACACAGACTATCGTACTTCCAGGATAAAACAGAGTCATGGTAGTTGGATGGGTGATAAAGAAGTGATAGGAATTTGTACATGAAATTGAAGAGTAGGTGACCCTTAGAAGATTTCACTAGAAAGTGTAGTGATCTCTGAAATCTATGTGTGCTTCCGAAGCTTCCTATAAAGCAGTACATAAAGTAGGTGCTCAAGAAATGTTTGCTTAATAGAAATGGGGAATGACGTCATATTCTTGGAAGACCATTGCCTAGGGTCTATTTAGCCCATCCAGATTTCTTGGAGAGAAGGACTGGAAAAATAGATCTATACTGATTTTCAAGACATCCCGTATCACAGTATATCTGGGCTAAATCCATGATATATATAGACAGAAAATTCCCTTTCAACAACAGAAGAAAACATGATTTGCAACATGCATTAAACTCTAAGGATCAATGGAGTGTTTGAGATACACAAAGGTAAAGTGACTTTTGTGCTTCTGCAGTGGACTGAGGAAGAAAATGAGAACATAACTTAGGCATCTAATGCCCATTTTACTAACGATTCAAATTTTATTTGAGTAATTACAATGGTGAAAATGCAAATTCCTTTTCATTCAGTTTTTGGGGCTGTACCTAGGGCTTTTGCACCATTCAGCTGCATTTTGAGTCCTTTAAAATTTTATTTTTATTTTTATTTTTGAGAGAAGGTCTTGTTAAATTGCTAGGTTGCCTCGGCTGGGTTAAAACTTGTGATTCTCCTGCCTCAGCTTACCAAAGCTCTGGTTTTATAAGTCTGCACTATTGTGTCCCACTAGAAATTTCATATTTTGGTAGGTTTACATATTACTAATCTAAATATGGTTAGTTTATCATAGTAGAATTATGCTTACTCATCACAAGAAAATAATTTCCTCTCACTAATTTAATTGTATTTCAAAGAATGTTATACAGAATTACAGCAGTGTTTACTATAATATTTTGTTTTTAAAATTAATTTTATTGGCACACCTTTGACATACATAATGATCACATTCATTATAGGCCATTTTTATCTGTACATAATATATCTTGATTCTTCTTCTTTTCCCCATTTGTCTCTCCTCCATTCAACCCTTATTCTTGTCCACACTTACAAAAGCTTTGTTTCCATTTTTCCTCCATTCTCTTTTCATCTTTTTCCCTTTATCTGCTTTCCCTTTATCTCTCCCTCCATTGTTCCCCTTCCCATTTGAATATTTCCTTCCGACTTCCAAATATCTGTCATCCATTTTGATCCTTATTTATCCTTCCAGTTTCTCACACAAGAAAAATGCTATGATATTTAAATATATATGACCAATTTATTTCAATTAAAAGTATGGTCTCACAGTGCATCCATTTACCTAAAAGTTTCTCAAGTTTTCCTTTTTTATAGCAGTGTAGTAGTCCAGTGTATTTAAAAACCACATTTTCTAGAATTCAACATGGCTGAATAGAGAAGGAGGCACTCAGTGTTACTAAGAGAAAGTGGAGTTAGTCAGAGAAAATCAAGTAAACCCAGGTAACTGGAAGAAATGGAGGGACATATATTCGGATGTGAAAATCAATCTGAAATAAAACATAAACAAAAAGTTTGGTTTTCAGACAAAATTTAGATATAACAATTTATAAAGCTGTGAAGCAATCCCCAGGATTGCCTGTGGGACTGACACCTGCAGGCAGAGCAGGAGCCACCATTCTGGAAAGCACCCCAAAACTAATGGACTCCAGTAATGTGACAAACTCAAGCAAGAGAAGATACATTTGGCATATAAAGCACTTTTCCTTTTTGTCTTTCTCTAAACAGAGGACATTGCAGCCTTCCACCACGTTTTGTTGGCACACACAGGGATGAGTGACTAGGAAGCTGCTCTCTCCCTGATGGGCCACCAGTGTGTGTGTGTGTGTGTCTATGTGTGTCTGTGTTATATACCATAGTGGCTAAGTGGAAACCCTAGTGACAAAAAGGATAGGGACCTCAGTGGTAGCTGTGAAGGGAACGAGTGGAACGGCACAATGGCTCCTGCCCCATGGCCAGTGGCATGAGAGAGAAACTGACGCAGGATATAAGCAGCTTTGGGCCATAGGAGTAAGGAGTAAGGAGTAAGGAGTGGAAAGTCAGTTCTCCCCCATGAAAGAGGAGAGAAAAGTGAGTGTTAGTATCCTTGGGCTGTTTCTTCAGCAGTGGCAAGGGCATTGAGTCTGCGAACAGCAAACTTCTGAACCTGTGACCAGCAGCAGGAGAGCATAGAGACAGAGACATGCCACTGGGAGTGGAACAGTAGAAGAGAGGAGGCTGTGGAAGGACTGAGAGGGGCAAACTGTACACAGACTGGGAGCAGCTATAGGCTGTCTCTGTCTGAGGGCTCCATAGTAACCAGGAGAGTGACAGACACAAATAGGGTAAGGAGACCTAGGGGAGCCACTGAGGAACATACGGAAAGTTGCTAGCTAAAGGCTGCCCTCAGTTGCCACATCAGTAGGCCAAGGTTAGCCCACTTCCAGCAATAACCTTATTGCAGTCTTGTTGGAGTTACCCAGCACAGTTTTGGGCTCTGACTTGTACACTACCCCATAACTATGGACAATAGAAGAATTTTGTTTTCTTCATCTTTCTTTGTCAAATGTTTCTTTTTCTGTTCAGTTTTTTTTTGTTGTTGTTGTTGCTGTTGTTTAGGTTTTCATTTTTTTTTTGTACCAGGGATTGAACTCAGGACCTTTTGCTTGCCAGGGCAGTTGCCATGCCACTGAGCTATGTCCCTGGCCCAAGTTTTTAATTTTATTATTTGTTTTATTGTGATCATTATTTTTCTCTCTTTCCTCAATTGTCTTTTTTGAATTTTTTAAATATTTGAATGTGAGTGAACATGGACTCAATTCTTTCTGGTGGACTAAGATATTCTGTTGCTTTCTCTTTTATTCTTTCTCTGCTATCCTCCTCTCTAGTTCCTTAAATCTTGGAAATCATCCTTCGTCCTTCAGCCTTGTTTTTAATATATTTATCTCCATTGATCTGCCTGTTTTGTCCCTTTTCCTGCTTAAATCCCCTACCCACTCACCCCTCCCAACACACACACATGGTAAAATCACTCTACTACAGGGACAATCACTGCATACAAGTTCTTGGTTTCTGTTGGATTTTATTATATAATGGTAGATCTTGCTCATATGGTTAAAGGTACCAAATTAATAGTTACCACAGTTTGTCAATTTTTAGACTTTGCTTGATGCTATTGTTATTGCTAATTGCACTACTTCACCTAGAATATCATATCTGTTTTAAGTAGTTATTCTCTCTTGTATGACAACCCTCTGATGGTCTGGGATCATAACTATTATCATAGTCTAGTATCAAAGAACTAGGTGCTAAGTCAAACAGATAACAACTTTTCATCCCTTATAAATTTGGAAGATAGGATCTTGAGAAAGGCACAAAGTCCAAGAACCACCTACACCCAGAAGATATTTCTGAGGAAAAATAGACATTGTCAAGGGATGCCTCAATGCTAGTGGTAAAGCAATCTACCATATGCAATTTACAAGCATTAACACAAAGAAGAAATTAAAATTTAAAAATAGAAAATGAAGAGACACAGAAGCAAAAATGCCACCCCAGATCCTCATCCCTGCCAGGACAAATCCAGGGGACAATGAGATAAAGGAAATCAGAAGCCACTCACCTAAATTTTCTAAAATGGTAGCAATAGAAGTTTTTTAAAAAGGAGATGAATGAAGCTACAGAGAACAGCAGATCAGAAATAATGTTTCAGGTGAAGAGGAGAGGTGATCAAAATTAATCTGGGGACTGTGTTGTGTCTCTAGTGTTTGATATGGCATATTGGTGTTGATGGTCTTTATGCTGGTGTTGGAGGAGGGGCACTATTGGCAGTTGTCTTAGTTGCCTGATGTGCACCATAGTCACATGCATTGGGATGGCATCCATAGCATTTCTTCATCACCTAGAGAAATACAAGCAAACCCTCACCCCCATGTTATCAGCATGGCATGGACATTCCATTGAAGTGTCTGAAGATCACACCACAGGTCAAGAGGCCTACTGTCTTTGGCTAGATATGAAAAAGTATGTTGTTAATGAAACATACTTTTATGGGTGCAGTGGAGATCCTCAAGTTGGATTCAAGAAATTTAAATATATGTTACCAATCCTAATTTTGTTGTTTGGAAGCATCTGGATTCCCTCATTTAATTGTTGATTTATGGTTAAATGAGATCTTTAAATAATTGGTTGTCCCCAAGGATTGTGTTGTATATGATGACCCGTTTGGATCTTTATAATCTGAGAAACAGGATTACAGTGGGAGCAATGACTGTATTTCTTTATTTACTTATTTATTTTTAAATTAGATTTTATTGGTAGATTTTAGATACATAATGATCACATTCATCACAGATAATTTGTATCTGTACATAATATAACATTTTTCCCGATTCCCTTACCCTTTTTGCAACCCATGCTTTCCTCTCCATTTTTAAAGCTTTGTTTCCATGTTTTCTTTTTTTCACATTCTTTTTACATTACCCCTCTTTCATTTCCCTTTCAACTCTCCCTTGTTCCCCTCCCCATTTGAATAGTTTTTTCCTGTTTTACAATACCTATTAGACATTTTGGACATAAATTTACCCTTTCAGTATCTCACACTAGAAAACCAATGAGGTATTCACACATGTCTACCCAATTTATTTTACATAAGAATATGGACTCAAGGTGCATTCACTTTCCTAGAAAAGTTTCAAATGTATCCTTTATGGCAGAATAATACTCCATTATATAAAAAAATCACATCTTCTTTATCATTCACCAGTTGATGGACACTTGGATTATTTCCAAGATTTGGCTGTTATGAACTGTGATGCTATAAACATAGGTGTGCATAAATCACTGTGGTATGATGCTTTTAATAATTTTGGGAAGATACCCAGAATAGGAATAGGTGGCTCAAATGGGGTCTCTAATTCTATTTTGTTGTGGAATCTCCATACTGATTTCCACATGGTTGTACCTGTACAAACTTCCACTGAGAATGGAGAAGGGCTTTTCCTCTACAGCCCCACCAGCATTTGTTATTGGCTAATTTCTTGATAATAGCCACTCTTTCTGAGATGAGATGGAATCTCAGTCTTGTTTTAATTTGCATCAATTGAACGACCAGTGCTTTTGAACACTTTTTCATATATTTATTTGCTGTTTCTATTTCTTCATCTACAAAGTATGTATTCCCCTCAGATGCCCATTTTTGGATTGGGTCTTTAAATTGGGGAGGTCTGATTTTTTTGAGTACTTTATATGTTCTGGAGAGTACTCCTTTGTCTGAGGAACAGCTGATAAACCTTTTTTCCAACATTGTGGGTTGTCCCTTCACTCTGTTGATTT
Organism: Chinchilla lanigera; assembly: GCF_000276665.1. Taxonomy (NCBI): domain Eukaryota; kingdom Metazoa; phylum Chordata; class Mammalia; order Rodentia; family Chinchillidae; genus Chinchilla; species Chinchilla lanigera. The sequence continues at coordinate 6,555,042 of NW_004955490.1, forward strand.
CTCTCGCTGCGGAAAAGCTTTTTAATAAGATGAGATCCCAGTTGTTACTTCTTTGTGATAGTTCCTGTGCAATTGGCATTTTATTCATAAACTCTTTGCTTACAACAATGTCTTCAAGAGTTTTGTTTATTTTATCTTCCAGCAGAAGTAATGTTTCTATTTGAATATTTAGATCTTTGATCAATTTCAAATTTAGTTTAGTGTATGTTTAAAGATACACGTCCAATTTTAAATCAGTATGTGCAAAGCCATTTTTTTCAGGACTATTTATTTAAAAAGCTACCTTTCTTCCAGTGAATTTGATTGGCACCTTTGTCAAAGATAAGGTGGCTGAGTGTGTTTCAAGTTGTTTCTGCATCTTTTGATCTGTTCCAATGCTACTTGGGTATGTTTTCTTTTTGCCAGTACAATATTGTTTTTTTCACAGCAGCTTTAAAATATAGTATTAAGTCAGGGATTTTTAAGGCCCCTGCCTTGCATGTGTTGCCCAGAATCGCGTTTGCTGTTCTAGGTCTCTTCTGGTTCCAATTGTATTTTTGAATTATTTTCTCTAATTCTGTGAGATACACTATTGGAATTTTGATGAGAATTGCATTAAATCTGTATAACAGTTTTGGAAATATGGCCATTTTCACTATTGGCTCTTCCTGCCCAAGAACAAAGATATCTTTACATTTTCTGTTATCTGCTTCAATCTCCTTTTTCAGGATACTGCAATTTTCAATGTAGAGAGGTCTTTTACATACTTTGTTATATTGATTCCTAGGGATTTCATTTTGTTGGATTCTACTGTGGAAGATGTTGTTTCCCCAATTTCTCTCAGTGAGATTTTTATATGTGTACAGGAAGAATTTTGATTTTTGAGCAATGACTTTGTGTCCAGGTATGGTAGTGAATTTGTTTATTAAATCTAGTCGTTTCTCAGCAGAGTTTTTGAGGTCGCCAGTGTAGAGTATCATGTCATCTGCAAACAATCATAATTTAACTTCTTCCTTTCCTATCATTATTCCGTTATTTCCTCCCCTTATCTCTGGCTAAATTTTCCAAAACTTTGTTAAATAATAGTGGAGACAGTGGACATCCTTGTCTTATTCCTGACTTTAGAGTGGAAATTTTCACTTTTTGTCCATTTAGTATCATGTTGGCTCTTGGCTTTTCATGGACCACCTTTATCAGATGGAGATAAAGGCCTTCTACTGCAATTTTCTGTAGGGTTTTTGTCATGAATGGATGCTGGATATTGTCCAAAGCTTTTACTGCATCTATTCAGATAATCATAGGTTTTTTGTAATATAGTGTATTACATTTGTTGATTTACATATGTTGAGCCACCCCTGGAATGAATCACACCTATTCATGTTGTATAATTTTCTTGATGACTTACTGTATTCTGTTTGCCAGTATCTTACTGAGGATATTTATATCTATATTCATTAGGGGGATTGGTCTGTAATTCTCTTTCTTAGTTGTGTCCCTCTCTGGTTTTGGTGTCAGGGTAATGCTTGATTCCAGGAATGAATTTGGGACAATTGTTTCACTTTCAATTTAAAGAGTTTGAGAAGTAGTAGTGATAAGTCTTCTCTAAATTTCATTTCGAATTCAGCAGTGAATCTATCAGGGCCTGGACTGTTCTTTGTTGGTAGGTTTTTAATTATATCCTTGATTTCACTGATTGTTATTCATTTATTTAGGATTTTTATATCTTCTTGATTCAACTTTCATAATTCATACGTATTTAGCAATCTGTCCATTTCTTCCACATTTTCCAACTTATTCAAATACAAGTTTTAAAGATGGTATATATGATCTTCTCAATTTCTGCAGGGTCCATTGTGATTTCACCTTTTCATTCCTAATTCCATGGAGTAGAGTCTCTTCTTTCTTTTTTTTGATAAGGTAGTGTATGTGTTTTTTGATTTTATTTAATCTTCCAAAGAACCAATTCTTGGGGCTGGGGATTTAGCTCAGCGGCAAAAGCGCCTGCCTGGCAAGCGCAAGGTCGTGAGTTCGGTTCCCGGTACTGGAGAAAAACCAAAAAAA
>NW_004955490.1:6557181-6563961 GCF_000276665.1 Chinchilla lanigera
AAAAAAACAAAGAACCAATTCTTCAACACATTGATAATTTGTATTATTTCTAGCCTCCAATGCATTAATTTCTGCTATGGTGTTTACAATTTTCCCAGTTGTATGAGCTTTTGGCTTAGCCTGCTCTTCTTTTTCTAGAATTTTGAGGTTTACCATTAAGTTGTTCATTTGCACTTGATCTGTTTTCCATATATGGCTATTCACTGCTATAAATTTCCCTCTTAGGACTCTTTTAATTGTGTCCCATAAATTCCAATATATTGTATAGCCATTAACATTTAATTGTAGAACCTAATTTCTTCTTTAATTTCACCTGTTACCCATTGTTTGTTCTGGAGGGTGCTATTTAATTTTCATGTGTTTATGTAGTTCTTTTTGTTTCTTTAACTATTGATTTCCAATTCACTGTACTATGATCTGATAATATGCATGGGATAATTTCAATTCCTTTGCATTACTCAAGCATGGTCTATTGACTAGTAGATGGTCTATTGTGTAGAATGTCCTATGTGCTCCTGTGAAGAATGTGTATTCTGATGTTGTGGGGTATAGCACTCTGTAGACTTCTATTAAGTTATTTGTTCAAAGGATTGGTTCAGTTCTAATATTTCATTATTGATTTTTTATCTAGTTGATCTTTCTTTTTGTGAAAATGGGTATTGAGATTCCCCAGTGCAAATGTATTTGTGCTTCTTTGATTTTTCATGCCTGTTAATATTTGTTTCATATACCTGGGTGCACTAGTATTTGTTGCATATATATTTATGATTGTTATCTCTTCCTCTTAGATTGTTACCTTTACAAGGATATAGTGAGCTTATTTGTCTCTCTTAATTAGTTTTATTCACTTTGACTGAAAATAGAATAGTTATCCCTGCTTTTTTCTGGGTTCCTGTCATATGGGATATTGTGTTCCATATTTTGACTTTCAGGCTATGAAATTAGTTTTGAATTAAATGTGTTTATTTTATGCAGGATATTGTTGTATCTTGCTTCTTGATCCATCCTGCCAGTCTGTGTCTTTTGATTGGTGAATTGAGGCTATTAATATTGATGGTTATGACTGATATGTATTGACGTATCCTTGCCATGTTATTCTCCTATTTATTGGCTCCCCCTCATTTTTCACTCCCTGTTTAGTTGCTTGTCTTGCCTTGTGGATTCTTCCTGTTGAGCTTCATGGAGTTGTAGTTCTTGTTATTTCTTTCTAGAGTGTCCTTTAAAACATTTTGGAGTGCTGGTTTTGTGGTCATACATTTCCTCAGATGTTCTTTATCATAGAAGTATCTTATTTCTCCATCAGTTTTGAAAGATAGTTTTGCAGGGTGCATTAATGTGGGCTGAGGGCTGTTTTCCTTTAGAACTTGAAATACTTCATTTTAAGCTCAACTTGACTCGAGGGTTTGTGCTAAGTCAGCTGTGATTCTGATGGGCTTTCCTTTATTGGAGATTTATTTCATTTCACTAATAGCTTTTAAGATTCAATTCCTGTGTTGAATTTTTGGAATTTTGACTATGATATGGCTGGCTGTAGATTTTTTGATGATGGCTAATCAGAGTTTTATATGACTCACTTAACTATATGTCAAATTCTTTTTCCATGCCAGGAAAATTTTCTACCATGACTTCTAGGAACGGTTTTATTTTATATCATTTGTGATATCTCTTGCTTTTTCTTTGACTCCAATAAATCTTATTGCTCTTATTTGCATCTTCTAGCAGCTTTTGGATTGATTTCTCAAGTTCTTTTGCTATTTTTAAGACATTTTTCTTTTCATGATCATTACCACAAACCTTTCTACTATATCTGAGATTCTGTTCTCACATTGGCTGATTCTGCTGTGGATACTTTCAATGTTATTTCCATTCTCCTGGATATTTGCTTGAAGTTGTAATAAGGATTCCATTTCTTTTCTATGTTGGGCATTCAAGCCTTCCATCATTTTATTAACTTCCCTATTTTTTTAATCTGTGTCTGGTCTGGATTCACTAAGCGTAGTTTTCGTTGTGGATATGATCTTTGCAGGTATCTGAGAAATTATTTCTGGTTTCAGTTTTTAAAGCCTCATTCAATTGTTTTGTTTTTACCCCTTCAGAGAGGTCAGGTAGGTGGCTTTTGGACTGTTTCAGTTCATTGTCCCCTGGGTTTGTATTTGGTGAACTGGATGTCTGGAGCTGCTTAGTGCTGAAGTTTCTTCTTGTTTTCTTTCTTTTTTTAGTTTAATTCTTGGGTTGAAACTTGTAAATTGCCTATTGTGAGTTGATTTATTGCTAGTATTTAGAACAGTTAGGAAATGGCTACTTCTCCAAGGTGTCCTCCAGGTGAAGCTCTTTTTTGTGTGTAAAGTTTCTTCCAACGTCCTACCTCCTTGGTTTGTTTGTAATTATAATTTGTTGCCTGCTGGGCTCAGGTGCTTGTTTTTTAGCACTGGCTCAGTGTTTTCTATGACTTTTCCTCAGTCTCAGTCTTGGAATACCATGAAGAACATCTACTTAGAATAATTATGCCACTTTTGACTAAAGTGGTACCTCTGCAATAATGACAGCTTCAAACACAACCCATGAAATGACAAACTGATGTAACGATTCATTTGTTACCTTGGACAGTATGAACTAGATTTGTGGCTTTAATTACAAAATCTAAAACAAACCAGAAAATTATATGCAATATATAAGTCCATAATGTGCCAATTTTACCCTAAGGAGTGAAAATTTAAAAGGGGTCAGGGAAAAAAATAGAGAAGTTGAAGAAGTGCGAAAGATTAGAAGCAAGGCTGAAAGACAATGGGGGAATCAGACTAACTTTGGGAAACTGGTGCAGAAGACTGGAGGGAAAGAGAAAAAGGAAGAAATAAAAGGAAAAATACAACACCCACAAAGTAGTTAGAAACCGTTTTCACACTCAAATAAAATAAGGTCAAATAATGAAGGAGAAAAAAACGCACAAAAAACCTGATGAGATTGGGACAGAGAGAGAGAGAGAGAGAGAGAGAGAGAGAGAGAGAGAGAGAGAGAGAGAGAGAAGAAAAAAGTACAAAAACAGTCCACTTCCATGTTTGTCTCTGCTGTGACTGGTAGACAAGGTGTGGAGACAGTCCATATATGGGTTTTTTTTTTTTTGTTTTATCTCAGCAACCCAAAAGTAGCTTTATGGCAGGATAACGGATAATCTCAGCAAGGCTGCACCTTTATTTCCCCTGAAGTTCATGCTTTATTCTGGCCATGGGAGGTGAGACCAGACCCAATTAGCTTGCAGCGGTCAGCATACCTTTGACTGGTTTGAAATCAGCTGGGAGCCAGTAGTTCTGAGTTTGGAGCTCAGATGGCTCTTGTCCAAGATGGCTCCCAGTCAATTGCTTTCTCCCATGGGATGACTGACTGCACTCACCTCCAGCTAGTGCAGTACTTCACATCTACTGCTCTCTTCTACTGCTGCATTTCTCTGTGGAGGCCTCTGGAGTTGCCAGTGGTCACTGTGTGTCTGCAGGTTTGAACTGTTCCTCTCAAGCAGTGAGTCCTGACTCAGGGAGAAGGCTCCACCACCTACATCCTTCCTGATTAAAGTTTCTCCACTCTCCCTGTGGACTTCAATTCTCACTTCAAATATTTCCTGGGTCTAGGGGAGACAATTCTCTCCTTCTTGTCTTCCTCACATTGCTATATTTAAGAGTCTGGATGGCAGGCTCTGTCTCTGCTGCTTACCACTCTGCCATCTTCCCAGAAGTCTGCAAAGAGTTTACCCATTATAAATTTATCTGAATATCAAGCAGTTTGAAATATAAAATATAGCCAGAGGACTACGATTCCTTACTCCTTGTGGTTGTTTTGGTATAATAGTTATACAGTTTATAGAGAAAATTTAAGATCAAAAGCCATGCATAATATTTTAGTATATTTGTAACACACATAAATGTCCATCTTAGTATAGAACAGAGTGACACATGGAACATATATATTGTCTTGGTTACTTTTCTCTCATTCCTGAGACAAAATACCCAAAGCCCAAAATTAAGGAAAGAAAGGTTTACTCAGCTTACAGTTTGTGGAGGTTTCAGTCCATACTTGACTGGTTCTGAGGCAGAAGATAGCAAAGCAACAAGAGAAAAGAGGGGAATGGCAGTCGAACAGCAAAGCAGCCAGAGCAAATGGGCAGAATGATGCCAAGCAGCTTCTTTGCTTGCCTTACATTGTAAACAGGCTACCCCACCTAAGGGGCATGTAGCTCTCACATAATTTCCATGCCCTCCTCTTCCACAGGTCAGGATGTATACAAAGTAAACACCCTGGCTTCCTGCTGAGTCACTTAGCTCAACCTCTAGACTCCCCAAGTTGACACAATGTATCAACCATAACACTCAACCCCTTGTCAGCTTGGCAAGCAGATACATTTCTTTAAACCAGTTTCCAGGTACAAAGGCATTAGATTCCATTAGAACCATAATGTTTCACCCCCTAAAGACTCATGCACATCCCTTTTTGCAAAAGGCATTTAGTCCATCTGCAAGAGTTGTCAAAATCTTAACAGTTGCAGCATTGCTGAAGAGTCCAAGTCCCAAGTGTCCTCGGAGATGTAAAGCAAACTCTTAGCTGTGACTCCCTGTACAAATGAAAAGTTAAACACTTCCAACATTCAATGGCACAAAATAAGCAGTAGCATTCCAAAAGGTACAAACAGGGGGATACAGAGCATTGGAACCAAAGCAAGTCCAAAATCCAGCAGGGCTAACATTACGTCCTGTAATTCCACATCCAGAGTTTGAAGCAACTTGTGGCACATTGTGAACTCCAAAGGGTTTGCATGAGTCCACCCCTATGGCACGTCCAGTGGTTACAGCTTCCGTGGCTTCACTCTTAGGCCTGCTTTTCTCCCTCCTTGCAGCTTTCCTAAACTTCTGAGGTCTCCAGTGCCCTTTTTGCTTCACACTCACAGCTTCACACACTACTCCCTCAGGGGCACACTGCCTGGCCTCCTAGGCCTTCTGAAATCTGGGTGGAAGCCTCTTTAACCTCAGAACTCTTGCATTCTCCATGCACCTAAAGCCAGGGCCACGTGGATGATGCCAAGGTCTGCTGCCACCTGGAGCAGTAGCCAAGCTTTCTCTCTCGGCCATAGGGGTCGAGTGCCTGGATCACTGGGCACTCTGAATCCAATTCTGAGGAGCAGATTTCCTATGCTGCTGCCATTCTGGAACCTGGTGCGGCCACTGCTGCCATTCTGGAACATGGTGCTCAGTGGCTTCCTTCTCAAGGCAAGGTCTTTCACCTTTGCAGTTTTGAGGCTGCAAAGGGTGGAGACTTGCTGCTTCCTGTGATGCCCTCAGGCCATCTTTTCCATTCTCCTGTTCCTTCTCAGCAATAGAGATCTCCTCAGCCTTATCTTTGCAGTCCACAGCATTACTGGAGCTTCCTTTCCAGCCAAACTCACAACATTTTAAATCATCCTGCTGGGCTCCTTGTTTTTGATTCTCAATATAAATCTGGCTAAAAGCCCCCAACAAAAGCCATGCCATTTCCCCAACATCTGATTGCCTTGAAATTTCTTTTGCCAGAATAACCAGTCTGCTGCTGCCCTTAATCTCAGTCTTAGGCAAAGTCTTGACATGAGCAAAATGCAGACAAACTTTCTGCCAAGCCATAACACACATCATCTGGAGTCCAACAACCAATGAAGTCCTTCTTCTCAACAGAAACCTCCCAAACATGGTCTGTACCTGCAGGATTTCTATCAGCCTTCTGGTGTTTGGAGCTCTGACCAGACTCTCCCAGACAGAACAGGCAAAGGTGTTCTAGCGCTTCTCTTTCAGGCAACATCTCTGAAACTTTCCAAACACTTCCCACAAGCCATTTCCAAAGACTCTTGAACCACATGGTCAGGTATAGTCACAGCAACAACTCCACTCCTCTGGTACCAAATTCTGTCTTGGTTACTTTTCTCTTGTTGCTGAGACAAAATACCCAATGCCCAAAATTCAGGAAGGAAAAGTTTATTTAGCTTACAGTTTGTGGAGGTTTCAGTCCATACTTGGCTGGCTCCGAGACAGAAGACAGCAAAGCAATAAGAGCAAAGGTGGGAATGGCAGTCGAACAGCAAAGCAGCCAGAGCAAATGGGCAGAATGGCACCAAGCAGCTTCTTTGCCTGTCTTACATTGTAAACAGGCTACCCCCACCTGAGGGGCATGTAGCTCTCACATAATTTCCATGCCCTCCTCTTCCATAGGTCAGGATGTATACAAAGTAAGCACCCTGGCTTCCTGCTGAGTCACTTTGCCAAACCTCTAGACTCCCCAAGTTGACACAATGCATCAACCATAACAGTATGCATGTTTTAAATGTTACTGTTTGACTGATAATCTCATGTTAATTTAACATGTATCTCTTATAAGTAGCTGGCACACAAAAAATAGATATCTAAAAGAAAAAGTTTATCATTATAAATAATTCTCATTTTACATTTTAGAAGACCTTTATATCTGGAAGGCATTAAAACATTTAATATACCATGAGATTAGCCATAATGAATTGTTATAGCCATATGAAAACTTTAGTCTCAATTTAATTTTGTATGAAGCTCATCTTTTAATGAGAATTTATTGTTTTATCCACAGAAATTTTAGGGTTTTGTTGATGACCAATGTAAATATATCACAATGATACATTTAGCAACATTTATTGGGGTAGACTCAATAAGGCTCTGGAAACTACTGGGGTCTCAAGTGTTTCTTAAGCTAGTTTTCTAAAGATGGGATTTTATATATATATATGATTTTATATATGGGATT